>NC_063353.1:34781228-34806228 GCF_021869965.1 Rhincodon typus | reverse complement strand
TCCTAACGTAATCTGAAGGAGTAGGGGCGCTCAACCAGCATTCTGGTCATTATTGAATCCTGAAACAATATCACTAAAACAATTTATTTGACCATCATGTTATTATTCGTGGAAGCTTCAGGTGCACAAATGACTTCCGTGTTTTTAAATGCTGCGTGGCTATAAAACACTTCTGTGGTTTCCTGAGGTTGTGAAAGGCAGTTTGTAAAGATAGTCTCTATTTTACCCAAAACTCAAACATTTGGGTTTGGAATGCTGCAAAACATTAGGAGCTTGTTTTGTTTACAATGACAGTTCACTATTCTAAATATTCTAATTGATAATACCAAGTAACACCTCCTTAGTCCTAAAGTATCTATTGGAACCCTTCAACTCCCTCTTAATTGAATAGTCAAGAAAAATGGATAAATGTTTAGGGTAAGCAATGCAACAGATACATGCTGTAAGCTACAAGCTTCAACATTCTATCCTCCAACATGCAAACATAATACCTAAGATTGAAAAATTTCAATTCTATAGCTTTGGAATAATGGTTGTGACAAATCATTAATTCATGAACTTTTTCACTGTGTTTATGGCTAGCCCATTTAACAGAGCAAGAACGTACTGAGGCGTTTGTTTTCAAAGACATTACTTGATGTTTCATATTTTCTATAATTTATCACAATAATTTATTTTTCTTAAAAATGACAACTACAAAATACTGCCCATATTTTTATCTGATACATGCTACACTTACACTGGAAAAGCCTGATAGCATAGTGGAGAAGAATATTTACTCTAACCCACAATGCAATTCTTTGAGACATGCTTGATGCTGACATCATAGGGTAAAAATTAGTCCATGTTGTTAACCAGGAAAAGTAGTCATGATTCATGGCCTGCCTCACCCATTAAGGTGGAGGTAAGCAGCAGGGAAATTGTTGCTGCCATCTCATTTACCAGATTGCAGAGCTGGGGTGAGTGTCCCCCAGCCTGGTAGCCGTATCAACATATAGTAATGAGCTAAGTAACATATTTATAGGGTGCCCAGTCTTATGCTTTTAAAGGCAGTCTGACACTCCTGAAGGAAAGCTATATTGAATTACAGGAAGCTGCTGAACACTTGTTGAATTCTAACCAAGAATGAAAACGAGCACAGAGGGAGTCCTCCAAACTCAAGTTTGTGGTATTGGAGACTTTTGTGGCAGTGTGGTCATAAGCTTCTAGACTTGATTATTCAAACGTACTTGCGGCCAGCCTACCACATTCATAAACTCCATAAACTTCAGATCATCCAATATTTTACTGCCTGTATCCTTATTTAGGACTCAGCTATATTTCCACTAAATTTTCCTGCCGGTGTACAGATCTCCGAGATCCACTCGCGGCAACAACCTCCAGAAATGAAAGTCAATGCTTCCACGCACCAGCCATACAACTTAGAAGGATCACTGCCCATTGCCTTGTAGTCACTGTCCAATATTTGCTCACCAGGAGCCGAAGCCTCAACTTGAAAATTCTCACTCCTTTTTTCAAACCCTTCCATGACCTCACACCTCCCTCTGTCATTTTCTCCAGATGCATAAGGTAACTGGGCTCCTGTAATTCTGACCTCATAATCTAATTGATTTTAATGCTGTGGCTTATCTTCAACTGCTAAGGCAGTTCTTCTGCTTCTGTTCCAATGAAACCTTCAGTTATATCTTTGGAAACTCCAAAGTTGATTATGCTAACTGCCCTCTAGTGGTCTGTCATTCCATACTTTATCAACTTTGTTCACAGTTTAAGTGTTTAGACCCCACCACTCTATAAATCAGCAACTAGCCATTTATTTAATGTGTATCTGATAGAAAGTTCTGCTGATACAACCTCTGTTCCTTGATGGATGAGGTTTATAGCCAATAATCCTGGTTAAGATTGCTGTCAAACTATGTTTACAACAAACCTGACCACATTAATCAGGATCAGAGCTACATCACCAAATTGCCTTAAACATCTTACATAGTGTTTAGAAGATGCATTATCCAAAATATTAATGAATATTTTCATTGACTAGAAATGTAGACATAGCTTGAAAAGAACACTGACATACATATAGGGTATAAGGCAGACACGGGGCATTCGGTCCAAGTGGTCCAAGGTCAAATTTATGTTTCATTCCATGACCCGACTTTTCCTCATCTAAAATTAGCATTGGAACTATCTATTACCCTCTACTTCATCTCCTTCTAGTGAATGTCTAACTTCCCCTTAAATTGTTTACTTGGGCATCAAGTTTCGCATCAATATCATTCTGAGTAAAATGTTTTTACTGAATTCCCTGACAGATTTTTTTTTTTAAAGTGACTTTGTCATATTGACTACCTTTAAATATACTCCTCCACACAGAAGAGGCACTCTCTTTGTATCCACTCCAACAAGAATTCCTCCTTGTTTCCTTTGAGCATATTTGGGCCATCCCCATCATGTCCTCTGAAAGTCCCATGTTAACTTCTTTTCCTACCTTTCTAAATTAGTGCCCAAATTCAAAGTTTCCTTAAAAAGAAGTACCTCTGCTCAGTTGTATTGCTCACCGCTCCCTGTGAAGCAGAATAAAGTAAAGATTCTGTTGCGGGAACTTCATCTTATGGCATAAATCATCAATGTAGATAAGAATCACCCAGCAATCTGACAACGCTGCAGCTCACCACTTAAGACTTTAAAACCAGGAGGTCCTAAATTTGACATCCACATCAAGGAGAAAGATGAAAGTATAGTTTCCTAATCATAATATCATGGGACCTATTTAAAAATTCATCTGTATGAAATTCAGAGACGAAGTTAATTCTGGGAGTGGATAACAAATAGAATCTTGGTTAGCGTAAATAAGGACCACTTGAATAATACACTAGAGAGTTACAGGTGTGTGAAACTTTGGAACAATTGAATTTATTGACACTTGAAGTGTGAAGTTGTGATGAACTATTTTTCCCAATTGGACAACACTGTTAAATTTAGATTAACCTCTCCAACAATTCCTATTCTCTAACTGACATGAAAGTACATTTACCTATCGCAACCCGTCTATATAGCCTCAAACCCAGTTTATGAAAGACAGCCCCTTACACTACTATACTAAATTATACGCTACAATGTTTTCAAACATCATGATACCCATCAGAATTCCAGCAAGACAAGAACGGAAGAGGAGAAATTTGTCAAAATACAAAAATGAGACAAGGGCAATTTGAGAAGGTCTTGGAGCAGTGGAATGATGCTATTTTTAAATTATAACCATCAGAAAAAAAATCTGCACCAACATTTGCCACAGCATGCAAATTCAATACCAAGGCTAGGTCGCTAAAGAAGTGTCCCATCCTGGAAAGGCAGCACATGAATGAAACAACTTATTGCTCTGAACAACAAAGTGAATATCAGCATTACAGGTTTAAAAAAGACATGCTTTTTGTCACTCAATGCCAGGTCATACATTCATTCAGCACCGTATACAACAACATACTAGTGCCTGCTTGAATCTGGCATGCATTCACACACAATTATTCTCACTTGATTCAAAAATAATGTTCAAAAAGAGAAAAAAATGCTGCCATATGGCCTATTAAGAATGAAATAAGCATTTCCAGCTGCTGTTTATTGGTGATTCATCGTTAGTGTTCTGTTCATAACTGATCTACAACCCAATCCATGCTCCAGGCAGCATTTGAAGTAATAAATTAGTTTATCTGTTTAAGTGCTGGACAGATGCAGAACCCAATCTCAAACACGAAAATAAATGAGCGGCTATCGGCAACATACAATCTCCACTACCAAGCATTCCAGGCATGAAAACTACAAATATGTTGAAGATACTGTGCAAGGAAGGTGGTTTGAGAGATTCAAAGATTGAAATTGGATAGGCGCTTGAGGAAAATTAAATTGCAGGGCTACGGTGTTAGACTGAATTGCTCCACAGAGAGCCAGATAGATTCAATGGGTCAAATGACTTCCTTTATTGCAATAATGACTGACAGTGTCCTCCCAGCCTACATGCATGTGTCCCGTTTAGGTGTTTACTACCTTGTTTCTTATCATGACAAGGGATTTAAGCAAAATCCTGATATATTTGGAGTTGCAGGGTATCAGAAATTCGGTTTTACATATTTTACTGCCTCCTTTATAGAAATTACACCATGGCACATAACAGGATTTACCTCCTCTAAAATCTGAAACAAACACTGGATATGATCTAAGCATTCAGGCCAGAAAGCATTTCAGGGAGAGAACAAAAAAATTAACTTTTCAAGTATGGCCTTTTCATCAGATGTTATGGAAGGAAAACAACCAAGGCATCAATGGTCTGTTCTCTATACGGATAGAATGCGGCCTAAACGCTTCAGGCATTTTCTACTTTTTGTTCTCCATGTCCCCATCCTCAGCAGAATTACGTTTAAAAATACCACAAATTTCTAAACTTGTACATGTAGAAATTACACCACTATTTTGTAGACTTAATCACTAGGTTTCAGATTATACAGATCTGATAGAATACAGCAAGTCTATCAACATACAAGAAAAAAAAAACAAAAAAAGGCAGGTTCACATTTGAGGTGGAAACCCTTCAATTTATAGTTCTTATGAAACTCTGTCTGACAGCTAGAAATTAACTTGTCTATTTTCTTCCTAAATGTTGACAGAACGACAATGTGAATACACACAAAATACATATACTATATACACATCAACACATATTGAACAGGATTTAAGAACTGATGCACTATTCAATCTGATGTCAAAGAAGTGGAAAGATTAGAAAATTGTGCAAGTTATATGAAAGATTGGGAAGGATGGGTGGTTAGGCTAGGGCTTTGGGAGCTAGATTAGAATAGGCCAGGAGACAACAGATGGAGTCAAATGTGAGCTTACACACTTTCAAAGCGTGGAAAGTAAGAATGAGCTGCACCTTATACGTTCAGCTTTTAAATTGAAGACAACAGAAAATAGATATTAATATATGGAAATGCAAGACAATAAACTTTATCAGCACATGGAAACAGGACCATAAATGTGTGAATGGTTTTAAGTTTGTTTTGTATTACTTGTACGTGAGATGTGGGAGACACTGACAAGCTACTATTATGTACTCATTCCTAATTCATCTATAGGGATCAAGTCAACAGAACTGCACCTAACCTGGATCAGGCGCTCTTAGTAAATTACCTTCTTTGAAGGGTTTGGCAAGATTTAAACTCATCAATGGCATTTCTAGTACTGTGTCATAACAGTTGAGGTTCCTGAGTTCAACAGAAACAAAATACAAAAACCTAACTTTTAATTATGAACTTAGAAAACAGTTTTTGAAGCAAATATCATAATTTATTTTTAAAGGGAATAAAATAATTTATTGAAATAGAGGGGAAAAACTAGGGAATAGAATAAGATTAGATGGTTTTGTGAATAAAAAAAATGTTTGATGGACTGAATGGCCTGATGCAATGCTCTAACATTATGATCTAATCCACATACAGTTCATCTCTACATTTGAAAATTTTGCATTTCCTATCTTTATGCTAAATATGTAAAGTGTACAGTGAATATTAATTATCTGGATCCATGCATTTTGATTCCTTGCAGATTTAAGGAGGGGGTTTAAGGGGGAGCAAGAAATGTTTTAAAGAGACTGAACCCCACAAACATTTAAATTAATGTCAATGACAATGAGGTTAGCATTTGCAATTCATTGTCAGAATATTACTGATGCTGAGCAATGAAGGATTATTTTTCCACATCATCACTCTATCACACCATTACTGTTTTACTGCTTATTAAATGTATAACAACTCAGCACTCAAACAGTATATCTGCACTGCATCAATAAAATATTCTTCACTCATTTACATTTCTTAGTTATTAACAAATCTCTGTTTAGTCCCCTTCCCCGATGAGACGACGTTTTACATTAACCATTTGGAGCAAAGTACTAAGATTAAGGTTCATCACTCTTGGTCAGAGAAAGTATTTGAAGTATTTTAAATGAAGTTGAAGGTTTGGAATGGAGAAAAATGGCCACAGTATCTGATCAACATAATGCTGAAGGGTTGAGTCATACCTATACTTTAGGAGGAAGAGAATAAGCACAGCATTCAGAGAACAGAATTAAACATCCCAGGGAATACATAGCATGTCTACTCTCAATCAATTAAAAACTGAATTATTTCTTCCAAGTCAAGGACAGGGAAAATATCAAACATTCAAAAAAAAAGTAATGGGATTAACAGAATTCCAGATAGCTTCAACACATTAGCATTCCTAAAATTGGAATGGTGCACAGATAATAATATATAATAGTTGTAATTTAAGTAGAACTCACTTTATTATTGAGTAGGTCACAAAGTTAGTTTTGCTTGGCCAGGTTCACAAGTCGACCAAAGTGGATTTTTTAAATCTGATGCTTTAGTTCAGGGTGCAGAAGACTGACATTTACACTTTTCTATTAAATCCACCCATCACATCACACCACACCACACCACAACACCATAACTAATTAGACAACCTAAAAAGGACAAGGGAAATAATGTGAATGGGAGAACCAACACTTGCAAATCAGCCTTTAAACCACACACCATCCTGACTCGGAAATACTTTGCTACTTTTTCAATGATGCAGCAAGGAAATCCTAGAACTCCTTCCCTAACAGCACTGTGGTTTTGCCTACACCAAATTTGCTGCAGTGGTTCACAAACGCTGATCACTGTCACCTTCTTAAAAGCGTCCAGTGATGAGTGATAAATGCTGGCCTTGCCAGTCACACACACTTCCCATGACAAGTTAAACAAAAGGTTCATGTTACTGGACGAGCAATCTAAGAAACATGAATTGGAAATCATCATGCAGCTCTAGGATTTAATTCAATTAATTAAATGAATCTGGAATAAAACAAAAACCTGCATCAATAGTAGCAACATCAAACTATCAGATTGTTTCAATCACTTATTTGATTCACTAAATCTCTTTCAGGAAGGAAATCTCTTTTTATAATTTTTGGACTTCAGAGTCACAGCAACATGGTCGACATTTTAAGTGCTATCTTTAACTGCTTGCCTCAATAAGCCAGTTCGTTGTATTCTTGAAAATTGTTGAACACCACATTCCTAAGGGCAATTAAGAGTTGGAAATTCTTGGCCACTGGCTTCATCAGCGATGTCCACAGCTTGTAAACAAATAAATAATGAAAAATGCAAAAGCCGTAAATCCACATTGTGAAGATGTGCCATCGGGGTGATACACAGGACCACATATATTTTAGAACGCGGCCAACAAAGACAGGTCAGATATAGAATATATACCAAGGTTACTGAAGGAACACAGCAGGCCAGGAACAGGAAGGCTGATGTTTTGGTCGGGACCCTTCTTCCAGCTCCACACTGTGTTACCTCTAACTCCAGCATTTGCAGTTCTTACTATCTCAGGGTTACCAAAGGCTGTGGTGTCAATAGGTCAGCGCAAGTCCCGTCACGTGTAACACGGGATGAGACTGAAAGCTCTCTCTAACCTCGGATGATATGGCTATTGGACCATGCCATGTGTCTCAGGAAGGCTGGCTTATATTTTCAGATCTTTAATGTAGACCAACTCACTTTGAAAGCAACAGTTCAAATGCTAGCTGTCTGTGGATGGAAAAGATCCAATTTTACAACTCAAACACGATTGCAAGTTTTCCTTGATGGTTTCGGCCAAAATTCCTTCCTTAATCATTACCATCAAAAACTGACACACTGTCCATTCATGAGTCTCATTTCAGCTTATGAGACCTTGTACTCAAAGCACCCGACATATTTGGTTCCAATGATTGCATATCAAAGTATGTAATTATACGTGAATGCATTAAGAGATGTGATAAGGCCTAATATAAATACAAATTTGAGTATGGTGTCAGCATGGTTCAGTGACAGCACTTTCGCCTCGGCATTAAGAGATTTTGGTTTGAGTTCCATTCAACACAAGCACAAAATCTAGACTGACACACTGATGCAGCACATTCAGAGGTGCAATCTGTTTTAGATGAGATGCTGAATTGAGGCCCTGCCATTCCTCTCAAGTAGATGCAAAAGAACCAATCACATTATTTTGAGGATATTGTTGAGGGTATGCTGGGAGTTCTCCTCAGTATCCTGGCAATATTTATTTAACCCTCAGTCAACATCAAGAAAACGTGTATCTAGTCATGATCATGTTGTTATTTTTGGGAGTTTGGTGTGCATAAAGTGATTGTGCATTTCTAATATTATAACAGTGACTATACTTCAAAAAAGATTCATTGGCATGGCCAAGGACATAAAGTGGTATTAAAATCAAGTTCACTCATTTATTTCCTAAATTTGTAATGAATTCATTGTTCACATGTACACATTTATTTTAATCACAATTACGTACTTGGCACAATAAAGCAAAGGTTAAGCACAGAATATCAAAAGTTTTCTGTGTTATTTCTACATAACAACATAAATCAATACTAATCAGTTCTATCCAAGACCATAATTTTACTCTGTTCTTGGCACTTTGTTAAGACTAACCAATTTTTGAAGTTACTAAGAAATAAAAGACAAACCAGAAGGAAAATGCTTTCACTTTAAAAAAAAATCACTTCATTATTGTTTGCAATCAAATTTTGCTAATAAAGTGTTCCTTCAATAATGGTAGGTTTCATAATAATTCAAAACATGGAATTGAGAAATCTATCCCACTACCTCAACTTAAATACTTTCATTTATATATAAATTAGATTTACTTTCCAGTCTGGCGCATGGACAGATTTCCAAATGCCTAAAGTATATTTCAGATATTGCAACATTCTTATATATTTAGTTCCTCTTGGTATGCCTCAAAACCACAGATTTACAGAAATTCAAAACGATTAAGCCATCATTCACACAATGAAAAGGTGATCATAGTGAATACAAGATACAACTACAAAGAAACCAAAGAACTGAGGATGCTGGAAATCTGAAATAACAAAATAACAAATTGCTGGAAAAACTCATCAGGTCTGGCAGCATCTCCAACCTGAAGATGGTTCTGAAGAAAGAACCTGAAACATTAACTCAGCTTTCTCTCCACATATGCTGCCAGACCCACTGCGTTTTACCAGAAATTTTTGTTTTTATTACAAATACTAAGACATGTATCAATTGGTTACTGGATTCTACTGTTCATTTTCAAATATATTTCTCAAAAAAATGTGATGTAGTAGATTTGGTGTGCTTTAAGGGAACATTAGGACAATAAAGTCCAAGTTCTTTGGCCCTTTCCATACCATTTGAGAGGAAGAAACAGCTACTTGCAGTTATACAGAACTTTACATTCCACTTGACATCACAAAGAGTTCCTGCCAATGAAGTACTGTGGGAAATAAAGCAGTCAACGGTACAGACCAAGTTCCCACAGCGAGCTCTTACAAACAATGTGATAATGAATATAGTTCTGTGGATTATAGCATATAGGTCAATCTTCAAAAGAGACTAAAGTCAACTTATATGTTGACTATAAAATGTAAATTGTTGGTGTGAGTGTGATGACTGCTTTTCTTTTAATTTGCTCACAGGCTGCAGTTACTGCTTGCTAGACCAGCAGTTATTGTCCATCCCTAATCACCCTTGATAAACTGGTGATGAACTGCCCTCTTGAAAATCTGCAATCCATAGTGTGCAGCTGCACATCGAGCTGTTTGGAAGGGAAACGTAAAAAAAATCTCATTCTCTGGCATGTTTTATCAACTGTCAATTCTACAAAGACATTTTTCACCATAATCAATGGGCACCTTTGCAAACAACCATATAACCTGCTTTATCCCTCCTTGACCAATTATAAGATACCATTAGGTAAAACATGCATTCTTGGAGACACATTCAGGCTAACTACTGATGAAAGTATAGCATGAAGTGACTAATATGCTAAGAATATGCAAAAATATGATTTTAAGGGCTGGGCAATTGGAGTTGTCTTAGACAACAAGGTGCAGGGCTGGATGAACACAGCAGGCCAAGCAGCATCATAGGAGCAGAGAGGCTGACGTTTCGGGCCTAGACCCTTCATCAGAAAAGGGGGAGGGGAAGGGGGTTTTGAAATAAATAGGGAGAGAGTGGGAGGCGGATAGAAGAGGGATAGAGGAGAGGATAGGTGGAGAGGAAACAAACAGGTCGAAGAGGCGGGGATGGGGCCAGGAAAGGTGAGTGTAGGTAGGGAGTTAGGAAGGGGATAGGTCAGTCCAGGGAGGACGGACAGGTCAAGGGGGCGGGATGAGGTTGGTCGGTAGGAGATGGAGGTGCAGCTTGAGGTGGGAGGAGGGGATAGGTGGGAGGAAGAACAGGTTAGGGAGGCAGGGACGAGTTGGACTGGTTTTGGGATGCGGTGGGGGGAGGGGAGATTTTGAAACTTGTGAAATCCACATTGATACCATTGGGCTGCAGGGTTCCCAAGCGGAATATGAGTTGCTGTTCCTGCAACCTTCGGGTGGCATCGTTGTGGCACTGCAGGAGGCCCAGGATGGACATGTCGTCTGAGGAATGGGAGGGGGAGTTGAAATGGTTCGCGACTGGGAGGTGCAGTTGTTTGTTGCGAACCGAGCGTAAGTGTTCTGCAAAGCGGTCCCCGAGTCGTCTTATATGCCTGGTTGATTCATATGCTGTGACCTATGTTAATCTGTTCTTATAGCATTGATTGAAGAACAAACATCAACCGGGATACTGATTATATCCCCAGCTCTCCTTTGAAGTAAAACAACATTTCCGAAAGAGCAGTTCTCCCTCAGTCCTGCACTGCAGTATTGGTCTGTATTTTCTACTCAAGTCGAACCAAGGACCTGACCCTCAGAGGTGAGAATCAGGAAGTGAGAGTTCATCAAGAATCACAGAGAGCTTGCTCCTTCGCAAGAACTAAGGTATTATACGGATATTCTTCATTTGGATAGGAAGAAAGAGGATGGCAAGGCAGTTGAAGACAATCCAGTCAACCTACCCTAGGTAATATCTGATAGAGATTTGAGACAAACTCAACTGTCAGTTTCTACTCCTGGGAGAGTGATTTATGGCACAGCATGAAGGAGCAAGGGTGAGACTGTATAATGAGACTGGATGTACAAATGGAATGATGATTTACTTAAAACCAATTTCACAGCAATCAGAGAAGGTTTAGGACTTCAAAGAATTTCATGTACATCAGCACAGCGTACAATGACAACACACGGCCACAAATGGGCCATAATCAATTTTTCACTTTGAAAATTCATCTTTTCAGCAGGCAAAATCTTGCTTTTATTACGCCAGAGTTGGCTATTTGCACAATGCTAATGCCAGAGCAACTCAATGAATTTCAGGACTGGAACTGAGCTTTACACTACAAAAGGATCAGGCAGCCACAGGAATGATTTTTTTTTAAGTCATGCTGCAATTTGATGCAGCTATTAAGTGTCATCTCAAGCTAAGTGAAATTTTTGAAACTTTCTTCATGTTGCCATATCATTCACTCAAAACTGCCAAAGGTTGTACAATTTTTTTCTAGCTTCACAGGATTTCAGCTGGTGAACTTCCACATACAGTATCTACTAATGCAAGACAGTCCTTTACTCATTTCACAGCATGACTCACTCAGACTTGTATACTAAGCATCTTTCACGTTTTTAGTAACTGACGTATACTATGTTCTCCTTTGAAGTTGCCCGATTTTGCACTGTTTTATTTTAACATTTCTAAGTTAATGGAGCCTGTAAACTTGTTGAATGTCGTGGTATTTGTTTAACAGTGTTGCCTGCTCAATCTAATTGACACAGTCCAGCTCTCTGACCACCAAATCGTGGCATCTTTCCCCTTGCTGAACTTGAGCTGCACAGTCTCCACACTTCCGAACTTCTGTGTGCTACAGTCTTTATTCCCCCTCTCTGACTCACCCACATGCCACATCCCTCTCCTGGATGTGTGTTCCCATTCAACTACCAGGTTCAATTTGAAGCTATAGCTCTAATGTCATGGAAGAAGAGGGGTCTCAAAGGTTCAGAAATGCTAAGCTGGGGTTTTAACAACCCATGACATTTTAAAATGTTTTTTAAAGCTGCTCTTCTCTGAAGCCTTCCTTGCATTCATGGATTAGCAGAGGGAAGCATCACATGAGAGCACTTCTATAAAAACATGGAATGTAAAAGGCCCGGCTCAGCACTTCTGAACCACTGGTACGTGCACTTATACCGCATCGAAGTTTGAACTTAATCCGAATTTTGAGCAGGAATGCAAGTCCAGGAGAAGGAAGTGGTGGGAAGCCTCAACTTGGAGGACTGAGGAGCAGAGGTAACATACCGGGGCTTAATGCGTGATAGATGACTTGATTGAAACGTAATACCCTGAGGGTCCTTGACAAGGTAGATGTGGAGAGGATGTTTCCTCTTCTGGGAAAATGTAGAATTTGCCATTTAAATCAGATCAGGACATGTTTTTTCTCCCAGAGACTTGAGTGTCTTTTGAATTCTCTTCCTTAAAAAGCAGTTGAAATGGAATATTTGGATTTCTTTAAAGGCAGAGATAGAGACAGGTGGATTCTTGATAAGTAAGGGGTGAAATGTTATCAGGCATTGCCAGGAATTTGAGAAGAATCAGATCAGCCATAATCTTATCGAATGGTGGACTGGAGCCGAATATGTTTGCCTGTTTTCCACTTCTGGAAAAACTTCACCTTGCCTTCATTTGGTAGCAACTTTGACAAAATCAGAGTTCGGGGTTATTTGATTAACTCAACCTGACTTCATAGATTAATGTCAAGTATTAACACACAAAATAGAATGGACGACAACAACAACAACAACAACAACAAGAAATAAAAGCTACATGAATCATTTAGAAAAGTTATCTCCAGATACATCGTATATCACAGCTGTTGAATTTAGGTTTTGATTTGGGTTGGGTAACAGTTTGTGTCATGTGATCAGTAGTGAGATTAGCTTTCACTGCATAGAATGTTAGAGCAGTTTGAAAGGTCTGCTCCTGGTCCTATTTCTTATTTTGTTAGAATTCGAGTGAGTGCACTATCACAAGGTCTACTGAAGCAGTAATGATTCTGTTTTGGATAACATAATCCAATGAAGTTAAAGGAGTGCTCTTTTATTTAAAACAAAAAGAAACTTTTAAGAATTGTTTCCTGAATAATTAAAAAAAACTAGCAATGCAAATGTATTTTATTATTTATACATATTCAATACCCATTCCCCAACTATAGGTAAACACTGACTGTTTCTTTCTTGGGAACTGCTCGTATTGATGTCACAGTTCAGAAGTGTTGCATACCAAGAAATCCACAGGGTAACTAGTATTCAATGCTCTCCATAGAGGGATTGACAGTATCAACAAGTAAACCAGTGGGATATACACCTCTGAATAATCATTTGATATGGTTTTAAAAAGTGATAATTGTTAAGCACCCAGAAGGATGAATGAGAGAGGCAGGAACGTTAAGCGCACTGCTGAACATATTAAGTCAATGAGCATGGGTTTGCTGCACAGTAAGTGTTAAGTGAGAATATGTTGAAATTTGTCAGGTCAACAGAATGCCTTATGTAACTAATTAACATTGATTCAGAGAACCTTAAATTGAATTGTCTACTGAATTTTACAAAGAGCAGGCAGTGATTACATTCAAATCTCATATCCACCTCTCCCAGCCCTAAAGCCATGAAAACACCTTTGAGATGGACACAAATGTCATTAATATTAAAGCTGAAGCCACCAGGGGCAGCAGTGCAAGAACACTGAGTGTCAGGTTGGCAGAGATCATGACCGATACCTATCTCAGGAAAGTGTCATTCTTGGAAATTAGGTAAAAAGCAATTCAGACTTGCACTGGTGAACCTGGGCACAGAGATATTTCCTGTTATCTAAATCCTTGGGAGAAAATAAAACGTGCTAATTACCTTTAGACAATGGGTTAATTTTTTCATTTTCCTTGGCTATTTTAGCAGAGGTGTTATCCCATTTAGCTAAAAATAGTAGACAAAGCATGTTCTACGAATGCAAACAGTTAATAATCCTAAATAATTATTTCAAAATAAATTTTCTCAGTTGGAGCATGGAGTGGAGTTAGCATTAAACTCTACAGGCCAGGTATGATGTATGATTTTGAACAACTTCCTAAAGTATTTCAGAACAATTTGTTTTCTAAAAATGCAAAATATACTTTTATAATATCATGTCATTCATATTTTGAAATGCTTTCCTCAATTGGCAAGATTTGTAAAATTACAATGCATACCCCACTGCCAAACCTAGCTTGAAAAACATCTACACTAGAGTTGTAGTAGGGTCACTGAGAAAAGATGTCAGTGCACTCTGTAGAGGAACAGATTACTTTTGTAATGTTTAAAATTTTCTCCCTCAAACACGAGCACAAAAAAAACTCAAGTTATTTGCTGGTATGGAACACTGTTTTACCAAAATAGATTGCAACATCTGTCCACATAACAACAATGACTTAGCTGACTGCTAAGCACCTTAGGGTGGGATAGCCTTTCTCCTGCTTCTTCCTTTTCCTCTTTGATACTGATTTATGTATCTTGTGCTGATCTTGATTTCTTGCGTTGTTCCCATTGAGTTCCAACTCCAACAAAACCACAGTCAAAGCCAAGGCTGACTTCAAGTGGATCAGGTCATGTACAGGAACAATTTACTGTAACTGTAATCGTTACAGGCTCACATCAGACAAAAATATCATGAGTAACTATACAGCCACAATTTCTGAAGTCTCAAAAGGGATGTGATACAGCGCTAGAAAAGTACAAGTTCCTTCCTTCACTCTTTCTCTGTTCTCACTCAAAGCAGAAGGGGATGTCTTTATGTTAGACTGAACAGATTAAAACAAACCCTTAGAAGCCAAAATCTGATGATAATAAAACAAACTCATAACAAAGTTTAAAAATGATACATTGAGAAATTGAGATGACATGATGTTTGAAAATCTATCTAGGTATCACGCCTAGCAGTGAGTGGTCTGCAGCTTTGGTGTCAACTTATTTTTCCTTTCTATTAGGCTTTTGACAGTAAAAATACTTGCTTAATATAGCGCATTCCAAGAAAGACGGGACATCCCAAAGTGCTTTACAGCAAGTAAGTACTTTTGAATGTCATTGCTCTTGCAACGGAGGTAAACCAGCTGCCAACTTGTGCACAGCATGCTCCCACAAACAGCAATATGATAATAACCAGATGATCAGTTTTTGCGATGTTGTTTGAAGGATATTGGTCAAGGATCTGTTTTCTTCAAAATAGTGCCATACTGTCATTTGCATCTAATGTGACATGGAAAAGTGAACTTCGGTTCAACTTTTGGGCCCTATACAGCTCAGCTATTTTTACATGCTGGCTTTCCAACTATCTATCCTATACTTCTTCAACTAAATCACACATAGCCTGTGTCACTTATTTATTATGACTGCCATCACTGTTGCTTTGGGCTGCAACACAATTACATCACTTCTGACACTTAGCTACCACCCTTTCCCCATTTCAAATCTACACAGACGTTTGCTTCCAGAAAAACATGCAATCAAGTCAAATATGGGCAAAAGGTTTCAGAGATGTAACTTGCAAAAATCCAATTATAAAACACCCAAATTTTCTTGATTTTTGTGCTTACTCAGATGCTCTCTTCAAACTACAACTTAGATTTCAGTTGCAGCAGGAAACCAGCTTTCTTTTTGTTGCTTCGATGCAACTTTTTCGCTCTTACTGAGGTGAATGTTTTTTTCTTGGAACAAAAGATTCATGTAAATGTTTCACCAATAACAGTATTAAAAAAAAAAGTTGATGATTATTGATGACCTTTGCCAAATTCAAACGCACACATCACAAACTCTGATAAAAATCATTTAAACACCAGAAGGTTGGGGTTCAGTTTCCTGAATCCAAAATTCAATTGCTCAAAATCTGATAAAACAGCTATTTTCTGTGGGTAGTGATTTCATTTTTGCTGTTTTCTATCCAATACTTAAATTAATACACTGAGACTGCTTCACCATGCAGAGATATAAACATCTCTCAACAATATTTGAGATAGTGTATAATAAAGAAAGTCTCACCATGAGATCATAATTGTTCACATCATCACTGAAAATGATTTTAGGCTTACACCCTCAAGCCGTTTCCTTACACTGCCGGGAGTGTGCATCAAAAGTTCAAGAGTCGAGGTCAGATAGTCTTCTTGGGTATCTTCCGATGAATTCACCGAGTTGGCAAAGCTCCTTGCTGGGAATGTATATTAGCAAAACCTGCTGAAATATTTCCACTATTGCTTCAAGGGACTGAATGGCTTTCTTCTGTTTTTACATTCTATAAAACAATCACTGCTCAAAATCGACCCAAATCGACCCCATGCTTCCATCAACTATAGGAACTATCCCCCATTCTGGGACATGGCCATCCACATCTCAAATGTGGGTCACTTATCTTGGGCTTCTCATATGTTTAAATATCAGCAGTTGAAGGGAAAAGATTTATTAGTGAGCCTTTCAGCAGTCAGCTCCTGGATACCAAACTAAGTAAATTGTGCTATAACAGCTTCTATTAAGTTATATACATATATTGGAATAGCAAAGCTTAAATTGAGTCTCAAGGAAACATCATTATACATCATGTGGTTAGGTCTAGGTACAGATAGATCTAATTTATTTCAATATTGTTTCTTCAGCAGCTGAAAGGCATTTGACATAATTGCCAGTTCTTGTGGTTTTATCAGGAAGGGAATCAAGGGTTATGGGGAAAGGGCAGGAAAGTGGACGTGAAAAATGTTGGATCAGCCATTATTTTATTGAATGGCAGAGTAGGTTTGAGAGGCTGAACAGCCTATTCTTGTTCCTGTTTCTTACGTTCTTTCGGTCATTTCATTGCAATTTTGTTCATAATGACCCAGCAAGTAAGAAATACAATAGCATAGATTGCAATATTCACAAGAATAAGTATCAATCCCAAAGATGGAAGACAGGGATGAATAGGAGTAACATATTTTACAAACTTTTTTTTAAAACTCATTCATGGGATGAGGACATCGCTGGCTGGGCCAGCATTTATTCCCTTCGCTAACACCCAGAGGGCAGTTGAGAGTTAACCACATTGCTGTGGGCCTGGAGTCGCATGTGGGTAGGACCAGGTAAGGATGGCAGTTTCATTCACTAAAGAACATTAGCGAACCAGATGGGTTTTCCCAACAATCCACAATGGATTCACGGTCATCACTAAACTCTTAATTCCAGATTTTTATTGGATTCAAATTCCACCATCTATCATGGTGGGATTCAAACCTGGGTCCCTGGAACAACAGTCTGGTGAGAATACCACCAGGCCATCACCTCCCCTGGCTATACTTTAGTTAAAAAATACATCTTTTGCATAAAGCTTAAAGGATGAATAATCCTTTTGATTTAGAATTATGTAATTGGTTTTCAAACAGGTACTAAAAGACCACATTCTTAACATTGGTTACTTGCTGAACTCTAGATGAAACCAGGCACAGGAGGGCAACAGAACTACAGCCATTAAGTTGAGTGAAGTGAAAATTTGCATACAAATCAGACATAAATAAGCAAGAGACTCAAAACAGAAATGTGTGAGGGATGTAGTAAATAGAGCAAAGCAACATTTTTATACATGGCTCAGGCCTAAACTGTTTGGAATGTCAAACCATTTTAAGGCAATTCTCCAGCTTTGGCTTTTGAAAGAAAAGAGCTGCCAAAGTTTGCATAACAAATACTTCCGTTACTGAACTGTTTGGAATTCTAATCCTCAACAGTTAGGTTCTTTCTCTCCCCCTTTCAAACTATTTTTATTGTAATAAAATTGGTTACAGCAAACTACAGAATTCACTTCAACTCATTGACTAGCGTTTTAAAATTAAAGATTTTAAAAACAGTTATATCAGAAACAGAGCTAGATGGGATGCTTGTAAGACAAGTAAACATCAACTGCTTCCAATAAATTTTAAACTACTTAAAGCTTCATTGTAGACAGCAAATAATTGAGAGCGAATTCTGATGACTCCAACTCAATACTGAAAACATGCACCTGGATGGAATCTATTATCCCAATGGGAAACTTCAACAGAACACCAACCACCGACAGTCTACTTATGCAGATGATGCATCATCTCAAACTGGCATATTCACACTCGATGTTTTAATTTCTTCTTAGTTTGGAAATCTATATGGCTGAAGCAATTGATTAACTGAAATATGGCTGTACAGTAAGAACAAGTTCAGATTTATACTACACCCCCAGCACATCCAGATCATGAACTACTTTTTATGCGTTATGTAGGCAAGTGTAGCAGCCAATTTGCATATAGCAAGAGGTCAAAAGTAGCCATGAGGTAAATAACCAGATAATGTGTTTTACGGAATGGAGATAAATATTATTCAGAAAATTTTCTTTAATTTTCCATCCACAGAGCATAGATTTTGTTTAATACCTCATATAAAGGAAAACACCTCTGGCAGTGAATACCCCTCACTGTACTGAAGAGCTAGCCTAGACTACTGTTCTTGTTGCAAAATTGCATTTGAACCCACAATCTTCTGAGTCGCATGGAGTTAGAGTACACGGCTACAATTCAAAGGCTTTTTTAGCACATGGGGGTTCCAACATATTTTAATTTCAAAATGCATGTGTTTAAAACATATGCACTACTTCTTCAATTCCTATTTTGTATCAGGCTTACTCAAGAATTTCAGCTAGCCCAAAGCTTTGGAATTCATAGCAAATCTCCTTTCAGTACTTGCTTGCGTACCCACTTCCAAAGTCTCTGGTGGAATTTCTTGGACATGCTGTAAACAGACTCTCAACCATATACTATAAGGAACTTGGTCAAAAATAAAGCACACACAGATTTAGCATGCAAATATGAAATTTCAATATAAATACAGTCTACTAGATTACACATTGTGAATGCACAGCACTGTTAAAATCTTCCAACATTACACTGCATGTAAAGTAAACAGATTTGCTGGCTCAATGGGAATAAGCCCAAACATCACCACCCACAATCTTTAACAAATGATATCTATGCAGGGCCAGTAGGTGTTGAGCTATTGAAAAGCATCAATCTCAAATAGGAAAAATTACTGCATTTACTAGCTAGTAAAATGTCACAATTTCAGAATTTGTTTTCCAGTAATTATCAAGGGTGGTGATAGAAACCAAAATGTATAATGAATAGGCTCTCACCAGGAACAAGGGCTTAAACATTCTAACATTTAACACAATATATTTGTCAGAATAATAAAGTCTTGAAAGTAGTTTACAGAGTACCTTTCAAACACAGAATTACCTAAAACACATCACAATGAGAAGTGACATTGTATAGTGCACTGGAAATCAAGTCCCACTATTCCAAGCATCGTCAAAACTGTGAATATTTACTTAAACCACTGAACCAATCCAGTTCTACCCAACTGTTAAAATAACATGCAAACCAGTTAATAATCATTTCTTTTTCACCAATATCAAAAATGTAGACAAATCTAGTTGTTAATATATAACTATACAACTGGAATTTTGCCCTTTTAAAAAAAAAATCCTGTTCACATACAGATAGACATACAAAGATAGTCATGAATATTTTGGGTGGACAAAAAACAACAGGGAGAAACACTTCGATAGCACCAGTTCAGACCACAGATGTTGTTAAGTTGTTTCCTTTTCAGTTCCGTCTAATTCTTTGCTGATCATACAGATTGTGGGTACACTGATCTTCAACCTTTCATTTACTTGTTAAGAATTCATCCTTTCAGAATCTCTAAAGGTGAATTTCCCATTTTCCTTGCACAGAAAGCACCTTACAGAGAAAAGCTGAGTGACAGTAGCTAGTTACTGAGGATTTTCTTTTACTTCTCCACCCAGAAATGACAGAAAGAGAAATGGATATTTTCTCTTCGCAGACTGAATGGTCCTATAGTTTTTTCCATACAAAAGCCTGTAGCCTCTTGTTCAGGAACCAAACAAGAACCTGATGCTTTGCTGAACTCTCTTGAATCCACAACAGCTGGTGCCAATCAAAAGGATATCTCTGCGCAGAACTGCCCTGACCACACAGACAGTATTAATTTGTCTGGATTTGCTGATCAGTGCTTAAATAAAGCAATATGCTCTAGTAACTTGTTTTTAAAACTGCAAACATCATCCTGTCCGGTTTCCTTGGTTCAGGCAACATCTTTTTCCCATTTTTAGTCCAAAGAACTTAAAAAGTGATCTTCACAACAACCATTTACCTAATAAATTAACAAAGAAGAGCTGAATAACTAGTTAACCTACCTGTTCGTCAGGACACTGGGGGAACGCCCCTCCTTCTCTCCTATGAGCATTACAGACTCTTTTATATTCTTTTAACAGAAATATACTTAAGAAAATGCCTTGCTCTGTTAGCACTGTACTGGAGGGCCAGACTAGATTTTGTGTTCATGCTTCTGGAGTGGGAATGAATCCACAACCCATTATCCGAGTAAGAGTGCGATCTACCTGTGTTGCATAATTCAATCCAGTAGAAAGGGAAAAAGAAGGGTTAAGCTCCTTCTGCTTCCTGGTTAGTTTTGGCATAGACATCAGAAAGTTCCAAATTGGATAATGCACTGAATTAGCTGTCAGAGGCTGCGGCACAAGTACTGCCTTCAGCATTCTGGAAGAAGGATAAAACAATTAAAAATAAATCTAACAGACCTCATGTTCCAGTCTAAACAACAACATTCATGTACTTGGAATGTCAACCAAAAGCAACTTCTGCATTCCATAATAATGAATGAAGTGAGTCAGCGCAGTTCAGGGGTTACCATCTCTTCTCATTAGGTTGTGACTTGTCTCAGCTCTTTTGTATACTAGTGTAACTGAGATTGAAAATTTATGCTGGTGGAACAAATGGGAGGAGAGATGACACATGACTGAGGAACAGGCAGGCCTGTGTCCCGGCAATCTACGACACACAGCCCTGACGGGAGTGCCCATGTACTATGCCACTACAATGCTGCACTTCAAAAATTCAGAAGAACTGAGACAACAGAAATCTATGACTAAATAAACATGCAGCCAATTATATACAGGGGCAGTTGGGATGCATTGCAAATATAGCTGAATAGCTAAACTCTGCAAGGAATGTGTCAGATCTGCAGATATACATTTGATACTGTCTATCCTAATGAGGAAATGCATCCTCAGTTTTAGCAGGGAAGTAAGATTTCCTTCTTGTCTAAAATTCTTTTTATAACAATAGAGGAATGCAGATTCAGCATACATTTATTGCAAGTTACTAGAAAGGGATTTTAAAAAGTTGTCAATCACGCTGCTCTCACTGGAGAGCACTGAGTGACAGCAGGTTAAAGTCACACTCAGTTATGATGTCCCAGAGTAAGCAGTGAATTCACGCTTACTCTTAGCTCTCACGCTACTAAGAAGTGGTTAATTACTCAAGGTACTGGATAGTACATTTGGGCATGTGGAATCATCAAGGCTTTGAAGACCAAGGAGAAAGACTATTGAGAAAAAAGGTGAAAAAAATTATTTCAGAGATAGTAGGAACTGCAGATGCTGGAGAATCCGAGACAACAAGGTGCAGGGCTGGATGAACACAGCAGGCCAAGCAGCATCATAGGAGCAGAGAGGCTGACGTTTCGGGCCTAGACCCTTCATCAGAAAAAAATTATTTCTTCACTTGTAATGCTGTTGTACAAGGTTTTAAAACAATAACATAAATGAGGATGATTAAAAACGATCTACACTTTAGGCTCTTCTTACAGATTAGATACAAGATCTTTGCAAGATGCATTTACAGTGTATTAAACACGCTATTGTTGGGTCTCACACAGTTGATTGCAATAAAAAAGCCTCCTAAAGTGAGTGGCTAGGATCTGTAGGCAAATAAAATTGCTGGATTCAAAATTATACAGTATCTTCTGCAGGGAAGCAAGCATTTCAGCCCAACAGGCCCATTTCTGGTGCTCAGACTCCTCACTAGCCTCCTCCTGAACTTCTTCAAAATAGCTTTCTATTTCTTTCTCCCTCAGGGGTTTACCTGACTTCCCCTTCAATACATTAATTCTATTTGCTATAGCAACTCCCCAAGTTTGAGAGAGTTCCATAACCTCATCACTCTCTGGATAGAGAAGTTTCTCCTATACTTCCCATTGGATTTATTCATGACTGTTATATTTTAACCCTTTGATGAAACTTGTCATATTCACAGCCAAAGAAATCTCCAATAATTCACCAAGGCCTGTGTATCTAGATATCAGCATTGCAGAACACTCATACAGTACTTATTTGCACATTTGGACCAGGAAACACCACAGTACAACATAGGCAGCTCAAAACAACAGCACCAACTGAAAGCTAACTTCATAGCAGGCAACAGCACTCTAAGCATTTTCACAAAGTGCCTCAATGTACACTCCCATACGATTTTGCTGTAGTACAATAGACATAGACATGCACTGCCCTTAGTTGTTCTAAATTAAGTAACTGAATGGAGTTTTAAGATACAACAGTTTTGTAGTACAGACTTGAGTATTGTTGAAAAAGACACAACGTGCTGAAAATTTTCTTCTTGAACTCATCAGGACAATTCTCAAGAGTACGAAATCAAGGGGAAATCAACATTTACACTGCATGAGAAGAGACTGTTGACTGGTTGGCAGGTGCAATCTGATTGGTAGAGGCAATGTTATGAAAAATGTGCCCATTAATATTTACTTGAGTAGTGTTCATAACAGAATGCTGTGGTCATGCTAAAGAGACATTTTGTCTATTGTACAAATTAATAAGATGGTATATGAATTTCTGTGCTTTGGAGAGGCTTTTGACAATACCTGGCCTCACAAAGACATTTGTCCCAAAGACTTGTGGATTGCATCAAACAGCATGGCTTCTGCCTGTTTCCAACAAGAAAGGTATTGATCATATTCAAGCCTGTGCTTGCGAAGCTCAACACAGTATCAAACATAGTTGTGATTGTGCGCTTAGGCAACTTTTGTTGGATAATTCCAAATGTGCGAGGAAAGATGCTGAGAACCATTTACGGACTGTCAGTCAGACTTGCAGTGTGGCACATGGAAGCTAACATTTCCCCAGTAAATTTTCTTGCCGCTACAGACTTTTGAGGTCTATGCAAAGCAGGGACTTCGGGAAGTGGAAGCAACATATCATTAGGGTATACAACAAGCACGGAGCTTCCCAGTACTTTGTTCTTTGCACATAGAGAGAACATGTACACATTTCTACCCACAAAACTGCCACTCACCGGTTCAGTTCTCAGGTCAATGCTTTAAACAATTAGTGTAAACCAGTATAAGTAGTAGCTTCCCCATGGCAAAGCCTGCATCAAGTCCATTTGCTAATCAATTATCAGTCTCCTGTTATGCAGCATTAATAGGAATTCTTGCGAAGTGTTCTGATGAATGCAAGATGTAAAGCTTCAACAAAAGGAGATAGCAAGAACTGTAGATGCTGGAGTCAGGGACAACACAGTGTGGAACTGCAGCAACACAGCAGGTCAGGCAGCATCAGCATAGCAGGAAAGTTGATGTTTCGGATCGGGACCCTTCTTCAGAAAATTTTCCCGACCCGAAACATCAACATTCTTGCTCCTCCGATGCTGCCTGGCCTGCTGTGTTCCTCAAACTTCAACAAAATGTGTCGTTCGTCAGCAGTACTCAAGATTTACCAAGTAGTTCACAGTTGTATTAGACCATTGTATTGTAAAATGAACTGTAGTGGTGTTAAGATTCAACAAATAGGGAATTGCTCTCACTTTAAAGTATAGAGATGTTTATGATAACCCTCTGCCATTCAGGCTGAATCCAGTTGCTGGTGGATTCTTGGGCTGCCTGTTCACTGAGTCATTCTCGAATTAGCAAGCTGTGGCTTCTGGGATCAGTAATTGGGTCCTAGCTTTTCACAATATATACCAATGATTTGGAGTTGGAGGCCAAACATAACATTTCTAAATTTGTAGACGATCCAAAGCTAAGTGGGAATGTGCGTTGTGAAGATTATGTAGACCAATGATTTGGGCATGCTTAGTGAATGGCAGTTGGAATATAATGTGGAAAAATGTAAGGTTATACACTTAGGTAGGAGAAACAGATGTACAAAATATTTATTCAACAGTAAAAGGTTGGAAAGTGTAGACATATCAAAGGAACCTTGGTGTCCTTATTGATAAATCACTTAAGGCTACCATGCAGGTGCAGTAAGCTGTTGGGAAGAATGCTTGTAGTGCAGTAGTGCTGTCCCTAACCCTGACCAGGAGAGACAGG
Source organism: Rhincodon typus (assembly GCF_021869965.1). NCBI lineage: Eukaryota > Metazoa > Chordata > Chondrichthyes > Orectolobiformes > Rhincodontidae > Rhincodon > Rhincodon typus. The sequence goes on along the minus strand of NC_063353.1, from coordinate 34,781,951 downwards.
TTCAAACCCCACCTGCTCCAGAGGTGTTCATCTCTGAACAGCTTAATTAGAAAAATTGGTTAAATAAAAAACAGTTAGCCTTTATTGCAAGAGGATTTGAGTACCACAGTAGTGAAGTATTGCTTCAATTGTACAAGAGCTTAGTTAGATGGCACTTGAAGCGAGTGTTCAGTTTTGGTCTCCTTATCTCAGGAAAGAGATCATTGCTATTGAGGGAGTGCAATAAATGTAAAAACAGACTTGTTCCCAGGATGGCAGGGCTGTCCTCTCAAGAGATAAGGCAAATTTGACATGTATTGTTTGGAATTTCAAAGAATGAGAGGTGATCTCAATAAAATCCACAAAATACTTCAAGGGATAGACAGGGTAGATGCAGGCATGCTGTTTCTCCAGTTGGTGAGTCTAAAACAACGGTGAGCGTGTGCGCATGTGTGTGTGTGTGAGAGAGTGTGTGTGATGCCACTTAGGTCTGAAATTAGAATTTTTTTTTTTTTTACTCAGACAGTCAGGAACCTTTGGAATTTTCTACCATTGAGGGCTATACAGGCTCAGGGTTGGCGTAAGTTTAAGGAAGTGATTCATAGATTTGTCGTTACTGCAGCGTGTGCAGTTATAGGATTGGAGGAGTGGGGAGAGATCATATCGAATGGTGTGGCAAGCTCGATGGACTGAATGGCTTAGTCCTGCTCCTCTGTTCCAATTTTTTCTATAGGAGGGGAGACT
>NC_063353.1:34730728-34780728 GCF_021869965.1 Rhincodon typus | reverse complement strand
TCAAGTAAGCTCAACACAGAAACTGATATATTTCTAGTTAATGACAATAGCGCAGCAACGTGGCATTGAAGGTCATAATTCATCATAAGATAGAGTGTTGGAACAGGCGTGAAGGGCTTAATGGTTTACATCCAATTCTAATGTTTCTAACACACTACTTTAGGTAATATTAAGCATCTTGCCCACATCCTTAAAAAAAAAGTAAAACTGTTGAATTTCTAACTTCAATCTTGTTCCTAAACAACCATTCACTTAGCTTCCTTTAAAAGTTACTGCTCAACTCCAAATCAACTACCTTGACAGAAAATGCTAGAAATAATCAGCAAATCGATTCTTCTTTCCTCAGATACCGAAGGTGACTGCTCATTACAAGATACAGAGCTGAAATCTTAGTTAGGAACTCTCTGTCCTTAATTTTTAGAAAAAAGCATACCCTTTATATAAGTAATTAACATTCATCTACTTCTGTTTTGAAATGGAAATTCCAAAAATGATATTTTACACCCTTCAACACAGTAGTTCGACCTTGCACAAGCATGTTTATTTGAAATGGAAAGTATCCCTTTCCCTGCTTAGAAAAATATGGTAAAGCACACTGGTAGGGCCCGAGGACTGCCACGTATACCACTTACTGTTGACCGAACACCAATTCTCCAACACTTAATACACTATGGAAGAGTGAAGATGCTGCCCTTCACAAAGTAGTAGCTGCCTTTACAAAGAACTATGCTGTACTCTGCCTTGGGCAAAGCCAATATCTTGAAGATATTTAAATGCAACTGCCACAGGATATCCAGAATTCCTGAGGCTGAACCTTCCCAATGGAGACATTCTAGCTTCTGTGCTACTTCAGCAGCTTATAACTAGTGAATGTGTTCGGTAGAACCAAGGCATTTTCTGTGAAAAGTGTGCAGTCAAAAGCAAATACATTGCTCTTTAGCCCTCTTATGCGACATGCAAAAATGAAAGGATCTGATGTGCATTGTTTTGCTACTGCTTGGGAGGCATTTAATGATAAGAGAATGGAGTTGGATCCGCTTGCATTTAGCAATAGAAATTTTAATTGTTCTAGCTTCCAACAGCATAGATTTAAAAAAAAAGAAACAAGAAAAATTACATGGCATTCCCACTGCATCTCAAGTCACTTGCTTGGCACTCATGACCAAGCGCAAACAACACCCTCCAGACTACACCTTTATAGCCCACTTTGAATTCTTTACAGATTCCTTTGTATAAGTTCTATATTTCATAGGTTTGACTGCAAATGCTTCTACCTGTTTAGGCAGCTGCTTCACAGAAACTTTGGAATATTCAGTATCTTGAGCCTGTTCCATCAGTCCATGGGAATGTGGCTAATCTATGACCTCACAGTATAGCTACCTTTACCCCATATCCCTTAATACACTTGATTAAGAGAAGTTTATCAATTTCAGTTTGGAAATTAACAATCCATCTGGCGTCAACTATCATGAATCGGGGTTTTAGTGGTGTTGTTTGCACTTGGTAATGAGTGCCAAGCAAGCAACATGAGATGCAGTGGGGAAGTCCACACATCATATAATTCCGGTGTTTCTGTTTGTTTTACCTATGCTGTTGGAAGCCAGAACAATTAAAATTTCTATTCCTCAATGTGAGTGGATCTAACTCCATTCTCTTATCTTTAAATGGCATGTTCAAGTATTTTCTAAGTTAATTCCTGAAAGGTCAGGTGCTTACTTCTACACTATGTTCTCGCTATCCTTTCTATTAGTTCCCCTAAATATCTTGGTAAGGTCAAGCAAATCACTCTATAATCTCCTAAATTCCAGGAATATAACCGTAGTTTGTGTAATCTTTTTCTTGTGTAATCTCTGGAATCAGTACCATTCTGGTAAATCAATGCTACATGCTCTCTAAGGCTTGTATATCCTGTTAAAAGTATGGTGTGATCAGAAGTGAGCACACTACCTTCCAGGGTATAACCTAACCAGGGATTTGTAAAGCACAATCTTCATAATCTGGTCCTCTATATATAAAGCCAAGCATTTCATAAGGGTACTTAATCATTTTTGCATGACATTTTGTACATGACATTTTAATATCTAAGGCCCCAGACCTCCAAGCTTGTTTGAACTTCCACCTCTTCTAGCTTTTCACTATTTAGAAAGAATCCTGCTCTGTCCATGTTTGGACCAAAATAGACATGCTAACACTTTCCTATGCTGAAATCCATTCACTATAGCATTACCCACTAATCTGTCAATATTTTTTATATTGTTTTGTTTCCATCTACAATCTGCTCTGATCAAAGAGCAGATTTAAAATTACCATTTACGTTGGCCTTTTCTAATCTTTACTTAGTGTGAGCATAATTTTCAGCATAGATTAGAACATGTTAAAGTTCAATGTTTGTGTAGATTTCAGCTGGGATTGAATCATTGATGTTACTGCTCATTATGTAAACAGGAGAACAGATGGCAAAAGAAGTTAACCAGGGTCTCTTGACTGGGATTGGTATTCCAAATTCATGAGGACACTATTGGGCTTAACTATGAAGAACCCCATGGTAAAAGAAAAACAGCCAATACTGACTGGCTTACAGATCACAAAGCAATTGTACTCACTTGAGTAGATGCACTGAACAACTGACTGCTGGTGGTCTGGAGCCATACCTTGGCAACAGTCAGTGCCTTCAGAAAATGAAAGGGGAGAAACAGAGGAGGAATAAAGCTCAATATTAAAACCGAGTGCACCTTATTTCTATGAGGCCACAGGGATTTCACATTTAGAGTTATAAAGTACAGAAGAGGCCCTTTGACCCATCAAGTTTGCACTGACAAAAAACTACTCTACTCTAGAGATAGTAGGAACTGCAGATGCTGGAGAATCCGAGACAACAAGGTGCAGGGCTGGATGAACACAGCAGGCCAAGCAGCATCATAGGAGCAGAGAGGCTGACGTTTCGGGCCTAGACCCTTCATCAGAAAAGGGGGAGGGGAAGGGGGTTTTGAAATAAATAGGGAGAGAGTGGGAGGCGGATAGAAGAGGGATAGAGGAGAGGATAGGTGGAGAGGAAACAAACAGGTCGAAGAGGCGGGGATGGGGCCAGGAAAGGTGAGTGTAGGTAGGGAGTTAGGAAGGGGATAGGTCAGTCCAGGGAGGACGGACAGGTCAAGGGGGCGGGATGAGGTTGGTCGGTAGGAGATGGAGGTGCAGCTTGAGGTGGGAGGAGGGGATAGGTGGGAGGAAGAACAGGTTAGGGAGGCAGGGACGAGTTGGACTGGTTTTGGGATGCGGTGGGGGGAGGGGAGATTTTGAAACTTGTGAAATCCACATTGATACCATTGGGCTGCAGGGCTCCCAAGCGGAATATGAGTTGCTGTTCCTGCAACCTTCGGGTGGCATCGTTGTGGCACTGCAGGAGGCCCAGGATGGACATGTCGTCTGAGGAATGGGAGGGGGAGTTGAAATGGTTCGCGACTGGGAGGTGCAGTTGTTTGTTGCGAACCGAGCGTAGGTGTTCTGCAAAGCGGTCCCCGAGTCTCCGCTTGGTTTCCCCGATGTAGAGGAAGCCACACCGGGTACAGCGGATGCAGTATACCACATTGGCAGATGTGCAGGTGAACATCTGCTTGATGTGGAAAGTCTTCTTGGGGCCTGGGATGGGGGCAGGTGTAGCACTTCCTGCGGTTGCAGGGAAAAGTGCCGGGTGTGGTGGAGCTGGAGGGGAGTGTGGAGCGGACAAGGGAGTCACGGAGAGAGTTGTCCCTCCGGAAAGCAGATAAAGGTGGGGAGGGAAAGATGTCTTTGGTGGTGGGGTCGGATTGCAGATGGCGGAAGTGTCGGAGGATGATGCGTTGGATCCGGAGGTTGGTGGGGTGGTACGTGAGGACGAGGGGGATTCTTTTTTGGTTTCTATTGCGTGGACGGGGTGTGAGGGATGAGGTGCGGGAGATGTGGGAGACACGGTTGAGGGCGTTCTCGACCACCGAGAGGGGAAGTTACGGTCCTTGAAAAACGAGGACAACTGAGATGTACGGGAGTGGAATGCCTCATCCTGGGAGCAGATGCGGCGGAGGCGAAGGAATTGGGAATAGGGGATAGCATTTTTGCAGGAAGGTGGGTGGGAGGAGGAGTATTCTAGGTAGCTGTGGGAGTCGGTGGGCTTGAAATGAATATCGGTTTCTAGGTGGTTGCCCGATATGGAGACAGAGAGGTCCAGGAAGGGGAGAGAGGTGTTAGAGATGGTCCAGGTAAACTTAAGGTTGGGGTGGAAGGTGTTAGTGAAGTGTATGAACTGTTCGAGCTCCTCGTGGGAGCACGAGGCGGCGCCGATACAGTCATCAATGTAACGGAGGAAGAGGTGGGGTTTAGGGCCGGTGTAGGTACGGAAGAGGGATTGTTCCACGTAACCTACAAAGAGGCAGGCGTAGCTTGGGCCCATGCGGGTACCCATGGCTACCCCCTTTGTCTGTAGGAAGTGGGAGGAATTGAAAGAGAAGTTGTTGAGTGTGAGGACGAGTTCGGCTAAGCGGATGAGGGTGTCAGTGGAGGGGGACTGGTCGGGCCTGCGGGACAGGAAGAAGTGGAGGGCCTTAAGGCCATCTGCATGGGGAATGCAGGTGTAGAGGGACTGGACGTCCATGGTAAAGATGAGGTGTTGGGGACCGGGGAATTGGAAGTTCTGGAGGAGGTGGAGGGCGTGGGTGGTGTCACGGACGTAGGTAGGGAGTTCCTGGACCAAGGGGGAGAAAATGGAGTCGAGATAGTTGGAGATCAGTTCGGTGGGGCAGGAGCAGGCGGAGACAATGGGTCGACCAGGGCATTCAGGTTTGTGGATTTTGGGAAGGAGATAGAAGCGGGCAGTGCGAGGTTGGGGAACGATGAGGTTGGAGGCCGTGGGTGGGAGGTCACCTGAGGTGATGAGGTGATGAGGTTGTGGATGGTTTGCGAGATGATGGTTTGGTGCTCAGGGGTGGGGTCATGATCAAGGGGGCGGTAGGAGGAGGTGTCAGAGAGTTGGCGTCCGGCCTCGGCGATGTAGAGGTCAGTGCGCCATACTACAACTGCACCTCCCTTGTCCGCGGGTTTTATGGTGAGGTTGGGATTGGAGCGGAGGGCTGCACGTCTAGTCCCACTTTCAAGCACTGAGCCCGTAGCCTTGAATGTTTTGATATTTCAATTCTCATCCAAGTAGTTTTTAAAGGTTTCCCGCCTCAACCACTCTCCAATCATGAAATACAGAGCAGCCCATGACACAGAACACACTGTCACAATTCCACACCCTGGATGGAAATACATACAAGATAGGATGAGTCCAGTGGATAGGTAGGCAGTGCAAAAAAAACTCATGGTTTTAAGCAGAATAATTCACTAAAATCACACCAAAAAAACCCTTTTCTTTTCCTCAGGCTATTAATGGCTTGTTCAAATTTATTATGATCCACTGATTACAGACAGTGCACCTACGTCACCGATATTAATAATGGTACTATTTAACTCAATTGAAAGCTTTACAACCTCTGAACTTGAATTATTTTTAATTTTTTCTTATGACACTGATAGCATTAACGGGAAGAGAAAACACTCCATCTGTTCTCATCAGACTCATGTAACAACGTTGATGGTTTTTGCTACAGAAAATGTAGATTTTATTTCACTCGTAAGACCCTGAAAAGCATCTGGGCCCGAAGATATAGGAGCAGACGTAGGCCCACTGAGTCTGCTCTGGTATTCAATGAAATCATGACTGCCCTGATAATCCTCAACTCTACTTTCCTGCCTTTTCCCTATAACCCTTGATCCCCTTACGGATTAAAGTCTATATCAGTCTTGAATATGCATAAGGACCCAGCCTGACAGCCTTGTGCAGTAAAGAATTCCACTAAATCATGACTCTCCGAGAAATCGTTATATCTATTTTAAATGTGCTTATTTTGAGATAATGTCCTCAGGTCCTAGATCTCCCACAAGGCCAAAACAACCTTTCCGCATCTACCCTGATGAGTCCCCTAAGAATCTTGTATTTTCAATAAGGTTGCCTCTCAGTCTTTTAAATCCATATGAGTATAGGGCCAACCTACTCAATCTCGCCTCATAATTCAGTCTTTCCACACCTGGTATTAACCTAGTGAACCTTCTTTGGACAACCTCCAACGCTATATCTTTATTTAGATAAGGGGCCAAAACTTCTAGAAACTCAAGTACCACCCATCAGGTTCAATGCCTAAACTGTCAGACATGCAACAAAGCCATTGCTACTTTCTTTCTCATGTTCCCACAGTGTAGGGAAAAAAATTGCAACCACTTCTACCATCACAAGTGCAAATTGCTGGTAGAATTTGTTTGGTGCTTGATGGCTAAAAAGCCATGATGTAAACAAAAAATGCCTTTGCTTTATGGGGATGGTGATTCTCCATAAAAAGCCAACAGTATTGTGTAAAATTCACACTATTAAAGAGCTTTACTTTCCTCAACCAGAACTACCATGCTCCTGTTTGAAGCTTGCATCGTCATCATCCAACTTTCATTCAACAAGGTTGCCTCACATCTCCCTTGTTCCTTAGAAAACACTGTGCATCAGAGATTTAGTCCACCCATTCTACCTTGTAATTTTACATGTGTATACAGTACTCTTGTTCACTGTCAAGAACGTGTCTGTAAGATGAAGAGTTAACTCTATTAGGGAGAGGAAATGATATTCAATATAGCCAATTGACATATGAAAACAAATAAGAAATCAACATTTTCAGAGAACACAAGGTAGCATCGAGCAATATTGTGACAATATTACTCTAGGAACCCCAACTTTGCCAAGGGTCATCTATAGAACCCTCACAGTTCCCACTAATTCAGCTATTCAGAACCTCTCTGGGAAATGAAGAACAAGTATTATTGCTTCTGTCTGTAATCGAAACCATTATACATCAATATGACTGAAGATTAAAAACCTTATAATACAAGTTGTTAGACTAAACAGTTAACAATGTTAAAAAATGAAGTTCTAATTTTCTTCTGGAAAGTAGAATAGTTTTAACCTAATTGAGAATTAGGTATGTAGAAACCAGAGAGTAAACTGAGTAGTTCGATGAAGACAGATGAAAAATTCCATCATTCAGACAAACTACAGGAATCCCCACAATTAATACTGCAAATACATGAACAAATACTATTGTGTACAAATGTAGAGTTGAGCAAAATTCCAACCTCACATTACTGTATGGAAACCCAACATATTAAGCCCCTTCAGATAAGCAACACCACCAGGTCAAACCCTACCCAGTTATTGTCATTGCGTAGAACCAAACCATGACAATCGGCTTCTATTCACCGTTTTTAAACAAAATGCAAACTGACTAAGCTCATTTCCATTTGCTGGCCTTCTGTTTAGAATGTGTTAGATAAGGTCACTTTTGGCTGTCAAGTAAGGCTGTGGAGTCAAGCCCCACTGCTGGAATCTACTTTAACACTAATCTATACATTGTTAGAAATACTATTCGATGCTAAACTGGGAATGACTGTGTTTGTTTAGACCTCACTGAATTATCTGCAGAGCAGGGGAGCTCCCTCAGTGTCTTGATCAGTATTCATAGCCAAACAGCAACATGAGAAGAAAACAAGTGTTAGTTGAATTAATGCTGCTTGTTGGGTCTTCCGGTGTTCACAAGAAAACACTTTTCAAAAGTAAATTTATGGTTGTGAAGCATTATAGGAAATTCAAGGAACCTGAAAAATAGTATTTAAATACAAGCTTGTTTTTTTTGCTGGGTGTTCAAAACATCAAATGCAACTAACTCACTGGTGTACACCTGCTAGGAGCAGTATATATTTCAGAAATCAATATATATTTACACATAAAAGCATAATCGTTAATTTAAATGTTCAGCGATAAAATAAATAGTCAGTTATTTGAACATGGGATATTATGTTGAACAACATCTATTTCCTCTGAATTATTTTGGTGTTTTTGAGACTCAAATTTTTAAACCTCATCGTCTGTGACAGCTACTTGGGAGAAAACCAGAATGCAGTTAAGGATGATACATAATAGCCAAGTGATCCAAGTGTTCTGCAATGAATATTGTTTGGTGTTGTGTGCAATTTATTAAGTAGGGACACAAGCTATCATTTGTCATTTTACAGGTTTTTCTGGATAATGTTATAATGCTGGATTTATACTCTATACTTAAAATGCAGTGATATTTTAAAATTCCTTGTTATACGTTAAAATGTGAACCATTTGTATAAGCAATGAAATCCAATTAGGGTAAACTACTGCTACAGTAAAATTATACGGTTTAAGAAAGCGCTTTCCTGCTCCTCTGATGCTGCTTGGCCTGCTGTGTTAATCCAGCTCTACACCTTGTTATCTCTGGTTTAAAGAATATGTCTTCCTAATCAGAGAATAAAAAAACTAATCCAAATTTACTACTTTTGTCAATTTTCTTGTTGTGCTTTTCTTAAGCCAGGCTCCTTATTGGGGATGGATCCATCCTGGACATTGTCAAAATGACTATTCTGGATACAACCTAATGATAAGTACTGGCATTAGAGATGATGATGTGGGCAACACAGTCCACCCATTTTTATTGCAGATTCCATGTACAAAAATGGCTTAATAAGGAATGCATCAAAAATCATGAACCGCAGACTGGTATTTCCCATTTCACCAGAGTAGTGAGTTCAATAGTAATTTCACCACAGCTAAGACCACATGGGAAACAAAATAGAATGGTCATCTCCATGGCCTAGCTGCAATAACAATAACCATCAGCTAACTCTCAACCCAGCTTTACTTTGAAATTAAGGATTCTATAAAAGCTAATCAATGCTCTCAATTCAAGATAATACAGTTCTGCATTTCATTAGCAATTTCATAGGGTCACAAATAATCACAGCCTTGAATATGACTGAAAAGAGACAGAGTTAAACAGCACAGAAATAGACCCTTTGGTCCAACCAGTTGATGCCGAACATAATTCCAAACTAAACTAATCCCATTTGCCTGCTCCTGGTCCATATCCGGCTTTTCATCTTGCACTCACCATAACAAATTCAAGAATAGCAAAAATTCAAATCAATCACAACAATTTATACTGCAGAAGAAATGAGTGCTTAATGCGCTAAAATGGATGAGATATTGCCATGGAGAAAGCAACAAGGAATTATAGGGTCCTCATGCTTCTGCGCGATCGAAAAAAAAATTATGATGGTATGTTGCATCAAGCAAGCAAAACAGAGCTCGATTACAAGCTCAACTGATTATCATAATTTAATTATTAGTGCAATTAATAGCACATTTAGGATTGTTCAACTGGTGCCACCCAATCACAAAACTGCACCCAGCATTAGATGTTTTGGATTGAGCTCTGCTTATTACAAACAAACACAGAGACACGTTGTCTGATTTGATCAGGCAATCTTTGGGATGTACAGCCTTTGTACTTAGCATTGCATTTTCATGAAATGCACAATGCTGCACAATTGTGTGGTTGTTACAATGTCTTTTTGGACTGATGACAGCATCCCATTAGTGGACGATACTAGTTTCATGTAGACACCGCTAATAGTAGACAAAAAGTTTACTATTGAATTCAGATCAGATACTTGCAGAACAATCTTCAGTGTGCTAATAATCCCACTAAACAGATTTAAGATCATCTTTTGAGCTTGTAATGTGGCTCATCCACACTTGCAGAAGCAGCCTACATTTAGTAGCAGGGACCAATTTTCTGCAAAATAAAAAGTCATTCTTGCATTTGTCCTGATGAGTGCAAGATGAAGATTTGTGGCAGCACATCTCTATTTCAGCAATAGTCCAATGTGAACCACTTCCTCGTTCCAGGTAATTTACAAGGATAATTAATTATGATGATTAGAATGCAAGGGCTAGGGCTACTAATTATGTGGGGTCTGGTGGAGTTTTTTTTAAAATCTAGGATTTGATAATCTGCTTTAGGACAGTAATAAACTACAAACACATAACTAATTCAAAATGAGACTTATTGCAGATTATTCTGCCAAAGATCATTCCTATCATAAATCAATAGCTATAGGAGGGAAGAAAAAAAAAATCAACATTTTTAAATTTATCTCTGTTCCTTAATCATCAGTAAAGATGTTATGTATTAGCATCACTAGTAAATTTGAAAACAAAAGATGTTTTTAGTTACATTGTATATATACTACCTTCCAAACATTACAATTCTGAATCACACCATTAAACAACACCATGATTTACAAGTAATACGAAGGTCTGGAGCAAGTTACTCATCCCATGGTACGACACAGGCAAAAAACAATGGTTTATAAAAGGAACATCTTCAAATGGTTTATAAAAGGAAGATCTTCAAAGAGGAAAACAAAATACCCTTTAAAATCAAGGAAATAGGAATCTAAACAAACAGTCTCCAGTGGAAGCCATTTTCCATACTAGAGATTCAATATCTCATCTAACAAGTCAGCAATATAATTTAGAAAAAAAACATTAGAGGGCATTTACTCTCACATGGTCCTAAAAATGCCCTCTACACTTTATTCAGATGTATATCCTATTTGGGCATGGTGAGATAGCAAGTGATGATAAATCCTTGTTGTAAAACTACCATTAACTTCACTATTACGCACATGCTCACTTTGCAGGAGCTTTTCCTGCACAGCAAGTAGGAACATCAGCCAGGGCTTATTATTCCTCTTAATTTAATCAGGTTCACCAAAACCAACTGCACTGTCAATATATTCAAAATATATCATGCACCAACCCTGGTCTCTTCGGCACGATTGGAATATAGCTTTAACTTCATGGCTATCACACTTCATTCCCAGAATTTTCTGTATTTTAAGCACATCAAGTATTAAAGTTTAAGGTTCACGATGAAATTAACAAAGAAAAAACATAACACACATACATTCAACTATTCCCACATTGATAATCTTTTCAGTTGGTTTGTCAGTTATCTTAAACTTTAGCTAGTAGTAAACATGGTCTGCAGTTACCACCTTAGCTAATGTTTGTCTTGTGATTCACAAAGATATACTTTGCATCCAATCAGAGAGAGCCAGAGTCAACTTTCTCTCTAGGCGAAAATTAAGGGATGATTATTTTGATTAATAAACGATTGGCATTCTGATTTGTACTTTTGTCTTTGCCTTCAATCTACTGAATGTTTTAGACCACATTTTCTCTTTCACTCGTTAGATAAATTGCCTACAATCAGCTATACAGAGCCTCCCCGTAAGAAGAACGTGGGATTCTACAGAACTGACCTTAATTAACTTTCCCTTGGCACTTTGCAATATCGAAACTGAAGTGATTGATACTGGGGGCAGAAGAAGAATTTAAGTGGATTGTCACTACAGACCACAGGACAACACCACAGTAATGCACTGATTTTAGGAACAGATGATTGTCAAATATAACTAATATAAATATTTTCTGTTGCCTGCAGCAGTTCAGGAAACATTAATCTGCTATTTCTGATCCTTAGTAGGAAATAAGCATTTATAGCAGACTTCAAATAATGCATTATTAGGTTAGATAAAGCTTTAACAGACCCCATAATGGTAAAGCAACAAAAGAAGCTAGGAATGAATAATTATAAACCACCCATACATGATAATAAAGAACAGAACAAGATGAAACTATGCTGAATTGACGTTTCAGTAGCATTGCTAAATAAAATTGAAAACATGAAAATTTCTCATTATTTAAATTGCAAATTATTCTGGGTAATTGACTGCATTTCAAAAATTAGTTAAATGCATGTCAACAAGTCTTTCTCATGCAAATGTATTTACAAATAAAACAGTTTCAATGCATTTATTAAAGCCTGCAATATTGCATTACATACCTGTAGTATGGTTTTATGGCACAGCCCACAAACACAATCACAGCTTCTGTCACTTAGAAAATGTGAATAAAGCAACAACTCAGTTCAATAGGAGAAGAGTTGAAAAGAGGAGCAAGTCAAATAGTCAAGGCAACAAGAGCAAGGCAGAGAATGAGGCAAGATCGATAAATTAAACTGCATTTATTTACATGCAAGAGGTCTGACAGGTAAGGCAGATGAACTCAGGGCATGGTGGGGAACGTGGAACTGGGGTATCATAGCTATTACAGAGATGTGGCTCAGGGATGGACGGGACTGGCAGCTTAACATTCTGGGGTAGAGGAAGTATACGGGGCGGGTAAGAAAGGAGATGGAGTGACATTTTTGGTTAGGGATAATATTACAGCTGTATTTAGGGAGGGTATTCCTGGGAGTACATCCAGTGAAGTTATTCGGAACTGAGAAATTAGAAAGGGATGATCACCTTATTGGGATTGAAGTATAGGCCCTCCAATCATTAGTGGGAAATTGAGAAGCATCTTTGTAAGGAGATCTCAGATATCTATAAGAATGATAGGATTGTAATTGTAGGTGATTTTAACTTTCCAAACATTGACTGGGACTACAATAGTGTTAAGGGCTTGGATGGAGAGGATTTTGATAAGTGTGTACAAGAACATTTTCTTACTCAGTTTGTGGATGTACCTACCAGAGAAGGAGCAAAACTTGACCTACTCTTGGGAAATAAGGCAGGGCTCGTGACTGAGGTGTCACTGGGGGAGTACTCTGGGCCAATGAGTGATGGCAAAGGATAGACAGTCGAAAAGTTAAAGTTCTAAATTGGAGTAAGACCAATTTTGAAGGTATTAGGCAAGAACTTTCAACAGTTGTTTGGGAGAGGCTATTCGCAGGTAAAAGGATGGTTGTAAAGTGGGAAGCTTTCAAAAATGAGATAACTAGAGTCCAGAGACAGTATATTCCTGTTAGTGTGAAGGACAAAGCTAGTAGGTGTAGGGAATGCTGGATGACTAGAGACATTGAGGCTTTGGTCAAGAAAAGGAGGAGGCATATAGCAAGACTAGACACCTGGGATCGTGTGAATCCCTTGAGGAGTATAAGGGCAGTAGGAGTATACTGAAGAGCGAAATCAGGCGGGTGAAAAAGGGACACGAGATAGCTTTGGCAAATAGGATTAAGGAGAATCCAAAGACAAAGACATTCTAGGAATATATTAAGGGTAAAAGAATAACTAGTGAGAGAATAGGGCCCTTGAAAGATCAACAAGGCCATCTATGTGTCTATGCGTCATTAAGTATCTCTAAATGTGGTTACAATATATGATGAGTTCCAAGTTTGAATGATTACAGCAAACTTTAGAGAGATTATCCAAGTCCAGGAAAGAGATCAGACAAAATGCCCACCATTGCCCATAGTGATCATAAACTATTTCAGTTGACAAAATTGTAAAAGAATATATGACCAATGTATGCATTTCCATATACACAAGTAAATCTGATTGTTAAAATGGAATAATGGCACGTGATTGTTCTTTTGCCACATTCGGAACCCTAACTTCCACTTTCTTCTGTGCTTCTCCTAAAGAATTCATTAAGCACTATCCCATTTATGTCAACACACATCATCACTGACAACAAGTATAACCTTTGATTTGGAGAGATGTAGGCTTTTCATCATATAAATATTGGCATTCTGTAGCATCTATGTCATGTATAATTCATTGACAAAATTAAAAAAAAGTTACATCACAACAGAATTCAGCTGACAACCTCCTTGATCAGACTACAGACTCACAACACATTCCTCACCATCCACTGTTCACTTAGTCAAGTCAACAGTATATGGACAACATAGATTTCCTGGTACCAAAGGGCAAGAATCAATTTAATATAATTTCTATTATACAGAAGAAAATTTGTGCTTGAATCAGTAAACAGAGAGGGCTTCCAACCATTCAGATAAGCCGATCTAGTTTAGACAAAAGTAAGTCCCACCCCTTTAAGCATTATTGTTTTATAACAGATTTTTTAGGTCTGAGAAGATTTCTACCCTCCTGTATCCTGAACAAACCTTCTACAAGGTTTTGAAATATGATTTGCGACCTACATGCATTTTACTCAATTCAAAGTTATGACCTTCATCCTTTGTATGGATTTGTCAATAGACAAAGCTTAATCCACAGGAGATAATGATAAATGGTACAAGTTCCATTTATGACAGGAACAAGTTTACTGATGCCCTTTTTCCAAGAAAATCGGTTGACTCAACCTGGCCTTTATGTAACTCCAGGCCAATAACAAAGTTAACTCAATCACCCTCTGAAATGGCCTAGCAAGCTACTTCGCTGTATTCAAGAAGGTGGTAATCAAGGGCAATTAGGGGTAGTCAATAAAAGCTGGCACTGTCAGCAAACTTGCATAAAAGCATGTTTCCTTTGGGATTTCATTTCCTTCTCACTTGTTTTTGAGTCTTCATTCTTATCCAGGAGTTTTGATAGCAGAAATCAACACTGCTGAGCCTGATGTTATTCACATCTGATGCTTTTCATTTGGAATCAGTAAATAACAATCAAATAACAAACAACAGCTAAGTTTCCCCGTTACCAATTTTTGAACCGCAACTATATTGGGTGGGAAAATTACAAAAGCACAGATCAGAAATAGAAACTAGTCTTTTCTAGTTCATACTATAGCAACATCTTTATTAATAGAGTCACTAGGGATACTAGACCTTCAATTTCTTTTTAAAATCACAGATGTACAGCGTGGAAAAAGACCCTTCAGTCCAACTCGTCCATGCCGACCAGATATCCTACGTAAATCTAGTCCCATTTGCCAGCATTTGGCCCATATACCTCTAAACCCTTCCTATTCATATACCCATCCAGATGCCTTTTCAATGTTGTTATTGTACCATGCTCTACCACTTCCTCTAGCAGCTCATTCCATACACGCACCACCTTCTGCATGAAAAAGTTGCATCTGCATGAAAAAGTTGCATTTCAGGTCTTTATAAATCTTTCCCCTCTCACCTTAAACCTATGCCCTCTATTTTGGAACTCCCCCCACACTGGGGAAAACACCTTGTCTATTTACCCAAACCATGCCCCTCATGACTTTAGAAACCTCTATAACATCACCCCTCAGCCTCTGGTGCTCCAGGGAAAATAGCCTCAGTCTATTCAGTCAGAGATAGCAAGAACTGCAGATGCTGGAGTCAGAAACAACACAGTATGGAGCTATAGGAACACAGCAGGCCATGCAGCATCAGAGGAGCAGGAAAGTTGACATTTCAGGTTGGGACCATTCTTCAGAAATGGGGAGGGGGAAGGGAACTCCGAAACAAATAGAGAGAGGAAGGGTGGGGCTGGGGAGGGTAGGTGGGATGGTGATAGGTGAGTGTAGGTTGGGAGTGTTGTGGATTGGTCAGTGGGATGGGTGAGGCAGATAGATGGGAGAGAAGATGGACAGATTGTGTCAGGTCATTCATGGGGTGAGGCTGGGGGTGGGGAGATTTTAAAACCGATGAATTCCATGTTTAGGCCATCGGGCTGTAGGCTCCCGAGCGGAATATGAGGTGTTGCTCCTCCAGTTTGTGGGTGGTGTCATTGTGACACTGGAAGAGGCCCAGGATGGACATGCCACCCAGGTAGTGGGAGGAGGAGGGGGAGGGGGAGTTAAAATAGTTGGCAACCGGAAGTTGACGGACGTGCAGGTGAGTTCCTGTCTGATATGGAAGGTTTGTTTTGTGCCTTGAATGGAGGTGAGGGGGGAGGTGCAGGGACACGTATAGCACTTCTTGCAGTGCACGGAAAGGTGCCGGGGGAAGTGGGGTTAGTGGGATGTGTGGAGCGGACAAGGGAGTGGCGGAGAGAGTGGTCCCGATGAAAGGCAGATGGGGGAGGGGGGTTGGAAATCTCTCATTGGTTGTGGGGTCGGATTACAGGTCGTGTAAGTGGCGGAGAACGATACATTGGATATGGAGGCTGGTGGGGTGATATGTGAGGACAAGGGGGATTCTGTCTTTATTTTGGTTGGGGGGAGGGGATTTGAGAGAAGTGCGAGAAATGCAAGTGTTGCAGTTGAGGCCATTTACGATCACTGGAGGGGGAACGTTACTGTCCTTGAAACAGGAGGACATTTGGGATGTGCGGGAATGGAACACCCTATCTTGGGGGTGGACGTGGCGGAGGCGGAGGAATTGGGAGTAGGGGATTGCATTCTTGCAGAAGGGTGGGTGGGAGGTGTTGTAATCCAGCCTATTCAGTCTCTCATTATGCTCAGTCTCTCACCTCCTCCAACCCTGGCAACATCCTTGTAAATCTTTTCTGAACCTGTTGAAAGATAGTCTCATATCAGGAATTGCTTTTTAGCTCATTCATTTAATGGAAAAAAAACAGTCCACCTCCAGACCATCCAAAGCTGTCCTTTTGACTGTGTTTACTGCAAAAGTTAAACCAGGTGGAGCACACACGTGCATGCACAGGAACACAGCGTTATGGTATGACATCACTACCCAATGACAAAGTGACATGCTGCTATATTTTGTGTTTTTCATAGACTCAGAATCCTTACAGTGTGGAAGCAGGCCATTGGACCACTGAATCCACACCAACCCTCCGAAGAGCATCCCATCCAGACCCACCCCCTAACCTATCCCGTAACACTACATTTCCCATAGCTAATCCATTTAGCTTGCACATCCCTGGACGCTATGGACAATATAGCACAGCCAATTCTTTGGACTACGGGAGGAAACTGGAGCATCCGGAGGAAGCCCAAGTGATATGGGGAGAAAGTACAAACTCAACAGTGTTAGTTCGACAAAAATTAAAGTGTAATTTTGCTGCAACCTTTACACATGCTTTTCCAGTAATGGACAACAATAAAGTGGATCTGAAATGGATCAAATTGATTTGTTCATTATCTGGCTGAACTTTGGTTGTCATGTTTCAAAACTAATTACCCATGAAATGAAGATGAGACAGTAAGCACATGGGCTGGTGTCACTCCGCATGGAATGTGGTGCATAAGCCGTGGCCATTTTATCTGCTCTGCTAGTATTCAGAGTAATCACTCTGTCGTTTTTCTACCCCAAAACATTTCCAAATTTTGATTAATTTATATCAAGTTAATCTGAAGTGCACTTCACAGCCTTCTCACACCATGCATGAAGCACATAAGGAACTCAAGGTCAAACTTCCCCAAGTCCACCATAATCTTCATAGACTTAACTATAATGCATAATTGATCAGAATAGGAGTCCCAGTCATTTTATAAAAACATTTTTGAAAACTGAAAAAGTGCAAATCAAAATGTATATGTAAGCTCATCAAATCCCATAATTTTAGCACAACTAGACACAGTACTTATAAAAAGACCTTGCTGCAAAATTAACACTCATCATTACTTATCTATTGCCCCTTCCCACCAAAGCAAAACAGCAAAACCAAATTCGTAAAGACTCCAACAAAGAGAAAACACTGCAATAAATTAAACCAGTTCCGGAACTGAAATCAATAGCAATAACCTCCATCCTTCTTTATACTGCAACTTATAAAGTTAGAAATCAAAACATATTAAATTACAACTTTAATAAGGTTTCAAATATTAGCTTTTGAAGCCAAAACTTGTGGATTTAAAAAACAAAATCAATATTGATAACACAGTATAGACTTATCATTTCAAAAGTAGCAAGTCTAGTGGGTCACTAGATACCACACATTTTGGGATATCCAGTATCAAACTTCAATCCCACCATTACACACACACCACTGGGAGATGGCACAATTTATGCAGGACTCACTCATTAAGACAAACTAACATATAAGAGGAGTCAACATTTTTAGTTACTGTGGCAGTTCATCATCCTTTGCTATTTGTGCTACTGTTCAGAGCTTGCATTGAAGCTGCATAAAATCTAGAATCTCCTTTATTCTCTTAGCTTTCCCATATCATGTCCTGAAGCATTGAGTCTAGCTTGGGGCAATTCAATGGCAGCTGCGGTTATTGGATATCACACCATATTCAACAGTATCAGCACAGGTGATGCAATTCCCCTCCAATGTCAGTTATATGAATGCAAGTGATTGTTAAACTGCTTTTCCTTTGCTAAAATTTGATCGAGGTTAGCACTGCTCTGAACAACTTAGGCATCACTGTGCTGAATCTCATGCTATTTCACAAGACAGGTGAAGTTTCTTCAAACATACTTCAGCTGTTCCCCACTTTACTGCAATGCTAGACTGGCAGAGGGCTAAATGCAACAAGCTTCTTCCAAGCCATTAGCTGAAGCCACCACTGGTCCGTGTCTTCATGAAAAATGTGACACACATTTAAAAGATTGAAATACTACCCACTGTCACCAGGTTGTGAGGTTTTGATCAATTAGTACTCATTTGCAGCCTGTTCTACTAATTTTGGGTCCAGTAGAGTAAAATTAACTTATTAAGTAGTGACTGACAAACTCAATTAATTTGGACAGGAAAGACAGCTACATGACACTTAGTTACTTCTATACGATGTCGTAAATATAACTGCCCAGTTATATTACTGCATGTTCAGTTGGAGTATTTTTAAAAGAGCTGGGTTAAAATAACCTGTTTCCAACTCTGCAGAGAAATCACATGTAGGCAGAAGACCACGCAAAATTAACTGCTCTGTGATTAACTCTGAACAAAAAAAATGTAGCAATTATCCAGTTGCTGAGATGTCATGTTTCATTGGGTGTTGGAAACACACCAAAAGAAACGTGGCAACAGTGAATCTCATGAATGCGTTCTTTTAAAAGAAACCTGGCCTCATTTCTGGTATTATAGACTTTGAATAATAATCAATACACAATCTAAGATGTATATGTCCCAAAGTTCTGATATGCCTGCTGTGTTATAATGATAGATTCTGAGTGTTGTATACCAATATTTATCACCACAGATCAGGTAGCTGATGGATGGAATCCTAATCTTCTCCCCAAATTAATCTAGATCATTACTTAATGTATTTATCGCTCAGTCTGATGCAGTTCAGATGCAGTGGATATTCAAGAAGGAATTGTAAACTCAACCCTGTTCCTCTCCTACTGTTTACTTTCATAGGTTTAAAAGGGCTACAGATTATTTTGGAAAAATAAAACTGACATCAATTAGAGCTCAAACCAAACAGTCAACACGATCTGACCTGAGGATATTCTTTAGTTTTATTTTCACTCTACTAGAGGTAAAAGATGGCCTTATTTAGTGGTAATTGGCAGCAACAATCACAAAATAATCTAGTAAGGTTTCTGCTAAAACATGTGCGCGCACACACTTACTACCTCAGACACATTCTAACAGATTATACCATGGCCAAAGTTTGAATGTTGGACCAAATCCCAAGGCAGCATTCATAAAACGTGTGAAAACTTCTGTTGTTATAAGGTTCTTTCCATTGTTTGTGCATCGGTCAGTCACATTTTGTCCATACCCAGTCTTTCCAGATCAGTCCGGTGGTCCTTTTATACCTTGGGAGCACTTATGCTGTTCAGTGAGACAGAGTACATGCAATTTGTCTAATATAACACCAGTTCAGCCTCAGCTGTAGGGAAAAATATCGACATGTAGATAGGTAGTTCCAAGAAACAAATTTAAATGTTTGGTCAGATCCCTCAACTAAACTCAAAATGGAGGCCTAATACCAAACTACGTACGAGATCAATATTAGTTGGGTAACTTGCAAATTTTTCAAGATATCATAACTTTGTCTGAAGCCTTAAGCAAATTACACCTGGCCAAAACAAACTACACATAATTTATATCCTGTCTTTGAACCTCAATGATTCGATGTTGAAGATTTTGTTTTGTGTTGAGGGCAAAGCTAAATGTAATACATTTACATCATTGCTGCAGTAGCAAGTTTATCATATCATCCTAAAGGAGGGAATTCAGACCATTTGCTTGGATCTTTTACCATAGCCCTGCATTTCTCTTCTTTTTCAAGTAATTATTCAATCCAGTTTTCAATGTTATAACTGAAACAATTTCTACCATTCTGCATATTCCAAATTTGCTGCATAAACATAAGAACTAGGAGCAGGAGTAGGCCGTCTGGCCCTTCGAGCCTGCTCCGTCATTCAATAAGATCATGGCTGATCCTTTCGTGGACTCAGATCCACTTACCCGCGTTCTCACCGTATCCCTTAATTCCTTTATTGTTCAAAAAAAATCTACCATTTTTTTAAAAAACATTTACTGAAGTAGCGTCAACTACTTCACTGGACAAGGAATTCCATAGATTAACAACCCTCTGGGTGAAGAAATTCCTTCTCAGTTCAGTCCTAAATCTGCTCCCTCTAATCTTGAGGCTATGCCCTCTTGTCCTAGCTTCACCTGCCAGTGGAAACATCCTCTCTACTTCTATCTTATCTATTCCCTTCATAATTTTGTATGTTTCTGTAAGATCCCCCCTCAATCTTCTGAATTCCAATCAACATAATCCCAATCTACTCAGTCTGTCCTCATAAGCCAACCCTCTCAACTCCAGAATCAACCTAGTGAACCTCCTTTGCACCCCCTCCAGTGCCAATACATCCTTTCTCAAGTAAGGAGACCAAAACTGCACATAGTACTCCAGGTGTGGCCTCACCAGCACCTTGTACAGCTGCAACATAACCTCTCTGCTTTTAATTTCAATCCCTTTAGCAATGAAGGGCAAAATTCCATTTGCCTTCCTAATTACTTGTTGTACCTGCAGACCTACCTTCTGTGATTCATGCACAAGGACACCCAGGTCCCTCTGCATAGCAGCATGCTGCAACTTTTTACCATTCAAGTAATAACCCTTTTTACTATTACTCCTACCAAAATGTATGACTTCACATTTATTTACATTGTATTCCATCTGCCAGACCTTTGCCCACTCACTCAATGTATCTATGTTCCTCTGCAAAGTTTCACGGTCCTCTGCACACTTTGCTCTGCCACTCATCTTAGTGTCATCTGCAAACTTTGACACCCTACACGTGGTCCCCAACTCCAAATCATAAAATATCATTGTCTTCATCGGTCTTCTGCTTCTTTGGTTAATTACCGTAAATCTATGTTGTGTGGTTACCTATTAGTGCAATCAGCTTCTCCATATTTCTTCCACTAAGACCCTTAATAATTATAAATACCTTTGACAAAGCTCCTCTCAACTTCTTTTAAGGAGAAAACTCCCACCTCTGGTCTGTCTATCAAACTCAAGATCCTGATCCCTAGTATCATTTTACTAAGTTCCCTCTTTCCAAGACCTCGAAATTTTTCCTGAAATGGATTAACTGGAATTGTGCATAATACAGCAGGTGAGGTCTAAATCTTTAATTTATGAAGATTAGCATAATTTCAACTTTGGTATATTATGAGCTTCTGCTCTACAGCCCAGCATTCTGTATGCATTTTTAATACTTTTATCAACTTGTCCTGTCTCCTAAAATTTATACCTGTGCAGTCCCGGGTCTGTCTATACTTGCATCCTCTTACCAATTCTCAAGTTACCTGATTGCAGTAAACAAACAATCCTTGTGGACTAATCTTATTATTACAGCTTTCTAAATAACTAACTTGTTCATTCTCACTATTTAGTGTAATTTATGTTACTCATAAATCAAGATACTTATTGGTTACATCCGGAATGTAACAAAGAGAGACTTGTTGCCAGAGTGGCTAGAAAGCTTGATGATATTTCACGTGGTGTTCAGTAATAGAGACAATTAATATTCCCATTTAAGACCATCCCATCCAGGAAGCACACAAGGGCCATGTTTTTTCATATATGGGATGTAAGCATTGCGGACATAAATTAACTGCCATCCTAATTGCCCCTGACAAGGGGGTGAGAAGTTGCTTTTTTTTGACAAATGAATGGCTTGCTAAGTATTTTAGGAGGCAGTTTAATTCAATCACATTGCTGTGAACCTTGGATCATGTACAGGCATTACCAGGTAAGGATGTCATATCTTCTTCTCCAAAAAGGATACAAATAAATCAGATGAGTTTTTTTTTTAAAAATGACAACCCACCAGCTTCACAGTCACCATTACCGATTTTTTAAAAAATAAATTGAATTTATGTTCCCAGGATGCTGTGGTGAGATTTGAACTTGTACCTCTGACCATTAATTAGGCAATGCCTTTGGATTACTAGCCCAGTTACATTACCACTATGCTGCCTTTCCTGCTTCTTTACAGAAATTGCTTCCAATTTGGCCCAATGTACAACCGAGAAATCCTGAAGACAAAATCACAACTGTCTCTATATTCAGCAACTGACATTCAAGTTCGTATAGATGGGTGATCAAAGTCTGTTCTTTATTAAAATTAACTGGTTAAAATAGCTTTGGCCATTTTAACTGATGAGTAAAAAAACAAACAGTAAGGATTCTAAGTCACATCCCCGCTTCTGTCTGGCTAGTATCATAAATCAAACCATTTATATTCCATTTAAATAATGGATTTTCATTAAAAGCAAAGAAAAAAGCTATCAGAATTATTTTTCATCCCTAAGAATAAAGAGTTTAAGGTTAATAGCCAGCAGAAAGACAAATATTTGAATAGAAATATTAACTTCCCCAATACTCTAGCTCTAATCTCTATAGATCTTTGTCAGACTAGACTAAGATGGTGCGAAACAAGTTTGATTAATGTTTCTTGAGTGGGTTTAATTGTGTGATGAGATATTACATTAGCCTCTAAAGCTGGACAAGGTTTCACATCAAGTTTTCAAGGCCAAAGAGATTTTTTCTTCAGCTTACCTTGTTGAAATTGTTCCATGTCCTATAGTGGAATAGAAGATATAAATACAAAATATATAATATGAATAAACTATGACATAATACATAATCCATTAAGTTTTCAAAGCAACACCCAAGGCAGGTGAATAAAACCGTCTGAAGAAGGGTTCTGGGAATTGATGATGGAAAGTTACTAAATGGTAGGGATGATCAACAGATTTTTTGCCTATCTTCATGGTAGAAGACTGAGAAAACATCCCAAAGATAATGTGAAAGCAACTGGTGATAGGGAGGGATGGACTTAAAACCATCATCAAAAGGGAAAAGTGCTAGGAAACCTATTGTACATAAAAGGTGACAGTCCCCAGGATTAGATGGCCTGCATCCTAGGTTTTTAAAATAATTCGTAGCACAGACAGGTGTGCTGACTGTAACCTTCCAAAATCATTTTGATTCTCGAAGAATCTAAGCGGTTTGGAAAATAACAAACCTAATGTCTCTACACAAGATGGAACAAGACAGAAAACAGGAAACAACAGGCTTATTAGCTTAACATCTGTTAGAGGGAAAGTATTAGTATCTATTATTAAGGAGGTTATAGCAGCATACTTAGAAAATTAGCCAGCATAGCTTTGTGAAAAGAAGTGGTAGATGTGGAATATTCGGATTTCTAAAAGGCATTTGATAAGTTGCCACATCAAGGTTGCTGCACAAAATATGAGCAGATGGTGCAAAGACTAAGATATCAGCATGGATAAAGGATTGGTTAGCTGACAGGAAGCAGAGTTCAGGAACAAATGGATAGCTATCAGACTGACAAGCTGCAACAAGTGGAATTCAACAGTGATTTGTCATGGGTCCCCAATTATTTACAATCTAAATCAATGATCTGAATGAATGAATCCAATGTTTAGCAGCTAAATTTGCTGATGACACTAAAACAGGTAGGAAAGTAAGTTGTCAGGAGGAGTTAGAGCATTTGCCAAGGGCTACAGATGGCTTGAGTGAATGGGTTAAAATCTGGCAGATGGGGTACAATGTGAATAAATTCAACTGAACCAATTTTTCTGACAAAACAGGCAAAGAGACTGCAGAACTCGGTGGTACAGGGACATCTAGGAGTCCTGGTATCGAAAGTTAGTACGCAGGTACAGCAAATGATTAGGAAAATTGAATGGAGTGCTGCTGTTTTTACAAGGGGAATGGAATAGAGCAGTTGTATAGGGCACTGGTGAGACCACATCTGGAGTACCATATGCAGTTTTAGAAACCTTATTTATACAAAGATATAATTGCTCTAGAAGCAGTTCAGAGAAGGTTAATTTGACTTATTCTTAAGATGAAGGGTTTGTCTTATGATGAAAGGTTGAATAGATTAGGCCAAATTCACGGAGTTTTGAAGAATCAGAGGTGATTGTGTTGAAATGTACAAGAACCTGTAGAGATATCAGAGGAAATGTTTTCTCTTATGGGAGGAAACTAAAACTAGAGAACATAGCTTAAGAAGAAGAAGTGTTCCTTTCAAGACAGAGATGAGAAAAATGCTTTTTCTCTTAGAGGGTCTAAGAGTGTGGAATTCTCTCCCCCAGGATAAAGTGAATGCTAGGTCTTTAATTTAATTTGAGGCCAACTTAGAAAGATTTTTAATAGACAAGGGAGTCAAGGGGTTATAGAGTGCAGACAGCTGAGATTACATCCAAATCAGCCATGAATTTATTGAATGATGAAGAAATACTCAACGGCCAAATGGCCTATTCCTGTTCCTATGTGTCAAAAACTATTTTAATTCACTCAATCATTTAGTATTGTTCTTGTTCCAAAACAGTTATTATGTTGAGAAGCCATAAGATCACACACTAAATTACTATAAGCCCAGTCTTTAAACACACAAAAAAAGCCAAGAAAAAGGAACTGCAGGGTCTCACCTGGAGTTATTTTATCAATACGGAAAAAAAATTGAGCCCGTTAGTCAGTGACCATTTGACCTGTCTGCCACCATTAGGATGTGTGAACATCACTGGATTACAGTCCAAACTGTGACAACTTTTTCTTCCCTTTATTTGAATTTTCATCTGAAGCGCAACATACTTACAACCCATGAAGCTCAACTGATGCATTCATGTCCTCACGCAAAGCTTGATTGCCGAAACACTTGATAATTTTGTGAAATGCTATCAATTTACTCTGACCTTTCAGAGCAATGGTGGAAAGACAGAAGAAGGATGAGTAAGAGGGGGAAGAGTGGGAAGAAGAGTGGAGAGATTCAGTCAGATATGAGAGAGTGAAAACAAATAAGAAACAATTGTTTCACAAAGGAAGAGAATTAGAAAATCCAATAGGAGTTGAGAAAACAGCAGCTTGACTAAAATATCACATTTTCTATATTGAAAGTTCACGTTGGAAGGACTGTTTGGTTTAAAAATGGAAATTCATCAAGTGAGAAGAGATTACAGGATTTGCTGGACAGCTGGGAATGCTATAATAGCATAAAATACTATAATAAGAATAATAGAAATTTTAGGAGATTTTATTTAAGTTAGTTTCATCTCAACTGGCACTGGTAGAATAATACTGATGCACTGATACGTCATTGTTTTAGGTCTACTTTTTACTCCACATATAAAGGAATGTAATACAACATTATAGAAAAATGTACACAGGGTTGTTGCTACCCTACAGTATTTTTCCAGTTCTGCCATATGAACTTGACTCCATAGGCAACATCCTCACTTCCATGTCAAAACATGGTGGACTACACGGTTACAGTTGATCATAGACATCAAGACTCACACACAGTACTGAGTTGTAATGACCAGTTTGGATGATGCCTGTTAGAAGAGATGGTCAACTCATTTGAAGAATCTCCCAGGATTGTACATAGAATAGCGTGAATCTTGCAACTACTCTTGCGATTGCAAGCTTATCTCTAGATTTCTTATAGTTATTACCTTTCAATAGTGTGATTTTTATGTTGGTTCTTTTGTAGTCAAAAATGCAAAAAAAAAAGCATACGACTGTTTTTTAAAAGAGTTTTGTTTCCAGACCTTTTGGAGAAGCCTAACCTACTGGACTACTGGAGGAAGAGTCATTTTTGTTTAGCTAAGTGGTTGATTTTCTTTAAGATTTATATATTTTTTACTTGATTAATATTAATTCTTTGGGTGAGGAAAGGCAGCTTAGGAATTTTACATGTAAGATGCTATTAAAGCTGCTTTTTTCACGTTTAACGTCTTGAGAGCGCACACGAGATAGAGTTAGATGGCTAGCAGATTTAGACAAGTGATTATACAGCAA
Organism: Rhincodon typus; assembly: GCF_021869965.1. NCBI lineage: Eukaryota > Metazoa > Chordata > Chondrichthyes > Orectolobiformes > Rhincodontidae > Rhincodon > Rhincodon typus. Next base: position 34,754,867 of record NC_063353.1, on the reverse strand, counting down.
GGTTCAGTCAGATAGATGGGCGACTGTAAGAAGGCAGTTCACAAGGCTTTTGTGGTATTCCTTTCTCAAACAGACATTCAGTTTTGGCTACTGTTGAAAGGGATAGTCTCTCAGAGAAAAATGGAAGAGGCAGTTAAAAAGTGGGTACTAAGATTGAAACTTATGCGAGGCAGTGTTTGACAAAATGTAGAAGAATAATTGTAATAGGGGACTCTCCTGTCAGGGGCACAGACAGGAGATTCCGCTGCAGTGAGTGTCAATCTAGGATAGTATGTCGCTTTCTTTCAGGATTAAGGGCATCACAACACGTTTGAATCCTACTCTTAAAAGGGAGAGTGTGAAGCCAGAAGTTATTGTATGCATCGGTAGGAATGACGTAGTTAGGGAAAAGATTAAGGCTTTACAGAGTGAATATTAGAGGTTGGGTAAAAGATTAAAAAAACAGAACCTCAAAAGTAGTAATCTCTGGTTTAGTCCCTGTGCCAAACTCAAATGAGGGAAGGAATAAAAAGATAAAGTAGATAAATCAATGGTTGAACAGGTGGTGCAATGTTCAGGAATTCAGATTCTTGGATCATCAGGATCTCTTTTGGGGCAGAAAAGATCTGTTCAAAAAGGATAGGTTTCACCTGAATTGGAAAGGGGCCAATATTCTAGTGAAGAGATTTCCTAATTCTATTAAGGCAGACTGTAATTTTTTTTGAGGTTGGGGGGGGGGGGGGGGGGGGGGGGAGATGGTGGAGGTATCCTAAGTAGCAAAGTAAACGGAAAGAGGATGGTACTGAATCTGAAAAGAACAAGTTAACCACAAAAGACAGACATCAGCAAGTCAGAGAACAAAGTAAATCTGAAGTATTAAACCGGTTTTGTGTGAAGGAAATGGTGTCTCACAAACTTGAATTTTTTTTTTTTGAGAAGTACCCGAGAAGATGGATGAGGGCTGAGCGGTACATGCTGTTTACTTAGATTTCAGATAAGGCTTTGACAAAGGTTCCACGTGGTCGACTAATTAGTAAAATTAGCTCACATGGGATTCAGGGTGAGCTTGCAGACTGGATGCAAAATTGGCTTAACAGCAGGAGAATGAGTGTGGTGGTAGAGGCAACAAGGTGCAGGGCTGGATGAACACAGCAGGCCAAGCAGCATCATAGGAGCAGAAAGGCTGACGTTTCGGGCCTAGACCCTTCATCAGAAATGGAGGTCTGTTACCAGAGGTGTTCCACAGGGATCGGTGCTGGGTCTACTTTTGTTTATCATTTATATAAATGATTTAGATGAAAATATAGAAGGCACGGTTAGTAGGTTTGTGGCTGACACCAAAATTGCTGGTACAGTGAAGAAGGCTCTGTCAGACTATAAAGAGATCTTGATCAATTGGGTCAATGGGCTGAGGAGTGGAAAATGAAGTTTAATTTGGATAGTTGTGAGATATTGCATTTTGGTAAAACAAACAAGGTCAGGACTTGTACAATTAAAAGTAGGGCCTTCCTACGTGCTGTAAAACAGAGACAGACCTAGGGGTACAGGTAAATAATTCTTTGAAGTTTGTGTCACATGTAGACAAAGGTGATTTAAGGCAGCGTTTAGCATGCTTGCCTTCATTGTTCAGACCTTTGAGTATAGGAGTTGGGATGTTATTTTGAGGTTGTATAGGACATTAGTGAGGCCTCTTCTGGAGTACTGTGTCCAATTCTGGGCACCCTGTTAAAAAAAGGATATTATTAAATTGGAGAGGGTTCAGAAAAGATTTACAAGGATGATGCTGGGAATGGACGCTTTGACTTACAAGGAGAGGCAGATAGGCTGGGACTTTTATCACCGGAGAGCAGATGGTTGAGTGGTGACCTCAGAGGTTTATAAAATCATGAGGGGTATAGATAAGGTGAATGGCACGTGTTTTTTTCCCCCTAGGGTGGGGTAATTCAATACTAGGAGGCATTTTGATGGTGAGAGAAGATTTAAAAAGCACAATGAGGCGCATTTTTTTTTTTACACAGAGACTGGTTCATGTGTGGAATGAACTTCTAGAGGAAGTGGTGGATGCAGGTACAGTGCCAATGTTTAAAAGACATTTAGATATGTATGTGTATAAGAAATTCTTGGAGGGATATGGGCCAAGTGCAGGCAGGTGGGACTAGTTTCCTTGGGATTATGGTCAGCACAGACCGGTTGGACTGAAGTCTCTGTTTCCGTGAAGTACGATTCTTTAACTATTACTCTATTCAATAAATTTTTAAAAGGAGATGAACACAAATTTTCCTATCTTGATGCCTAAAGTCATTAAGTTATTAATGCATTTCATTTCTGGTTGTGGGACAGTGTGCACAAAACAGGCAGGATATATAGGACTGCACAACAATCAGTGCACATCAGAGAAATGTACTGTACTTTGAGACATAGGTGCTATACAAGAGGTTTGCACCTTTTCACTTTCAATGAAGCATACATGCACAGGATGTATGGCATGAAGAACTAATTTCCATGACAATGCCAGTTTAACTGAGAAGAAACAAGACAGAATAACATACAGAATGTACTGCTTCCCAAAGTGAACATTCAAATTCAATGTTAAGATCCTCCAACAGCATCCAGAATCAGACAGACTATTTTTGTTTCAGGCACACTAAATATGTACTGGATTGCAGGGGAGAGGAGGTGACAAGAATTAATAAATAATAAAATTGGTTTCAAATTTGATGGCACTAAGCTCACCACTAATTTTGCTTTAATTCCACAATGAAAAATGGCATTTTTTCCATCAGATTCATACAACAGTTTAAACTAAATGGATCCTTGAATATTAAATAACTTAAAAAGAATAGCTATTAAATAGTTTCATAACCATTTGGCTCAGAGGACAGTTGAGAGGTAGACATGTTAGTATGGGGCTGTAGTTACACATCCAGACTGAGTAAGAATGACACTTTCCTTTCTTAAATGACATTAACGAACCAGCTGCTTTCAACAATGATCTGACAATTCTATTATGATTTTTACTGACATCAGTTTTTTTTAAAAAGTGAAGTCCAGTTCTCAAACTGCCATGGTGGGATTTGAACTTTTATTCACCTGGATTTATTACGTGGTAGCATAACCACTGCAGTGCCACACCATACTTTCAATACTGCATCGAAAGTAAATTGCAATGTGCGCATCAACCAAAGGGCAGTGACAATCCATGTCCCAAATATCCAAGATATTCATGTGCTGTTCTGGTGGTGCACCTGGCTTGGCTTTGAACATGCAATCTGACATAACACTTCTGCATAATGCTGATGGAATGGTACATGCCACAGGGCCCACTATTGGTGTGGAGACACTGCAAAAACCTGAGAAACTAGTAAGGAATTTAGTTCTATTTTGTGTAATCCTGCTATGCTCAAAATGTTTGCTATGTTTGCTTACATACTTTAAAAAACATCTTACTCCAGATGTCACTTTGTCAGTTTGAGATGTAATATTAAGGCCATCTAAATTCAAGTTTGTCAAGACTCGTCTTAGTTGAAGGTTTCCTTGACCCCACAAGAACAATTACTGTTTTTCTTTACATTCTAGAATCAGCTAGTAAAGATGGAAAACTACTGCTACACAAAATCATGAGGAACATGCAACACGTCCAATGGTGTGTGCGCGTGCGTTGCGGGGGGGTGCAAAGAGAAGCAGTGTAACAAAAACGAAGTGACACATTCTGTATCTGTATCAATGTTGTGTTTATTAGAGGGGCTTGCTTTTCATCCCTCAAGGGGATAGCACGGCTGGCAAAACTGATCAATTGATTGCTGTATGAAGATCAAGACCTAGTCTAAAACAAAAAGACTCATTGAGAAACCTTAAATTTCTTCAGATATTTTTAGTTAATACAATAAAGCTAGCAGGTCAAGGTTCCACCAATACTGGCCGTCTTCCAGTATCACACACAAGCAATCACTCAATATATATAAGATCGCTGGGGCAAAACATAATTAAATTTGGAACAAAACAGAAGTTGCTGGAAAAACTCAGGTCTGGCAGCATCTGTAAAGAAAAAAAAAAATCAGAGTTCTAAAACACACTTCGAAGGAAAGGTCACCGGATGATTTTTTTCTTTAGTGATGCTGACAGACCTGCCAAGCTTTTCCAGCAACTTTTGTTTTTGTTCCTGATTTACAGCATCCACTGTTGTTTCGGTTTCTATAATTAAATTTGGGCCTGCCAATATTTTCCTACCTCCTTTAACATGCTTAATTCCCAAGTATGCACTCCTACTTTACAACCTCAATTTTACATCTACACATTCTGGGATATTTCATTTAATATTTTGACAACCTTTTATAGGATGTAATTTATTTTCCCTTGAGAATGTTAATTAAATGATTTTATTTGAATTCTAAGCATATATGCCCTTGTGTGAGTTATATATATATATTATTGTTTATTTTGAAGTTTGGATTTTGAACCAGTGGCATGTGGATTTTTGTCCGTGTATAAAGAGTAACAATTAACTTACCAATCTTCTACAGGCATGATTTTAAGCCAGTGCATTAGAGACCAGGCAACTGAGCCCTCCTGGCATGAAAATGGGGAATTTGTTTGTATTGTGAGAGAGTTTTACAATCAGAGAAAGCAAGCATTAAACACATTAGCTTATTTTTGGCTTAGAAGAACCAGAAATTGATTTTTTGCTTCAGAAAAACTCAGGCTGGAAAGCTTTTGGCTGCAGTTCACAGGAAACTTGGTTGGAGTCAGATACAAGAACAGTTTCTCCTACAGAAAGGAGTTAGTTAAGAATACTTAGGAAATAGGTTCTCTCAGTATAAGGATGTTAGTTTGAAAATTCAAGACAAGAAACACTGAGTCAGAAGCTTGAAGAGGTAATTAAAAGGGAAGAAGATTTTAGCTCAGTGTGTGGCTAATCAAGGAAAAGGCTACCAAGCTGTCAAGGTGAGAACTGAAAGAAATAGTTCAGTCAAATCTGTAAATGTGATGGAAAAGGGAACTTCTCCGGTATTTGAGTAAAGTGATGGTGTTGGGATAGATGGGATTTTATTTTGTTGTGTTTTGAAATCTTTCAAATTGTGTGTTTTATGTAAATAGCTTGGTTTGTACGATTTCATTTTAGTTTTTTCTGTAATAAACTAATGTTTTAATTGTCAAGATCAAACCTGCAGCATTGTGCGCTTATGCTTCAACAACCACATTAAAAAAGTAAAAAAAAACACAAAATATGATCTTTTCAGTCTGGGATCTGAGTTGTCCAGTAGACATACTGGGATCATAACACCTGTTATCATTGAAACAATTTTATCATAGAGATAACCTGTTGCTGGGTAAAGGGAAATGTGTAAGGATATTCTAAGTGGTACCAAAGAGTGCTCACATTCACCGTCAATGTGTGTAAATGAAGATATCACAACAGCACTACCCAATCATTAATTGTTGTACGGAAAATGTTATGTCGAGACTGTTATAACAAATTTACTCTTGGCTATGCTCAGGTTACATTGTTACCCACGTGTGTGTATATGCCTTTAAAACCCCATGTGATAATTAGGAGCTCTCTAATGAAGGCAATGACTTGCTTTGACACCAAGAAGGGTGTTAATGGTGGTGGTGGGTTCAAAGTAAAATGCTCTTGTACAACATTGTATTAAAATTAGCCTAATTACAAAGCACAAAACAGTCTCATTAACCTTGTCTCAACCATAGATTCAATAATTCATTTTGGATAAAATTAAGAGACATGTGCTGATGCATCTATAAACAGATGGAAAGAGATTAACTATTAACAATTCAGTTAGGGTTCAGGTGATATGGGAGAATGGCTGAACTAGTTACAGCATTGTTATCTACAAGGGCAGATGGCAAATAGAGAAAAATAAATTCTCACAACAGAAACTATTCAGCTGATGAAACTTGGAGGTGCATCTCCTTAGTCTTATTAACTTTCATATCCTGGCTTTCCCAAAAAAGACATAAGGGAAAGCCACGCCTGAAAAGGCACTGGACTCAATAAACTCATCAACCACATATTAAACATGTGCAATGTGTGAATCACTGTTGTATCTGCTGAAATCAGAAATAATAAACCGCATCCCAAAACCAGCCCAGCTCGTCCCCGCCTCCCTAACCTGTCCTTCCTCCCATCTATCCCCTCCTCCCACCTCAAGCCCCACGTCCATCTCCTACCTACTAGCCTCATCCCGCCCCCTTGACCTGTCCGTCCTCCCTGGACTGACCTATCCCCTCCCTAACTCCCCACCTACACTCAGCTTTACTGGCTCCACCCCTGCCTCTTTGACCTGTCTGTCTCCTCTCCATCTATCTTCTCCTTTATCCATCTTCTATCCGCCTTCTCCTCTCTCCCTATTTATTTCAGAACCCCCTTCCCCTCCTCCATTTCTGGAGGAGGGTCTAGGCCAGAAACGTCAGCGTTCCTGCTCCTCTGATGCTGCTTCATCCAGCTCTACACCTTGTTATCTCCATAATAAATGAAAGCTTTTTTTTGCACATTGATCTTATTTTACCAATTTATAAGCCTTGTTTCACTCCCTGACTAACTATTATATTAAGGGTGAATCTCATCCATGTAATTTTGTATACCAAACCCCCATGGCACCCACATGTCGCAGTCAAGAACAGTGGAAAGTTGGGTTTTGTTTTTCGTCTAAGATTTACATCTGGGAGCATTGTTATTACTCTCGTAACCCTTTCACGTGCAGGTCATGTCACTTTTAAAATTTGATGACCAAAATTACGAACAATTTGTATCAACTTCATCAGGGTAGACTGAAACAGATTTCACATCAAGTTATGGTCTTTTCTCTTGTTTCACTGTACATGTTCTGCTTCAGCTAACTAGTTCACAACTCTAAACCTGAACTCCTACATCTGGATTGATAATAAGTTATCATATTTTTCCCCTCTCCACTCAAAACATGGACTTAAATCACGTTTTCACTAATGAGATAGAACTGTCCCTGGTAGCAAGTTTCATGCCTGCAACTAGATAGGCAGCCTCAAATCTGACAACGAACGAGTTGAGGGATTGGTTGTCACTGCTAAATTACCTTATCGGGCTATATAGATATAAATCATTGGTTGAGACTAGGAACATGACGACTACGTTGGTGCCGAGCTCCTTAAATGGCAATCACAGTCTGGACTCAAGTGTAAGGAATGGCCTTCTTTAATCAAGTCCTAGGGAACTGTTGGGTTACAACCACAAGGGAGTCAGCACCTCCATGATAATTGAGTTGGAGGGGCTGCAAATTTCTTTCAACAGAGACCAGGTAGCAAATAATTATTTTGCACTTGTCTATGTCAGATCATGTATTTCTTTATCTAATGCATTCAAGAACAACAGGTATCACTCAAAGAAAGGCAAATCCCTTTTGTCACATCCTTTCTACTCACCCAATGTGTTTTCAAGGCATCAAAGCCAGACTATCAAGTTTTTACTTGAATAATTTTCCTATTATCCTTCTTCCTTGCTATATTGTTCCATCCAAGCCCCTCAAAAATGGCATTTGATTGCTCTCTTCTTTGCAATACTTACAGTTCAATGGACACCACTAATAATTGCCAACTTGGTCAGAGGCACCCATGTCCCGTGAAAGAAGAAATAAAATAAGCTCACACTTGAATCAATAGATCCTGAGCTAATTTCTCATTCTACAAACTTGAACATAAAATCCAACCTGACACCCCAGCGCAGCACTGCGTGAGTGTTGTACTGTTGAACTGTTTGAAGTGTAAACAATTCAATGAGTTGTTAATCCAATGTTGTACGGCTTCTCAGATGGATGTAAAATCCCACGACACCATTTGACTAAGAGGAGAGGTGTTATATCTGGCAACCCAATAAACATGAATGACTCAAGTAATACCAAAGACAGATTACCTGGGTCATTAACTCAATTCTGTTTGAGAAACCTTATTGCACTTAAATTGTAAGAAGTATGGTAGACATTACAACAGCGACTATGCTTCATCTGAAGTCATGCAATCCTTAAGTTGTAAAAAACCAATATAAAAGCAAGCGTCTCTCTTCATTGATGAAATAAGATAAAAGATGATACAAAGGTTGCAACCAGCAATTCAGCTCCCCTCTGACAGCAGGTTAAATTAACTGACTATACTAAATGTGTATTTTGCATCAGTGTTTACTGTGGACAAGGTCAGAAATCACACAACACCAGGTGACAGGCCAACAGGTTTATTTGAAAACACAAGCTTTCGAAGCCTCACTCCCTCAGGTGTTAGCGAGAGGGGCAGTATCAGAAGAAGAATTTATAAGTAAAAGATCGAAGGGTCGCACCATTGACGAGGATGTATTAAGCAAACCTAAGATGCTGTTAAATCTTTAATCAGTTAGAAGGTATAACTTGATTAATATGTACATGTAAATCCCTAAATTCCTTTCAAGACACTGTCCTGAGAGAACTAAAGGTTTTATTGATGTAAACAGGTGGTGACATTTCAGGTCAGACAATGCATGTTAGGTGTGAGGCCTTGTTTAGAATCTGTTGGTGTTTTGGTTTGGAGTCAGACTGGTTTCATTTATAAAGTAGGAATTTACAAAAAGCCACATTGACTGTCTGTAAGTTGTGTTTTTTGAACAAAATGGAATGTATCTGCAAATACAAATTCACCCCATAGATTCACATGTGCATGTGTGCGCGCAGGAGGGAGTGTGCACGTGAGGCATGGTTGCCGAGCAGAACAATTCTAACATTTAAAAGGCGTCTGGATGGGTATATGAATAGGAAGGGTTTAGAGGGATATGGGCCAAATGCTGGCAAATGGGGCTAGATTAAGTTAGGAAATCTAGTCACCACCAATGAGTTGGACTGAAGTGCCTGTTTCCATGCTGTACAGTTCTCTGACTCTGCAAGTAAACAATGAAATTTGTATCTTTTTGTGATTTTGCTAGTCACTTTGATTGTCAAGACAATAAGTAACAATTGACTGCAACAGATATCTTTCTGCCATTGTAAATTGTCTTAGAAATTCACCTGATTCACTATGTCCTTAAGGAATGAATTCTGCATTTCCAACCTAGTCTAGTCAATCTGACTTCAAACCAACAAGCAATGTGGTTGACACTTAAATGCTGAACGAAACAGTAGCAAGCCATCCAGTTGTATTCAAGTGGTATATCACCAGCACCTTTTCAGGGTAAGTCAATAATGTGCAATAAATGTTGGCCTTGTCAGAACCCATACTCTGTGCATGAATACTTTTTAAAAAGTGCAAGTTGCAAAACCTCTAATCAAATAATAGACTAAGAAACAGCGGATGCTGGAAATTAGAAACAAAATCAGAAACAAAATCAGAAATTGCTGGAAAAACTCAGCAGGTTTGGCAGTATCTGTGGACAGAAAGCAGAGGTGGCATTTCGGGTCCAGTGACTCTTTTTCAGAATCCAGTAACGTTTACAAAACTTTGTCATATCTGAGAAAGATCTACATCAACTCCTCGAATTCCCTGCCCTTTCCAAAAAGGCAATCATATTTACTGTGACAATCAGTAACATTTCAAGTACAACATTGATATGAATTTTGAAACACTTTAATGTGATAATTTGCATTTATATTGCAGTTTTAATGCAACAAAATATACCATGGCAGGAAAGACAAAGGACATTGATGCACAAAATTACAAATCTGTTTCCCCGCCTCAATTTAGTGTTCTTCCCCATCTCCCATAGGACAATTAAATGTTCAAATTGAAGTTTTTCAAATGCATTTTTAAAGTTTCTTCAGCCTGTTTAACAGCAGCAAGCTTCAAAGACAAGTCAATTTCTGTTCTCGGCATCTATACGAATCCTTTGAAATTAACAAATCAGTATATCTGGCTAATATTAAAAACAAGCCTCAGAAAGCCTTACTGCAATGTACAATAATTAAATGAGCCCTCTAAGGTAAGTTCCAATACTGAAACAGCATTATGATTAATATCTTAGTATACGCATTTCATCATTTTTAAATTGTATGAATTGCTCTGCACTAACTGCATACAAGCTGCCATGCATCAAGAATGCTCCCACTTCTTGAGGTACGTGGGTAGGTGGGTATGTATAAACTGAAAGCTACATGTTTTGTAGAGATACCACAGTTGTCAGCCAACAGCAGCGGGTAAAGGGTGCACTTCTACTCTGGCGGAATGACAGCATGAAGGATACTGTAAATATTTTAAATACAACTTCAGGCATGTTATGATACACCGCTGGAGCAGGTGGAACTTGAACCTAAACCTCCGACCCAAGGTAGGGACACGACCATGGTACTGCAACAGCTCCTCGAAATGAAGGATATTGTATGCTTCCTTGGAATAAAATGACATTGCTACTGTGACTAGTGCTGTTCCACAGGGATCAGTGCTGGGACCGCTGTCGTTCATGATCTACATATACGACTTGGAGGAAAACATAGCTGGTCTAATTAATAAGTTTGCAGACGATACAAAGATTGAAGGAGTTGCGGATAGTGAGGAGGATTGTCAGAGGATACAGCAGGATATAGATCTGTTGGAGGCATGGGAATGAAAATGGCAGATGGAGTTTAATCTCGACAAATGTCAGGTGATGCACTTTGGAAGGTCAAGTACAGGTGGAAGTTACACAGTGAATGGCAGAACCCTTAGGAGTATTGATACGCTGGATGGGCAGGCCCACAGATCACAGAAGGTCTCAGCACAGGTAGATAAGGTAGTAAAAAAGGCCTATGGCATGCTTGCCTTCATTGGAAGGGGCATTGAGTATAAGGATAGACAGGTTATGCTGCAGCTTTAATTGGGCCGCACTCGGAATATTGCAGACAGTTCTGGTCACCACACCACCAGAAGGATATTGATGCTTTGGAGAGGGTACAGGGAAGATTTACCAGGATGTTGCCTGGTATGGGGGATTTTAGCTATGAAGAAAGGTTCGATAGACTGGGTTTGTTTTCACTGGAATGCAGGAGTTTGATGGGCGACCTGATAGAAGTTTATGTGATTGCGAATGGCATGGATAGAGTGAAAAGTATGAAGCTTTTTCCCAGGGTGGAGGGATCAATTACTAGGGGACACAGGTTCAAGGTGTGAAGGGGGAAGTTTAAAACCGATGTGTAAGGCATGATTTTCACACAAAGGGTGGTGAGTGCCTAGAACGCTCTGCCCAGAGGTGGTGGTGGAAGCAGACACAATTGCAGCATTTAAGAAACATCTGGACGAATATATGAATAGGAAGGGAATAGAGGGATACGAAGCCTGTAAGTGAAGACAGTTTTAATATGTAGAGGCAAAATGTATAGACGCAGTCTTCTTTTTTGGGGGTGGGGGGTTTGCTGAAGGGCCTGTTCCTGTGCTGTATTGCTCCTTGTTTTCCTCCACAGCATTGTGGCCACTGCAAATGATAGTTTTAACATAATTGCCAGTTAAGTAAGCTTCTGCTGGAGCCAGTGTTAGCTTTTGTATTATTACATGCCTTAAAAAAAATCAGACAAAAAGCTGACAAGGTTTTTCCTTATATATAATGCTAGCCATCATACTTCAATTCTCAGAATAAAACTGAGTCGATTCAAATCTTTTCAGTTTTATTTAAATATAAGAATCAGGTTACAAAGAATAAATAAAGGTCATTTTAATTTCCATGTTGATAAAAGCTACTCAACACAGACTACGCACACTGCACTTCTCTCTTTATTTCCAATGTATTTAATCTTGGAGTCACTCCCATATGAATTAAAAGAATATTTGAAAGATTGCCATGAGAGACAGATGTGTAATGTAAAAGGCCCCAGGCTAGTGCCACTGAAGGTGCAGAAACTCTCGAGTTGGGGACATCTGCAAAGGCCTCTGACAAAGGTTTTTCGGAGAGTCTGAATGGAGGCAAACATGGTCGGTCAGCCAGCCATACGAATCAGCTAACCATGCCTCATTTTAAATCCAGTTTGGGCTCCTCCTGAGGTTCCCAGCATTACAGATACTAGCTTACAATCAATTCGAATCACTCCATGTGATATGAAGATATGGCCGAAAGCACTGGATATTATAAAGGGCCCTGACACCATTCCAGCAGTAATACTGAAGATTTGTGCTCCTAGTTGTGGCTCTAGCCAAGCTGCTCCAACACAATTATAACACTGATATCTGTGGCAATGTGAAAAACATGTGTCCTGAAATGTCCTGCCCACAAATCGCTGAGTATTTATCAGTCTAAACTCAAGTAGGGAAATATGGGTAACTGCCCTTGATATCAAGACAGATTTCAGCAGGCGTGGCATCAAGGAACTATAGTGAAACCAGAATCAATGGGAATCAGAAGACTTTCCACTGGTTGCAATCATACCTAGAATAAAAGAAGATGGTTGCAGTCATTGAAGGTCAATTACCCCTGTGGCCAGGACATCACTGCAGCAGTTCCTCAGGGTAGTGACCGAGGCCCCAACCGTTTTCCGGTGCTTCATCATTGAACTTCCCTCCATCACGAGGTCAGAGGGTGGAGATGTTCATTGATGACTGAAAAAATTTCGAATCATTTGTGCTTCACAGATACTGAACTATTCATGCCCAAATGCAGCTAGATCTGGGCAACATCCAGACATGGGCCGATAACTGGCAAATAAAACTTGCGCCACGAGTGCCAGGCAATTACCATTTTAAAGATGACAGATTTTACCATTACCTCTTGACATTCAATGGCGTAACCATCGCTGAATCCTCTATCAACATCCACAGGTTGCAACTAACCAGAGACTGAACTAGACTAGTCAAATAAATAATGTGGTGACAAGAGATGGTCAGAAGATTAGAATTCTGCAGTGAGTAACTCACTTCCTAACTTTCCAAAGCATCTCCACCATCGACAAGGAACAATCTGATGGAATGTTCCTAATTTGTCTGAATGAATGAAGTTCTAATATTAGTCAAGAAACTCAGCAGCATCCAGAACAAAGCAGCCCTCTTGACTGTCATTCTATCTAACATCTTCAATCATTCACTCCCTCCACCATCAATTCACTGTGGTAGTGGTGTATATCATCTACAAGATACACTGAAATAACTCACCAAGGCTACTTTAGACATCACAATCCATAGCTGTGACTACCACCATTTGGAAGTGTAAGAGGAGATGCATGGAAACACACTATTACTTCTAAGTTCTCCTCAAAAGCACACACTATCATGATTTGTAAGTATTTATTCAAGGTTGCTGGTTCAAAATACTGGAAGTACCCCCAAAATAGCATTAGGTGCATGCACCTATTCCCCATTGACTACAGTGGTTTGAGAAGGGAGCTCATCATCACCTTCCTCAGGGTAATTAGTGATGGGCATAAAAGTTGGTCTAGCCAACAATGCCCACATTCTCTGAATGAATTTTAAGAAACTGACGATGACAACATATCCATTAACACAGAAAACCAAAGCATTTTACATTTTTATAGCATTCCATTTCTCAATTGCTAAATTTGAGTCACCAAAGAAAGGAACAGTCCATGTCACAAAGCTCTGATCATGGGTGTTCAGCCTTCTGCATAGCCTTCTTCCAACTGATGCCACTACTCTTCAGCACCTTTCACAACTTCTTGTGCTAGGTAGTCAAGATGGTTTGGAGTCAGAGCAAACTCTAACCGTTAAACTCATCACAGAAATCCAGTGATGTTGTACTTAAACACCACCATATATATTTTAGCCTGCACCTAATCAGAACAGACTGGCTCTCTTCCAAGGAGGACAGGCTGCCTAAAGTAACTGGCAAACAAGTTAGGAGGTGACTGTTCAACAGTCTTTATTCTATTGTTATGTCACTCATGAATGCAGCTATCTAATGGCTAACTAATAAAGATTTTTATTCATCATTTGCTAAGTAGTAGAGTGAGAGAGAAATAAGGACTAAGCCCAAAGGTCTGATATGAACAAAGTTGTTGGGGACCTGGCCGAGCTTATGAGTTGAGTTTAACTAACGGTGATCCGAGTTTGACACTGGTTAGGCACAGTCTGCGGTAGCCCCAGTGAAATTCACGCACAACTCTGTTTTGTGTGTGTGTGTGCGTGCGTGTGCGGAGAGAGGGGGGAAGAGAGAGAGAAAGAGAGAGAGGAGAGTGTGGGGGGAGAGAGAGAGAGAGAGATATCTCCCAGTCTGCATAGTGTCTCATTCACTCAGCTAGCTACACACTCATTCTTACACCATTCGTTTATTACCCCCAGTCCTGGAGAAGGGTGATATCCGAAACATTCACGTCTCCTTTCCTCCAGATGCTGCCTGGTTTGCTGTGTTCTTCCAGCCTCCTGTTTGTCTACCTAAATAAAAATGCGGGTGGGAAATCTTTTGACAGAAGGGGCGAAGCAACTATTGAGAGATAGTAACAACTGCAGATGCTGGAGTCAGATAACACAGTGTGGAGCTGGAGGAACACAGCAGGCCAAGCAGCAGAGGAGCAGGAAAATTTACGTTTTGGGTTGGGACCCTTCTTCTGAAGGTGACCAATTGTTCAGCCCAGCATGCGGCACATTGTTTCATTGAACAGTATCAAAATTCCATCGCTTGTGATGGTGAATCCTGCTCCCTCATCACTTTGTTAGTTTATAATATATTCACTTGGTGATGCTTCAGTTTTAGTGGGAGATTCTGAACTACTACAAAGTTGTAATGAATGATATCCAAAAAAATATGCAGAAGTGTTTACAATCATGTAGTGAGATACCAAGAACTGCAGATGCTGGAGTCAGAGATAACAGTGTGGAGCTGGAGGAACACAGCAGGTCAGGCAGCATCAGAGGAACAGGAAAGCTGATGTATCACGTCGGGACCCTTCGTCAGAAATTCAGAAAGGGTCCCGACCCGAGACGTCAGCTTTCCTGTTCCTCTGATGCTGCCTGGCCTGCTGTGTTCCTCCAGCTCCACACTTTGTTATCTCTTACAATCAAGTAATCTTACTCAGACAAAAAAGTACAATTGTAATCAATGTAATGCATACTTATATACAAAATAGAATGAAGGGTAACAACTATTTAACAAAATAAATCAAGTTTTATTGTAATTTGCAGTATGTCAACAATATACTACTATGTCCTTAACAGCTCTCTGCAAAATAGGAGTACTTAAATATTTTTCTTTAACAATCTTCTGCAATGCCAGGAACAATTATTCCTGCATGCACAAGATTCCAGGTTAGTGAGACAGTGGTACACAATTAAGAATATTGGCACAAGACAGAAAAGATGCATAGGTCATGAAATAAGATAGCCAAGGGGCGTTTACCAATTATTAGAAAAATTAGTATTCTGGCAGCTGTATCTATGCAATTAAAAAAAAGTGGAAACTGATCAACACAAAAGTATAGTAAAAGATAAACAAAGAACTGTGGATGTTGGAAATCTGAAACAAAAACATGAAGTGCTGGAGAAACTCAGCAGACCTGTGAGCATTTGTACAGACGACAACAGAGATAACATTTTGAGTCCAGTGACTCTTCATCAGAACAGAAACCAAGTCCCAATGTTCTTCAAGTATCATCCAATACCACCTCCAATGTCTTTTTGCTTGACAGCAGTCCAATGGTAGACAGATCTTCAATACTGTTAATTCTTCATGTGAGATGCTCAGCAACCTTCTCAAGTCTAGACCCTTTCCAGCTAGCCAAAACGTGTGTCTCCACTTATCGATAACATACTAACATGCAGAATGGGTCACTAGGCAGCCATTAGGATTGGAAAGCTTGAATGATTCCCCTCAGTCCAGAATGATCCCTATACTCTATTGGCTAAGATCAGCTAATTAGAAAACAGGGATCAAGTTTTTGACCTTTCTTGGATATCTGGAACTAATAATTTACCAATTTGGAAAAAAATTGAACATATGCATGAAAGACAAATCATTGGGCCAACAAACCTAGGCTCTACTCATCAAACTAAACACATGCCCTCACACGCTCTCCCCAATTTAGCATCCCGAGGAAATTGAAAAGAAAACTGAAGCATATTTTCATGGAACAGATCAGAAAACAGGACAGAAATTCCAGGTTTTCAAGCAATACTTAACAAAGCCATCTGTTTAGCAGACACCTTATGCACTTACCTTGCACAGCTGCAAATTGAATTTAACTTTGGTCTTCTTCAATAAATTCTCATTTAGTTACACTGAACAAGCTCATTATAATTTCACTTGATGCAGTGGCTTTATGTAGAAAAGCTTGCTGGGTTACGATTAGAGCTGTCACTACAGCAGTTGTTCATTGGTGAGATAATTGCTATAAAAAAGTTATTTCCAGAATCTGGATTGCTGTAACAGCAATTTCAATGGAATGAAACCATCACTAATTTGCAAAAATGGACAGTTTGTTCATTAAAGATAAACTTTCTCTGGAAATTGCCACTTGAACAGCTCAGCTTCAATAATTTCAATGTACCCCATTATCTGAGTTAAAAAGTTCTACTAGATCCAATCAACACCTACCTGTACAAAACCTGAGTGTTACAGTGGATGCTTCCACTTTTGAGATGTTTTAAAATTTTCCCCTCTCGTATATGATGTGCGTGTACTCACTCCTGCGGAGCTGAACTCGATAGGCAAAAGGCATCACACATTTGTCGCGAGAAGTGTATTAGCCTTGCATTCATCAACACCAAATTTCATTTCTCATTTTACTGCTCACGGAACCAGACCATTGATAACTTCCTGTAGACTGTAACTCTCTTCCTCATAATTAAACACATGCGTATTCTTTGTCTCATTTGCAAATTTCTCAAACAAATCCCCTTTATGTCAAAATCAATGACATACATCAGGAAAAGCAAGGGATCCAATATTCAGTTCGGTGAGAACAGCCTTCCTGTCACAAAAATTGTACATGATCATTACCTTTAGACCTGCCAATAAGCCAAACTGGGACCCAACTTGCCACAGTTCTTTGAAGCCATGCACTCTATGTTCTGACATATGAGACCTTGTCAAATGCCTTGCTGAAATCCATTTTATCTATCTCACGCATAGTCCTTATCAACACTTCCTGCTGCTTCCTGAAAAAAATTAAATCAGATACAATATTTTCTTAAATTCATGCTGACTTCCCTTGCTTAATCTGTGCCTTTCTAAATGGCAAGTTATATCGCCCCTCAGAAACATTTCCAATAGCTTGCCCACCATCAAGGGAAGGATGGCTGGCCTGTAATTACTTATTTTTCCCTTTTTCAAAAATCACTGTACAATGTTACTAGTCCTCCAGCATTATGTCAGTATCCAGAAAGGATTGGAAAATAATCCTCAGAGCTGTTGCTACTGTTGCCCATACTTCTCTTAAAGCCTGGAATACGTTTACACAGGCCTGGCAATATACCCACTGTCAAGAATGCTAAACCCTTGAAATATTTCTTCGCATGTTAAACCATATTTCAGATTCACCCTCTCACTACAAAATCTGCATCACTGGCCTCTTCTGCAAAAATAAATGCAATATATACACAAAATATGCATTTATTTCCACTATATAGCGAAGTTACCTTCATATTCACTGACTGGTCCTTCTCTTTCGTCAGCTATCCTCTTGGTCTTTATGCACTTTCAAAAATTCTGTGTGTTTTCCTTTATTTTACTAGCCAATATTTTCTGTGTCATCTCTTGCCTTTCCTAATTTTTTTTTGTTTCTTACACACCTGAACTTTCTATTCTTCACTTGACTTTCTGCAGTATGGAGCTCTCAGTGCAACATATAAGCTTCAATATTTCTTCACGTCTGATTATGTAGGTCCTTTGACAACCAGAGGAGCAAGTCTAGATTTCTCAGTCCTCCATTTACTTTCTTTGAGGGAAGATTTGTTCTGAATCCTGTAGATCTCCAACTTGAATTTCAGCTCTCCCCCGCCATGCTTTGACACAGATTAATTCATTTGTGGTTCTCTTTTTCTAAATCACTAATTGGTCTTTACCCAATTTGAAGTATTTTTGAGAGCTGTATAGAGAGAACTTCAATATATGTTATACACCCACATTGCTTTTATTCAAGGATGGCACAATTTGCAAAGTACTGCAGATGCTGGAGATCTAAAATAAAAACAAAAGTGCTGGAGAAACATTACATGTCTGACAGCATTAGTGGAGAGAGAAATTAAGTTAATGTTTCATGTCTGATATGACTCTTCTTCAGAACGCTGCACAATTGCTGCCAAATCTGCTGAGTTCCTATAGGACATCTGTTTTTATATTAGTGGTATCCTTGTCATAATCAACATAGAATTTGGCATTTCCTCTTCCCTCCATCAGAAACAAACATTAAACATAAATAATGTTTGCAAGGAATAGGAAACAGACAAGCTTAAAAGATAAGGCTGAAAATTCTGCAGCTTTTGCGTTATCACTTTCTTCGATGAACAGCACAGGTAGGCAAAGCAGTTTATCTTACTTTGACAAAGTTCATAAAATGAAAGCTCAGCAGTAATATATTTTGTTCTTTGCTTCATTACAAGAAATCATTTCTTTGGGAATCCCCTGAATTTGTTAACCAACCATTTCAATTTGGAGTAAAAACATAAGACATAGGAGCAGAAATTAGACCATTCAGCCCATCGAGTTCTCTGCCATTCAATCATGGCTGAGAAGTTTCTCAAACTTATTCTCCCACTTTCTCCCCATAACCCTTGATCCTCTTAACAATCAAGAACCTATTTATCTCCGTCTTAAATATACTCAATGATCTGGCCTCCACAGCCTTCTGTGGCAACAAATTCCATAGATTCACCACTCTCTGGCTAAAGAAGTTTCTCCTTAACTCTGTTCTCATAGGTCTTCCCTTTACACTAAGGCTGTGCCCTCGGGTCCCAGTCTCTTCTACCAATCTTCCCAACATTCACGCTGTCCAGACCATTCAGTATTCTGTAAATTTCAATGATTCTCACCCCCACCCAATCCTTCTAAACTCCATCGAGTATAGACCCAGAGTCCTCAAACGTTCCTCATATGTTAAGCTTTTCATTCCTGGGACCATTCTCGTGAACCTCCTCTGAACCTGCTCCAGGGCCACTACATCTTTCCTGAGATATGGGGCCCGAAACTGTGCACAAAAAATACTTTCATGGCCAGGGTAAGAAGCAAAGTAATCCCGTAGTTTGTCAGTCCCTACAGAATGCCTTAAGTTGCACACTGTTAACACAACATTTGCAGATACTAGAGATTAATGTTGATAATGCAGAATTAGTAAAAACAATAGCCTTTCTGCAAACATGCATAATTTACTGAAGCTTTCATAAGCGAAGATATCTACAAAGAAAAGTCTTTTATTAGCTTCAACTGGCCACAGTTGCTTTTCCACCTCATCTTGTCATTGCTTGTCTATTTCTTGTCAAAGCCTTAGATACTCCTCCAGCTCATGATATGGAATTCCTTCAAAGAAAACACATGTTACGACACTGTGGTGCTTGAGACATACTCTGCATGTTCAGTTGGTTGAGGTTGAGGTTGAGGTTGCCCCACCTGATCTCCAAAGGACAACTGCTGGGTAGCCCAAAAGAAAAGACATTAGCAGAATCCGCCTTAGCTGTGCTGCTATCTGGCCAAATAACTTTCCAACACTCAGTCTAAACTCATAGCTGAAGCACAGTCACTTGCACAAATTGTACATACGGGAAATGGGAACCAATTAAAAAGAAACTTAGGCAGACTAAATAAAGGAGAAAAGACCTAATGGTTAAAGAAAAAAACGTATCCTGAAACACAGCAGCTTGATTTTTCTCAAACTGCTACACCAACCTGAAATATGACAAAAACTCCAAAACCCTGCAAATATTTTGTTATAGAATTAGAAAACATCTTGCATTGTAAAGGTCTTGGATACACATAATACCTTTATACATGATCAAAAAAAAACATTAAATACTTCCCTCTTGAATCACTTTTTGGTATATAGCAGCCTTTTTACACCAATAGTCTTCTATAAACAGCATTGAGATAACTGATTGCCTTTCAATGCTGTCGGTCCAGGAAATGTTAGCTACAAAGCCACTGTTCTTCAAATAGTGGCAAGTTGTTTTAGCATCCACTTA
Organism: Rhincodon typus; assembly: GCF_021869965.1. Lineage (NCBI taxonomy): Eukaryota > Metazoa > Chordata > Chondrichthyes > Orectolobiformes > Rhincodontidae > Rhincodon > Rhincodon typus. Next base: position 34,734,869 of record NC_063353.1, on the reverse strand, counting down.
AACGGGAGCTGTGTTTAATATTCAACATGAATGAAGGGTTAAGAACCAAACTTATAAAACAAAGTATCAGTTATTGCAATTTCATTGGTAATACAATAGGAAACTACAAGCTTGTATAAATCATCACAGTACATTGTAGCCTATAATAGCATCTTCAATTCACACTGTGAGCTTTAGCTTGATTATCAGAATCTCTGACCAGAATGGGGCAGAACGGTGCAGGGAGTAAAAAGAGTGGCTATTGGCTGCATGTTCAGAAAATACAGAATAAATTATCTTTCAGGTATATTGATGGGCGACAAGGGAATCAAGAATTATTTCTACAAAACATACTTTTGGCAAAAGAAATCAGCCTGGTAACAGTTTGGATTAATGTGCATGGACTGGGGCCAAAAATTTTTCAGACATGTAAGCTCACTTACATAGCGATCAACAGATTGTTTTTGCTCAGTCATGCTGAATCACTCGTTGCAGCAACTCGGAGTCAAAATTGTCCCATTTACTTACACTGGGAAGCACATATCGCTCACTCAAGAAACAATGTAATCCTTCAAAATTCTCATTCAAATGCCACAATCTACTTTGTTAGAACAGAAAAACCCAGATAAAAGACCAAAGTTTTCACTACAGATTAAAATCCATAGCTGAAGAGCCATTCCCTTAAACCTCTGTTTCTCTCTCCTTTTAGATGCTCTGTTTCACTATCCCTTTGACTAAGCTTTTGATCACAAGTCCAAATATCTCTTTATAAGAGTCTGAGTCATGCTTGCATAGTAACAGCTCTTTAAGCACCTGAGGTATTTTACTGAGATTAAGGCAAGTTATTGTTGACAATGAACAGGTTGGGCAAGTGGTGGTGTAAGGGGAGCTAAAGGCAAGTGAGGAAGATAATTAATGGCTATATTTTTAAAATTTGTTCATGGGATGTGGGCATTGTTGACTGAGCCAGTATTGATTACTCATCCTTCATTGACCAGAAGGCAGTTAAGTGTCAACCACATTGCTGTGGGAATGGAGTCACATGATGGCCAGGCCGGGTACGGATGGCAGCTTCCTTCTCAAGAGGATACTACTGAACTGGATGGGCTTTCTCCCTGACAATTGCCAATTGTTTAATGATCATCATTATTTGTAATTCCAGGTATTTAGTGAAATTTGAATTCAATATCCAACAGGATTTGAACCCAGATCCCCAGAGTCTCTGGATTAACATTCTAGAGATAATACCCCTAGGCCCTTATATGTATATTTGGTTGCATAACTTTTAGTCTGTATAATAGTCTGCATTGATTCAAGTAATAGTGGTTAATCGAAGCCAATCTTGGGTTATCTGATGATTATAAGAAGCAGTGAAGATGTGAAGAGGGACAAATGGGGTCAGTGCTTGACTCTATGGGAAGGAAACCGTCAGTATTAGAAGCTAGATGATGAAATTTAATGGAGGCCAAAACAGAAGAAAGCCAACAGATTTCCAATGGAAGCATTCAGAAATAAAAAAATCTTTAGTAAGAATACAGACAGCCAGAAAGTTAGGAGTCGTAACCAACCTAATACTGGTCTGAAAATGCAATTTACAAGGTCATCTAATTCCCTCAACTATGTGCTATGTTTGTAAGGCACATCACCACTCTTATTCTTAATCTCTATCCTCCATAGGATAATGAACAGCTAACATGAGTTACAAGGCAGTACTTCAATGGATGACTTGTGATAGTGTCAATTGAGAGCAGGGCTCAAGTGTTTTATGATGAACATAACACAGACACTGAATTAGCTCCATTTCACAGCTATCTACTATTTAATGCAACATGCGCTGCTATTTAATGCAACATGTGTTTTTTGAGAAAAATTGCTTTATTATGCGGTAGGTATACATTGCACCTTGTGAATGATGTAATACAAATGAAAAAGTTGTCGTCGATTGCGGCAAAATATATGGTTATGTGCTTGATGGAAGGGAGAATAACAGGAAGACAGGCCAAGAAAATACAATCATCTCCTGAAAGTTCAGCTGTATGCAGTTGAGGTACTCAGGTAACAAAGATCTTGGGTTCAGTACATGTTCTGAACTGTTTCTTTGCAGATGTACAATAACTGGTGTCTGTGCTTACTGTTTCAAGAGCAAGCTAGCAAACCTTTCTGGGAAGTTTGAATCCATGGATGCCCAATGAGAACAAGATGGAAGATCAGCTATGGAAGATGGACGATGGAAGACCTGCCAGGATACAATGCTCAGCAATACTTAAGATGAAATGGGACCAATGCCCTTGGGAGGTGGTTTACCCATACTGTTGGGGAAAGTGGGAACCAAAATATAGAATTAGAAAGGAGAAGCAAGGTGCACAAAGGATTTTAGCATTAGAGTAAGAAATAGTAGAATATTAAGTAAGATCAGAGTAAGAGACAATGTATTAAGGTCAAAATTAGATTTACTGTCCATGCAGGGAAGTCGCTGAATGTAGCAGGTCAGATTTAGAAGCGAGTTAAATAGCATGGGGGAAATCCTAAGGTTTTATAAAGCACAGAACATGAATTTTTGTTTACAAAATATTGTTTTGGTCTCCACTGTAGTCGTGTGTTCAATTCTGGGCACCACATTTTAGGAAGAATATGAAGGCTTTCGTGAGAACAGAAAGAGTTTATCAGAGTACATCGACAAATGAGATACTTCAGGTGAGAGTAGTTTGGAGAAGCTGTGGTGTTCAAAATCCTATCTGAATCTATTCGATAACAAAAACTGTTTCCATTGGTGAATAGTTTGAGGATCAGAGGGCACAGATTTAAGGGATCAGCAAAAGCAGCAAGTGTGTTACAAGGATCTGGAATAATCTGTCAGAGGTGTGTTGGAGACAGATTTAACAGTAGCTTGGAAAAATGAATCTAATAAGCACTTGAAGCATAAATAAAGAATAGCTGGACAGTAAGGAAGGTACAGGGAGTGGGATTAACCTATGTGTTTTTGAAGCTAACCAGCGTAAACATGGGTTGAACGGCCTTTTTCTGAGCTAAGGCACAGATGTCTCAGAGGACAATGGTACCTGTGCAAACCAAGCCCTAACATCAGGAGAGAAATTTAGCAATAAACAAAAAAGGGTGATAAGAAAAGGTTTGTACAGGCCTTTTTCAATGAGAAAGCAGAAATAACCATTACTTCAAAAAACCATTTCTGGCCCGTAAATTTGAAGAGTATTATGACAGATAGACGGCGGCTATTGCTTAAAACAACCAGCACGCAAAGTACGGTCTACTAATACTAGTGAATATTTCTGTCCATCAATTGAGGGATGGAAAACAATGTATTTGACTCTTAACTGCTCTTCGAAATGGCCTAGCAAGTCAAAGGACAATTGGGGGTAGATAACAAATACAGATCCAGCCAGTGATGCTCACATCCTATCAAAGAATAAAGAAAAACATTCACTTTGAATCTCACTACAATCTATGGTACAGCACAATAATATAAACTTATCATTTCAAATTGTATGACACAGCTCATAAGAGGTTATGATTGAAGAGTACTACTACAGAAAGGTATCCAATGTAGGAACAAGGTATCCAAGACAGCAAAGAGGATTTGCTGACAAATAGGTGTACATGCAGCATAACATGCACGTCATGCAGGAGAAGCAGGATGAATGTAGTGCACAGATAACAATTTCCGGTCATTTCTCCTTTCACTGACTGAACAACATGGTTGAAAATTGAATCATTACAAATCGAAAGAATTGTGATGCGAGGAGGAAGAGGAGAATGGAAAGGCTGCTACAAAATAAACAAATGAGATGCTTTCAGTGCATTTCTGGAGAGGTCCATGTTTATTATTTTTATCCAAAATTTTGAAGATGCTTCTATGGTTAAAGCTTGAGCGCACAGAAAGAACTGTTAAGTGAAGAGTCAGAACCTGACAGTTTTTCAGTTAGGAACTAGTCATTATTGGGTGATTTAATTGCAGACAAGTATGCCTTGATTAAATGAATAGCGTAGCTGCCAAGACAGAAGGTCATAGGCTGAAGTTCTACCAAGAACACTTCAGCATAATATTTAGGCTAAAAGTGCAGTGTCACACTTAAGGCCTGTTGCACTTTGACAGACATTGCCCTATGAGACATTAAAGTGAAGCATCAGGTACATGTAAAAGATA
>NC_063353.1:34641658-34730228 GCF_021869965.1 Rhincodon typus | reverse complement strand
TAACTGAGCTGAACTCTCTGAAATAGAAAATTCAAAAGAGTTACTCCTCTCCAAGTGAAGAAGCCCAAAATGGGTTGTCTTTTACTCTGAGACTTCCCCTGGTGCTTGACCTTATTGTGCTAACATCCTTTCTGCATCTATTCTGGCTATTCCTTTAAGAGTTTTGTAACTTTCCATGAAATTGTATCTCATTCTCTATACTCCAGATAGTACAGGCCCAGTCTCGTCAGTCTCACCTCATAGGATCTCCGGATCGAAATCATTGATATAGATTGTGAACAGTTGAGGCAGTTCTCTGCTGATCACAGTTTGCCAATCTGAGAATGACTGTTTGTCCTAATCCCTGCTTCTACCTGTTAACCACTTCCCAACACATTGATATATTACTCTGTTCCCATGAGCTTTAATTTTGTTTGCTAACCCACAGTTTGGGACATTATCAAGAGCAATCCAAAAATCAAGTACACCATATCTGTTAGTTTCCCCTTTATCAACTCTGCTTGTAAAATCTGGTTCTTCAGATCAAGATCCTCTCTCACGAGTACACTGATCAGATTTCTTATCAGTCAGACCCCACCTCCTGTTCCTTTTGCCTTTCTTCCTTAATGTCGAATATCCTTTAATATTCAGTTCCCACTCTCTGTCACCATACAGCTTCGTCTCCATAGTGGCATTTAAATCATACCCTTTCACTTTTTCAAGTGCTGTTAATTCAACTATCTTATTACGAATACTGCATGCACTCAGGTTTTTAATTCTGCTTTGTTTTAGACTTTTAAGAGTTACCTGTGGTTGATTTTGGTATTTGTTTCTGCAACTTTACATTTTCATTTAGTGTTTTTCTGCTTCACATAATCAGCTTTGTTTTTATTCTGTCTGAATATGCTCTTAGTTTCCTATCTTTCTGACAAACTACCTTTCCTTCGGAACTATCAAATCTTCCTGTGAGAATATTACTCCCAGTCCTGCAAGGATGCAACCAGTCTCCCTTGTACAGATCCACTTATCCCAGAAATCTAAAAGCCTACCTTCTGCACCATTTTTCCAACCACATGTTCATTTGCTCAATCTTCTTATCTATATTCACTTGCATTTGGCATTTGGAATTATCCTGAGATGACTGCCTTAGAGATCCTGCTTTTTAGTTTCTGTCTAGGTCCTTAAATTTTATTTTTGGGATCTCATCATTGTTTTGTCTTTGTCATTGGTTCCAATGTGGATAGCCACATCCGTTACTTCACCCTCTTCCCCACCCCACAGAAAAGTGTCCTGTGATATCTTTGACATCCTTGACCCTGGCACTGGGGTGTTGATACCATTCTGGAATCTTCTTTACAGTCGCAGAAACTGTTTGTTTTCATAACTATAGTATCGCTCACCACAGTTGACCTTCCACTTCTCTTCTACCACACATCCACGCACCTTTGGGCTGCGGACTGACATGCTTCATTTGAGACAATCAAGCTCACTAAATAGATACAAAAAAATTGCTGGAAAAACTCAGCAGGTCTGGCAGCATCTGTGGAGAGAAATCAGCTAACAATTCAGGTCCAGTGACCCTTCTTCAGAATCTATCACCAAATAGATACCCAACCAAAGGAGCAAGAGGATATATTTGTCTTATCAAAATGGGTGGATTCGTGTTTGGGTCTGGGATGAAGGGTTGAGTCTAACTTAGTGCATCTCCAATGCCTCATGGTTTTCTTTGACCATTTTAATGCCTTTTTTGGAAAGAAAGTACTGGAAATAAGTATCTATTAGAAATTTATACGTACCTTTCAATGTATTATACTCAATACTTTTAACTGCCGGATGAGTGAAACTGGACAGCAAAGTTGTCTGACTGAAATCAAACATGAAATTTGAAATTGGTTTCATTTTAACCAAATTTCTGTGGTGATATGTTGGAATTGCTGACTTGTAATAGATATCCAGTATATATAATCTTTGGAGCTTTAGTCTGTACTTGAGTCTGCTGGAAAGGTACTAAGTATCTGACTAATACATATGCCGTTTAGTAGAACTGTCAGTTATGCTGAACAGACGGAGCATTGCTGTATCAGATCAATCATTACAGTAAATTTGTTTGTAAGACTAAATATTCGGTGACAAAACTCTAATGGCAGCTGTGCGAACTTTGAAATTAATGATGGAAACTATTCTGCATCTCCTAAAAACTCATGGGCATTGCAGTTCGCTTTGTAAGTAATGTGTTTACTTTACTTAAGCTTGAGGTGTGAATGGAAATGGCAAATGCTATTTTTGTTTTGTCCTGCCTGCACTCAAACTCACTCGTTCTTGTTGAGATTCAATTTAGCAAGTGCTCTCAGCTATCTGAAATTTCATTCAAAGGACCATTCTTTATATGTATTTGACAGTAAGTATTAACAGGATGGTTAGGAAATTGGAGCCCAGTCTGATCCTGAACTTGTCCAGCATCTACCCCCAATGCCTTTCCTTTCCAGATCAACAAATCATAATGATGAGGAGAGTCCTGGGGTGATTTACTCTCCACTTCTGTCCTTCTGCCATTTGAGCAACAACTGAATGCAGAAGTTGCAAGTCAACAGTTCCATTTGCTGAAGATGTATTAACTCTGCTCAGACCAGGGTCAAATCCACTGAGTCTTTTTATCTGATGTGTATAGCTTAGTATCACATGTACCCATTGAGAATTCTAAAATGAGAATGAGCGCATCAGGGTTCATGTCACACTGTTCAGTGCTGAAGCAAGTTGGAGTACCAGTTGGTTGCCTGTAGCTCTAAAAGTGCCCCTTGACCAATGAGGTTTCTAACTTTTAGGAAAATGATATAGCTGCAGTTTGGTTTTATTTGTGCAAGCCTCCCCTCCTCCTTTTAAAGGAACAGCAAAATACATAGATTAAGGGCCAACACTCTGAATTAAAGAGCAGTCAAATTTTACTGAATTATGCCTTAATTGCTGGATATTATAAAAGGACATTTATTAGTCCTGTCTCTCTCTCTCCCCATTTTGTCCTATTAGTTATAAACAACCAAAGATAACAAAGCATCGCACTTGCTGCTCTAATGGAGATTGAGCCAAAACACGTGTTACCCAAGTAAAAGCCAATTGGCACCCAAGTCTTCTACTTGAGGAATTGTCAGGAAATAGGTTTAGCAATAAATCCTGCATGAATTAAAAACTCAAAATGTTAGTAGAAGAGACTAGGATCCGAGGCCACAACCTTAGTGAAGCGCTGACCCTCTACATGAGGAGGGCTTTCTTCAGCCACAGGGTAGTTAATCTGTCAAACTCATTTCACAGAGAGCTGTGGAGGCCAAGTCATTGAGTGTCTTTAAGACAACGATAGATTCTTGATTGGGAAGAGGATAAAGGGCTATACCGGCAAAGCAGGAGAATGAAGTTAAGAATCATGTCAGCCATGATTAAATGGCGGAGCAGAGGAAATGGTCCGAATGGCCTAATTTGGTTGCTATATCATATGGTCTTGTGGAAATAGTCAGCAATTTTGTCAGCATCAATGGAGAGAGAGAAGTATAAACATTTCAGGTAAATTACATTTTGTCAGAAGGAAGGAATCCTCTGCAGTAATATATTGTGGGATTTATGCAAGTTGTTTTCTAATGTTTCATTTGTCAGTATGTCAGTATACCTTCAACAAATATATTATTGATATCATCACTGCATTTTAGCTTGTGACCTGACGGGTAAAGATCTCATACCATCTCACCACAGGTCACGTGAAGCATTAAATTTTACAGGAAGTACTCTTCTCTGTCGTAACATAATAGCTTAATGTTAGCTATAGGACATAATGTTTGTATAAAACAGCTAGTTTTATTAACTGTCCATTGGATTCTTCAATACCACTATTTCCACATCCAGTTTCTTACGTCGTGGGAGATAACATAAGCATTGCGGCACCAGATATAACAGAGTGAAGGAGGCAAAAAACACTCACCACTGGGTTTGTGTTGTAATAATACTTTGTGGTCAAGATAGTGGGCTTTGTTGAGTATAGGCTTCGCTGAGTTGATGAGAGATTTTGCCATTGTTTTCGGCATATTGTTAAAAATTAATAGAGTTACAGAGTCATACAACACAGAAACAGACCCTTTGGTCCAATGAGTACAATAAGTAAAGCTAGATGTTAGCATTTGATTTAAAATATTCCACATAGCTTGCAGTGTTAGACTTGGACTATTGTTTGCTTGTGGATCAAAAGGGTAAGCACTTAATCTACATTGGTACAGTACGAAGTGTTTGTTACATTCTCGTTGGTGCCATCTTTTAATTAAGTGCTAAACAGTGTCCTCATCCACGTATTGAAGTAGGCATGAAGATCCCATGGCAATGTTTAACATCAGAGGAGTTCTCTTGGTCTCCTGGTCAGCATTTATTCCTTAATAACACTGCCAAAAACAAGATCTAGTTATTTACATGTTAATACATAGATGTTACAACACTGAAGTAGGCCCGTTAAGCTCAGCAGTCCATATCAGTATTTGCATTCTTTTCAAGCAAACCACTTTAATCATATTTACCAACACTGTTCCTTTTCCTTTCTGATCCGTCCTTCTGTGCATCCAGATTAATACCAGAATTTGACATGCAGCAGTTGTTGGATCTTGCTGAGTTGAAATTCACTACTCCATTTCATAAATTACAACAGTGGCTGCACTGAGCTCATTTGGCTGTTAAGTGTTTAGAGATGTTTACAAATGTGAAAGGTCTAACCGAACAACAAGCTTATTTTTAAATCTAGCATAATGCTGAGCTCTGAAACATTTTGAGTAGTATGCTAAGCAACTGAAACAACGTTTTCGTACAGTGTAAGAATGCAGAAACTGATTTTTCGTGTCAAAACTAAATAGAGGTACTGACGCAGCAATTTCTGATCAGTGTCTTCCCTACCAACCACCAAGCACTTTTGGTCAGGGTCGGGTGGGAAGTCTTGGTGGCAAGGAAGAGGGTCAGATTCCATCAAGGACTGTGATGATGGATCCCCCATTCATAACAAAAAGTAGACCGATTAACACCACCACCCGTCTATCAAGAAATTTATTCATACTTTGCAGCAATATTGCATATCATAACATCACAGAAAAGATCAGCTATCAACGGTGATCCTTTTTGCTAATATTTTCTTTTAACTCTCCCCTTAACTGCAGGGATAGGCAAGATTTAAATTGCCATTAATGTTGTCCATTTTATATTATAAAAGCCGTTCCATTTATCATTTTACCATTTACAATATATTTCCACTTATCACATTGCTGATAAAATAGTTGAAGGGATCACTGCATATATAAAAATACTTGTATCAATTCCTAGGACATACCACGAGCAATATATTTCTAATCAGATTAAAATTCTTTTGTTTCTGTTATTTGTTTCGTATGCTACAATCTGCTTGCCTATCGCACTACTTTCACGGTGATATCATTTTCATGTCTTTCACAAGTACATTATCAAACACTTGTAGAGAGGAAAAGAACCAATATATACTGCATTTCCTTTGTATACTTAATAGCTTCCTCAAGATTTTGAATTATTCAAGCTGTTTGTGTTGACTGTTCCTGATTTGCTCTTAATCCTTTTTGGTGTGCACTAAAGTTGAGCCCGATCATGGTTTCTAGTTTATCTACAAATTATTTGTTTTATTGTCTATCTTTGGCTAAATCCTTTCTTCTTTTGTGAATAGGGGTGTAAATGTCCTAAAGTACAAATCATGTTTCCCAACAATTTTGAATATATAATCCTTACATGATTGGAAACTGAGCTGGATCATCCATGTAAATACTGTGGCTAAAATAGCAGGTCACAGACTATAAATGCTGCAGTGACTAACTGATTCTGATTCTTCAAAGAAGAATCTCCAAAGTCTGTCCACCATCTTCAAGCCACAACTTACTTGATTGGTATCCCGTCCACCAACTCAACATTCACTCCCTCTGCCGCTGATGCAGTGGCAGCAGCATGTACGTCCACAGGATGCACTACAGCAACTTTTCAAAGCTCCTTTGACATTTTGCAAACCTACACTTTCTTCTACCAACAAGGATGAGGGCAGTGACTGCATGGAAGTACCAGCATCTCAAAGATTCCTTTATAAGCAAGGTAGAAATATAGATAGGAGCAGCATTATGCCATTCGATCTCTCAAACCTGCTCTGCCATTCACTATAATCGTGGCTGATCATCGAGCTCAATACTGTGGTCCCGTCCTCCCCCATATCTCTTGATCCCTTTAGCCACAAGTGCTATATCTGCCTCCTCCTTGAAAACATGTAATTATTTGGCCTCAACCACCTTCTGTGGTAGTGAATTCCATAACCTCAGCGTTCTCCTATCTCAGTCCTAAAAGATTTACCCTTTATCCACCGTCGGAAATATCCTTCCTGTATCCGAACCTGTCTAGTCCTGTTAGAATTTTATAGATTCCTGTGAAATCCCTCCTTATTCTTCTAAACCCCAGTGAATAAAATCCTAAACAACTTAATGTTTCCTCATACATCAGTCCTGCTATACAAAGAATCAATTTGGTAAACCTTAGCTAAACTCTGTCTATAGCAAGAATATCCTTTCTTATACAAGGAGACCAGGTGTGGCCTCACCAATGTCCTGTATAATTGCAGCAGTACATCCTTGTTCCTGTACTCGAATGCTCTCGTTACAAAGGCCAACATACAGTTTGCCGCCTTTACTGCCTGCTGCACCTGCACGCTTGCTTTCAGTATCTGGTGCGCAAGGGCACAGATCTTGTTGAGCATTCTCCTCTCGCACTTTACAGCCTTTCAAACAATAATGCACCTTCTTAATTCTGCTATCAAAAAGGATAACCTTACATTTATCCACATTAATCTGCCATGCATTTGCCTTATCACTCAACATGTACAAATCACCATTCCTGGCTTGGAACTATATTGTCATTGGATTATGATCCTGCAACTCCCTTCCTCGCAGTGCATTGGGAGTCATATGCATCATATGTACTGCAGCAATTCAAGAAGGTAGAATAACACTGCATCCTCAAAGGCAATTTAGGTCTGGGCAACAAATGTTGGCTTTGCCAGTGCACGTACATCCCAAGAAAACATTAACAAAAGGAAAAATATTTCAAGTTTAGCATAATGTCTCAGCTTCTCAATTCTCTCCCTCTTTGATAAAGTTGTCTTGTGACCATTTTAACCTGTGCCATTACTTTGTGGTTTAAATGTTTGTAAATAATTTCCATTCCAGTGCTAGGACCCACCAAAGTCTGCAAATGCTGTCTGTACACTCCTTAATACCCTTCATGCTGCTAACATGGAGGCAACCAAACATTCTGAGGAGGTCCAGACTGGTGTCCTTTCCCCCCCCCCCCCCCCACCAACACCTCTTTATGTCTCTCACTAGAATTGCACTCTCTACCTAAACATTGGTACAATTCCAAAGACAACAGGTTTCTATCAGTACTCTGCCTAAGTTCCCACTGGTCATATGTGAGTCTTGACATTCCCTATTCCATACAAGCAAGGCATCACTGACAAGCTTTATCCATCTCTTTGCTGTCTGGTAGTGCACAAACAGACCAAAAATTGGGCCTGGTGCCATCCTGGTTCAGCTGTTCACTGATAGTCACAGACTGTCAGGGGAACTCAAAGAAAGCAGTTGTGTCTACCAGCAAATGTGTCCACAAATGTCTTTTAGCCTTGGTATTCAAGTAAATTTCCTCAGCTGTGAGGCGTCCACAATGTAAACCTGCTTTTGTTGAGCTTGATTAGTATCAAATATAACTTCTGTCAAAATAATGAGAGATTATCCTTTTCACCAAATGTACAAATAATGACAGAATTGAATAGTAAATTGTTACATGCCTTGAGCAAAAACAGTATTTTAAGTATTATCAATGTGTTTCATTCTTCAGTTTGAATCTTTCATGTCCACATACATATCACAGCACTGTAGTGTGTGTGCCTGCTTTGGTTGATGCCATCAAGATCGTCATTTGAGATTTCCAGTAATCTCAATAGTTTGCTTTCATGTTGCATTCCATTGGAATGGGACAGCATTTAGAGAGGAAAAGCCATGAATGTAGTATAAAGATTGTATAAAGCACAGGAGGGTCATCTTTAACATTGCCCCAGGTAATAACATTTCACTTTAAATTTAGTAAGTTACTGGAGTGGGAGGGAATCTTGTTGAGCTTTGCAAGATTTGCTTTAGGGTTATTTATTGTAGTGCCTGACCCAATAGTGACATTTTGGTTGTACTTCTGCCATTTTCTGACTTATGGTGTTGTGCCTCGCAGAAACTTGAGGTCTATACCAGGGCTCTTTGGTCTACCAGGCCACTGATTGCCTGCCGCAACCCCTACACCCTCCTAGCCACAATGCCACTCAACAGCAGATCTTACCACCCTGAGAAGGCTCAGCCAACAGTACATGCTGGAGCAGTCTCTCACAGCTGGCTGTGGGACACTGATCACTTGGTGGCTCAGTAGGATGGCCACCACACTGAATCTAGCAGTCTACCTCAAGGCACCGGCTGGAACTGCAGCGATCCCACAGAAATCCGCAAGCAGCAAAGCAAAACAGGGGAACTGCCAGACTCCATCCAGACGAGCAGCCATCAACCTCTGCCTCTCCACCAGCCTGAAGGAGGAAGAGGAAGGTCAAAGTCCCAAAGCCAGCCAGGAGGAATGGTTCCACCAAGCAATGGCCAAAGCAGATGCAGGTGGTGGTGGTGGTGGCCAACAAGAAAGATGCCAACTGGTAGTAGTCATGATATGGCCCAGAACTAGTAGAGCAACACCAGCAGGTGGCCGAGAGACTGATAAGCAAAGGCCCTGCAATGTGGAATAGACTTCCTTTTGGAGGGTCTTGTATAGTGGGTACTGTTAGATTTTTCTTTCTTTTCAATTTTCTTTAATTTTTAGTTATTTTGTTTATCAGTTGCTTATAGGAATTTGCCCATTTAAAGTTCTGTATTTCAATTTTCATTGTGCGGGTATAACATTGAAATGAATTTTGCTGCTAGGGAAAACTCCATGGAACCCAATTCCAGTTTTAGCATTGATTCCTATGGGAATCACTGCTTGATTTAAAATAGTGATTTTCAAGAATGCAGCCACAGTTTTAAGTAAGGGCTTCCTGTACGATGGAAGAATTTTAGTTTCTCTTTTCTGTATCCCACCACTCCTTAAGAATCAGCCTGAGTGAGAATGTAGCAACGTTATGCACCCGTTCAGGGTTTTGTTCTGAGCTAGTCCTTTATTGAAGTCTGATGAATGCAACTCAAGTTGCAAGATTGTGCACTGTAGCATTTGTATGTGTAGAAAATCTTATCATTATTCTATGTTAAAATTTAATTTAAATTCAGGTGATGCTCATTTATCAATTGTAATCAAGTGTGGCAAGAAAGCAAATTTGAATACACTTGTACTTTGTTTTTATCAAATTGTTCAGGCCTAGTTTCTCTTTCTTCTCCTGTTAGTTTTCAGTTCTGAAGAAGTGTCACATTAGACTTGAACTGTTAACTCTGCTTCTCTCACCAGATACAGCCAAACCTCCTGCATTTTCTCTTTTTTATTTGCAAATTTGTTGTTGTGATCAAAATGTACAGATCTAGTTTATCTTTCTTGTTCTGTCACAAGTGCACACTTACAAGCATGAACACAGACAAAGCATTGTGACTATGTCTTCTTCTTGGAACTTCCACTTGAACAGTCAAAGCCTGTAGCTAAGGAACATGAGTGACCCAGATGTGCATTATTTATCCGAAGAGAAATGTTTACTGCAGTTGATTTTCTTGGTGCAATTTGTGTGGATTGGACTGTGGACGTAACATTTGTTCTTCCATCCCTACTGGTTACTTGAACAGTGTAAAGCTTAACCAGAGTCTCAACTTTATATTCTTTCAATGCACCGCACTTAACTTGTGCCTTTTAGATGGCAGACTAGTTTTGGGGAGTCAAGAGTTGAGTTACTCAACACAGAATTCCCAGCCTCTGCCCTGCTTTTGTAGCCAAGGTAATTGATATGGCTGGTTCTTTTCAATTTCTGATCACTGCTACCCCCAGGATGTTGATAGTGGGGGTTTAAACAATGATAATACGTTGCAGGGATTCAGCGGTGGTGATGTCATAGGGAGATGGTTAGATTCTCTGTCATTGGAGTTGTACTCTTGTTATGACCAAGGCCAGTGGAAGTGCACAGTCACTCTAGTCCCACTAATTCACCAGTCACAGCATTAAAAATATTACTTTCTCTAATGACCATGACGATCAGTTAAAATCGTACCTATATCCGGTTTTAAGCAAGAAGATTTATGAATCTAACAATCAGGTCTCTTAACAAAACAAGTGTTGGTTCATTATCAAACCAAAACTTATTCATTGAAAATGAAGTAATTGATTGACGTAAGCATTCCAATATATAGACATAAATGTTTATCCTGTTAAATATCCTCAAAACATTCAACCAAATATGCATACACACACACACACACACACACACACACACACACACACACACACACACACACACACGAAAAAACGTTTTTTTGTCGTGATTGACTTTTTGAAGAACTGCACACAGCCAATGAGCCTGGTGCTTTGATCTCCTGCCATGTGAAGTCAAGTCAGTGAACACAGTTGTCTCTGAAGTCTTGCAAACACAGCTTGCTCAAAAAATATAATCTTGAAATATTTTTCCAATCACTCTTTCAAAAGAATAAAGAGACTTAACTGTAAACTCAACAAGAGGGATTTCTTTACAGAAATGAGATCAGCTTGATTTTACGTCATGCCTTTCCTCCAACTCCAAACAATGCTTAGCGAACTTCCCTCGAATGGACCAGGTAAAACCAGCATCTGTCCAAGCCAACTGCAGTTCAAAACAGTTCCGAAAGTGTCAGCTGCAAAGGCTCCAAAAGCTTGTGTTTTCAAATAAACCTGTTGGACTACAAACTGGTGTTGTGTGATTTCTGACCTTGTCCACCCCAGTCTGACACTCGCACCTCCACATCATAACTGTAAAGTGAGCATTTATCACCAGTCATGTGATTTACAGGAAGTTTTTTTTTAAAAAAATGCTCCATTGTGCACGAATATGATTCCAGAGGTCCTGTAGTGAAACCTGTCTGGATAGATCAAAATTTTTATTTTAGTTTATTTGCATTGCAATTGGTCACTGACGCATGTTCACACAAAACTGTTCTTTTTAACAACAGAATTGTTACACAGAAGAAAGAAACCACAGACAAAGCATATATGTACAGAAAGCAGTTAGATTTTAACACACAGTTCCAATCAAACTTGCAGCCTGTTCTCAATATCTTGCATAAAGGAAGCTCAATGCAGAGAAAAATCACTCCTATTTCAGTTTTTAAAGTTATTACTTAGCTGACGCCTTCATGCTTATTTCCTTTGGACTTTGTGACCTTTTTTAACAATGGATTTTTTTAATGCTTTGGGCTCTACTATAACTTACGTGAATCTCTCAGTTCTGGTGGTCAAACTTTTTCAGTTCTAATAACAGTTATATTTAAACTCTCTTGGCTGGGAAGCTTCATATTAAAACACTTTAGCTTGTAACTTTGCTTCCCCTAAACCGACTGCAAAAACTTGTTCTCCTGCCAGAAGAAAAATTGTTATGCCTTCTGAACTAGAATCTGGATTCTACTGAACTAAAACTTTCAACTTCTGTTCAGAAGTAAAATCTAAACTAATTGCCTGAATATGTTTACTCTGCCTGTCATAAACCCAACAGTATAAATATTTTATTCCCTAACATTAGGGATTTTCCCAAGCACTTTATTGTATTTACATGCTTTCTTAGAGCTGATGTATTGAGTTGCTGCTGAATTTCTGACCTTTTTGAAAAGAGCCTTCCCAGATTTGACCCATATCCATCTGCCTCTATTTTGAAATCCAAATCCAAAAATATACTATACAATTTTATCACACTACAGTGAGCATTAACTTAGTTCTTTTAAAGAAACTGTTCCAAGTGTTTTCATAAAACGTGAAATGAAGTTTGCACAGTCCTTCGAAACTCAAGTCTTTCAAGCAATATTAACTACAAAACATCTTTGTAATACTCAATGTAGCTGCTGAGTTTTCATGTGACATGAGGTGGCAATGTTTGTTTTGCTCAGACAGTACCATTTCCTGCCTCTTAGTTGAAGGGCTTCAGAAGTTGTCTAGTCCAAGACTCCTGGAATGCTGGTAAAATATTACATTGTCAGTTATGCCTATCTTTGCCATCTCAAACCTGGGAGATGCTTGTTTGGGTTCAGGTGACATTGAGGATTTGAATATCTGACTGGGAAATTCTTAGTGTTGCTGTCAACATTATACATCAATCAAAAATGCAGAAGTTAGTTATTTACCTTATTGTTGTTTTTGAGATCCCACGTACTAAATGATTTGCAAACCTGCCTGCGCATAATAGTAGTGACTGAACTTCAAAGTAATTTGCCATAAACGAAGTGCTTTTGATGTTAGAATGACAGGATGAGATTCTGTGCAAATGCAAGTTCTTACTATGTATAATTTACAGTTATGTTATTTCACAAGTGTCAGATAGTACAAAAAAATTAACATTTGCACGGGGTTCTAATGCAGTTGTATGTACTGTGGCTCTGTCACACAAAGGCAAGACAATGTCATTTTTGGTCTGTAAAATGTTTCTGTGGTTCTCAAGGTTAAGAATGCAGTTAATCCTCTGAGAACTGCTGTGCTGTTACTGCACCAAAATCCAGAGTGTTCAGAATACAGCACTCTAACAAAAACTTGAGAATTCAACATTTCTGTGCTTGAATGAATCGTACTCAATCCTAGCTTTGATTTTCTTCTAGTTTAATTGGACAGGTAGTGGAGAGGTTGGGGAAGCAACATTTAAATGCCAAGCAGATCATTCAATTTGGAAAAGGTTAAAGGGACAAAGAGAAGAAGGGGATTTGATGTGAAATGTCAGCATAGCAGGATGGCTGCTATTGAACTGGCTGGAGCAGTGACAGCACCCCACTATGTTTTTTGGCAAATTTTAAAATCCCCCTGTCGAGAATGAACCATATTACAGATCCTGCCAGTTCTTCCAATCATGTGACTTTTTCACCACATTTCACCAATCCAGTCTCTCATTACCTTTGCTTCATAGGCAACATTAGGTCATGTGTCCTGCTAGTACACAGGATTGGATGTGACTTTACACTCGCACTTTTAAGGTAATAACAGTAAATATTGGTCTGTACAAAGGAGCAGAAAAGGTCCTGATAATGCAAGGACACTGAATATGAGAAATTGCTGGCAGCATTTTTTTCTTGATAAATGGTGGTATACTGGAGTAAAAGAATGCCTTGAGGCTTCTACAAATATGTTCTTTAAGTATTTCTGGAAAATTAATGAGATTTTGAAATGACTTGAGTTTTTCTGTTCCCTTCAGCAGACTTACATAATAGCCTAGCAACTGCATCAATCTTACAGCCACTTAATGGAGTGCAGCTAATCGCATAGCTTTTATCTTCCATTGAAATCATAAAACTTGATTTAATTGATCCCCTTCCTCTCTGTGGGTGTTGGCAAGTTTGTAAATGCTGAAGATATGTTCACGTGCATGCACGGTAAATTATTGCTTACAGCTGTTATACATTATTGTGTGATAAGATTACAGTATCACTGAGCCATACAGATCCAAAGGTCCCGTGTT
The DNA here is from genome assembly GCF_021869965.1 of Rhincodon typus. Lineage (NCBI taxonomy): Eukaryota > Metazoa > Chordata > Chondrichthyes > Orectolobiformes > Rhincodontidae > Rhincodon > Rhincodon typus. The sequence continues at coordinate 34,716,553 of NC_063353.1, read as the reverse complement.
TTGATTCCAGCCTGCTGCGTTAACTGGCCTCTGTTATGAAGGACAACAGGTGCCACCATGGACCTTTGTGGTCTGGATTACAAAGAGAAAATCAATGAGGATTCTTGTTTCTGATCACAGTCCTCTAATCCCAAGTGGAATGAACCGATGTCACATTTCAGCTCAAGATCAAAATGTGTGCGTTTAGAAGGCATCTGCTCATATAGATTTTTATGAAAAGTCCTGTATATTGGGAAGGAGAGTGCACTTCTTTCCTTCCCATTTGACTTCCTGAAAGAAACCGGAGAAAATAAGGCTGATTACAAAATTTCTATTGACAATAACTAACATGGCCCTTACTGTATATGAACCTGGACCCTCTGCACCATATGGATTACTCAAAACTTAATAAATTTTTGTCATTTGAGAAATTTACTGCAGGCATAATTGCCATCCATAACCAAATTAAAAGCGAATTATATCAGCAGCACGCAATGCTTGCGACTATAGCACAACACCAATAATTCACAGCCAAAGAGAGAGGGAAAAATAGAATCTAAACATTTTCATGCTCTTCCCCTAGCATAGATACTGGCAATAAATGAGTAATGTGGCTATGACCTCAAAATGTCTCCTGTATCAGGGACTGATGTTGTGTTAAATACAATGGAAATGAGGTAAAATGCAGGATTCTGGGGGCTCTCTAACCCTTGGTTTTAAAAAAATGTCTCCAAGCAGGCAATTTTCTGTCTTGGAATGCTGCTTTTTGATAGCACAACCCACCCTTGTGCAGGATTTCAACTTGGTCTGCCAAGTGGCAGTGGCTCCAATGCAGGTACTCTCATCTTCTAAGCCATGCAATCCCCACAGGTCTGGTTCAGACCAAGAACGTTTTAGGGGTGGGGAGATGACCAACATCTCCAACAGCCAGGATCACAGTTGATGTAACCAAGCTGATCGAGCTGCTTACACTCTGTCAGTTGCTCTTCTGGAGGCTGTTTCCATTCTAACCGTGCAAAGTCCTCTTTCAAAATTTGTGCCAATTTAGTGGCATTGTGAACAAAAACAAAAGTCACACTACCTGTTACAACTGGGCTATTGGCAGATCATAAACACCTCTAAGACAAATTAGACTCTTGCATGAAAATGAAGGTAAAAGAGTATGGAATGTGAGAAAGGGTATGGAATTCTAATTTGGGTGAGGGGCATTCTGGAAAAGCACTGGCACAATCTTGCTGGACAAAAAGGCCTTCTTGCACAAAAAAAAATTCAATGCTGGCTCTGCTAGCATTCTGTTCAAATGCAGGATTAACAAACGTTCGGAGGAAATCACAGCTGTCTCGCCCACTGAAAAATGGTCTATAGTTGTGAGTTGAGAAGAAGGGATCAGTGGTGAATCGGTCTTATCCTTCATTTACGTGAAACTTTCTTTTGAAGAATCTGTTCAAATCAGTTGGTCAGTTCCCAGTTGAAATAAAAATCTCATGTTGTGGAAGAAATTTCCTTGGGGACTGTTGAGATGTCAACTTTGGCTGGGTTATGTGGATGATAAGCAAATTTTTCTTTATGGACAGTGTTATATTTGTAAACTAAAATCTTTTTCCAGATGTTTTACCCCAGCTGTCAGTTGATTTTGTTTTGAAATTGGATAGATTTGAAGGTTTCTGAAATAACTGCAGAGGCCAGATCCTATCCCCAAGTCACCCTTCATTTGCTCGTGCGCAGTTCACTGGCTGTGGCCAGCCAGCTCGGATCAGGCCTTAGCTGAGGAGATTCTAATCTCTTGGTTATATTGGTCAGCCAAGGCTTTCCTCATTGGCCAAGGTTAACGACCCCAATCAAGTACTTTGTAGCTAACAAGGTCAACCTGATCCCAATTGCTACAGTTTCCCTTGCCTCGTTTGGAGGTGACCAACAATTAGTTATTTTCTGGCCATCACCATCAATCAACACAAAACCAAAACTAAGAGGAGACACAAGTTATAGGAGAAACTAACCAAACCGATCCACCATAAAGACAAGGACAACAACAAACGGGACACATGGATAAGAAACCTATCCAGCAGACACTCTCGGAAATTGACAAAGCTGTCCTATTATGCAGACTGAACTATAACCACAAAGATGTGAACAGAACAGACTTCATATGGCTGCCCTGGAGACTAGATAAAAAGACAACTGACTCACAGACGAAACACAACAAGCCATCCGACAAACTATAATCCCCACACTACACAGAAGGAACAAAGGGGACAATCTGAACACATCAGAGAGAAAAGCACTGGATAAACTCAAGAAAGACAAGAGCATCATAATCCTACCAGCAGACAAAGGGTGCATTACCGTCATTCATGAGCAAGCCAGACTACATTAAGAAAGCACAGGCATTGCTTGCAGATACAACCACTTACCAACAGGTGGTGATAAACCGAACACCGCAGGTAAGTTATAGGATCACCCAGGCACTGAAGAGACTAAAGGATGCAGGGTAGGTAACCAAGACGGACTACATGAGAATGAAACCAGAATGCATGGGGACACCCCCACCCCCCACTTCTATGGATTTCCTAAAGTACATAAACCAGACATTCCCCCCATCCCCGCCACCCCAGACCCATTGTTTCCTTACCGGGCATAGGCAAACTGGCCAAGGACCTACGACAGAGATTGAAACACCTGGTTGATAAATAATCCCATTCCATCCACTCAATCCAAGAATTACTCAAAACCCTCAAGAACATAAAAATCAGCAACGACAAGACATGGTATCCTTTGACGTCACAACTTTATTCACATCAATCGGGATCACACTAGCCAAAAAAACATTGGCCACATCACGAGAGGAAGCAGCAACGCAGACCAGCAGCTCCATCAGCAATGACAACATATTACTAGACCTGTGCCTCACCACACACTTCATCTTTAATGGTCAAGTATACAAACAGATCAACGGTACACCAATAGGGTCACCCATCTCAGGACTAATTGCAGAAGCAGTCATGCAAAGACTAGAACACGCCACCCTCTCATTCCACGCATTCAACCTAACTTGTGGGTCCGGTACGTAGACGACGCGTTTATCATTATTAAATGCAACAAATTAGAAGAGACCCACGACCTCATCAACAGCGTAGATTAAATTCACAAGGGAAGAAGAAAACAACAATCAACTTCCATTTCTGGATGTTAATGTTGAGCGTATGATCAACAGGGAGTTCCATACCTCAGTATACAGAAAAGCAACCTACACTAACCGAATCCTCAACTTCCACAGCAAGCGCCCCAATGTCCACAAACAAAACTGCATTAGGACGCTATTTAAACGGGCCAGGACATGCTGCAGCATCCCAGAACTATGCAGGGCATCTATACAAAACCTTCGCTATAAACTGATATCCCTGCAACTTCATCCACAGATGCCAACTAAACAGACAAGAACAGGAGGACACAGTACGCCCTAACACACTTACCACACTGCTGTACATCAAGAATGTATTGGAACTGACAACAAGACCCCTAAGACCACTAGGAATCATGGTGGCCCACAAGCCCATAGACACTGTACAATAAATAATTACAAGGATTAAAAACCCCATTCCCACAACATACAGAACCAACATGGTTTACTAAATACTATGTAACGACTGGCCAAACATTACATCAGACAGACAGGAAGAAAACTAGCCATCAGAATACATGAACATCAACTAGCAGCAAAATGGCACGACAAACTCTCCTTAATATTGGTTAAACTTTAATTCAGTTTAACTGGGACAAGGTAACCATAGTAGCCCAAGCTAAACGTAGACACGCACAGGAATTCCTAGCTGCGTTGTTCTCCACCCGTAATGCAATCAACAAACATATAGAATTGGAACCCATATACAAACTCATACAGATCAAAACTGGAAATGACACATAACGGACCAGATAGTGTAAATTTCAAGCGGAGTGGAATAACATTGCTTCATTGGAGGCTCCATTGACGATGTCATCTAGCCTGATGTGGAAACGTCTGAACGAAAACGAGCCAGCTTGGCGAGTAAGTCAACAACCTCACTGACCTAAACATTTTGAAACTAAGATTAGGGCAGTGCTGGTCTTTGTTTAGCTCAAATACCTTTAATAGAGTGGCCTCAAGAAGAAACCTTCCTGATGACTTTTCTAATGATTCACGGGAGGCAGGTGTCACCAACTAGGCCAGCATTTAGTGCCCATCCCTGACTGCAAGGATAGGTCAGCGTACATTACAGCATGTCCAGAGTCATGTTTAGGCCAGCATTAGTGAACATAATAGGTTTCCCCTGACAGTTGAAGAGGGTCATCTTCAGACTTTTAATTAGAAACTTTTTTATTGAACTTAAATTCTATTGTCCACCATGGTAGGATTTGAACCCAGGTCCCCAGAATATCACCTGGGCCTTTGGATTCATAGTCCAATGATAACGCTACTAAGTTACTAGTTCCCTTTACTATGCAAATTGTGATAGCCCCTTTTAGCCTGTGTACGCCATGATGTTCTTTTCCATTCAGGTTTCCTGAGTTATTACACAAATATATGTTAAGGCTCTATTCATAGACCATTTTATTAATGCCCAGTGATGGCAGTTCACTCTTTTTTTCCTTGCTTTCCCAGAACCCCTTTCCAGAGATATTGATTTAATTCAGGTTTATAATTCTGCAGTTATAGAGTCATAAGAGTCCTACGTCACAGAGACAGGCCCTTCGGCCCAAATTGGTCCATGACGACCAAAACGTTCATCCATGTTAACCCCATTTCCCTACACTTGCTCAATATCACTCGAGACTTTTCCTATCCGTGTATTCGTCCAAATGCCTTTTAAATGTTGTTAATGTACCTGCCTCAACCACTTCTGCTGGCAGCTCATTCCATGTGAGTACCACCCTCTCTGTAAATAAAAGTGTCACCCTCAGATTTGAATTTGTTCTTTCCCCTCTTAGACTACAGGACATCAGTTTAAGCTTCAATTCCCCAAACCTGGTAAAAGACTGATTGCATCCACCCTATCCATGCCTGTTGACCCCTTTCTGGTGAGTTGCTCAATGAAAATGGCCCATGTGGATAGTCCTTTTAAAGTTGTGGCTGTGTTCTTGAAAATCAGAACTTTAGGTGAAGCATTGATGTTAAAAGTTGTGATTACTTCAGTAGTGGCTTTGTTTAAAAAAAAAAAAAAATGCCTGTACCCTCTAAGGTTGAAATACAGTACTTTAAATGGATAAATTCCTTCATTGGTAAATGAAATAGCTACTAAGATCATTTTAACAATAAAAATTAGAAATTTAACATTCTGCTTACAGAACCTCTTGAGAGTGGAGCCATTGCCCAGGGTCTGTACCAAGCTCCTGGTTGCCCGCTGGGGCCATTAGTTGTTTCTAGCTGCTACCTGGTTGTACTCTTGGGGGCCTGCGGACCCTTTGTTAGCCACAAATTGGTGCTGCTACCTTTCTTCGCACGTTCAGTATCGGGTGGTGGCTGGGATTGCAACATTCTTGCCGGGCAGTTGATGAATTGTGGGTGTTGAGCAGCATCAGAGAACTATTGACTTCTATGCAGACTTGAGGGTGGAGTGTGATAGCTACTTCCCTGCATTGTAGTGCTGACTATGGACTGTGCTGTGCATGAGGGGCCCGCCATTTCCATCCACTGCTCTGGGTAGGGTTGGCTTCGGAGCTCAGTCATAACCAGTCCCCTGTGGGCTGGGGCCAGGACCTATAGGCCAGCCAAGGGAGGTGCCAGGTCTTGTGGATTCGTGGTTCTCTAGTGTAGATCCCAGGCAGCGATGCAGCATAGGGCGAGGCCACAAATCAGAAAGCTGGGTGCGATGAGTATTCTCAAGTCTGAGAGAAGGGAAGGCTATGCCAAACTTGTACTAATTGTTTCAGGTGCGACAGTCAACAATCTTAAAATTAATCTTATGACACACTTAGAGATTTCAGGCCCCATTAACAACAATACTAAAGAGAAATAATGTTAAACAGGACAGTATTAAACATGAATTCCCTGTATTTATCCTTTCCTGCTCCACTTTAAGGTGTATCATCAGGAAAAAGAAGGGTTCCTAAGCTGATAGTTGGTGTTTGTAATATAAGGTTTACAGATTAATTATAAACAGCTCCAATCTGCACTAACTGCACCTTAACTCGGCTAACTGGAGTTTACGTGCAATTAAGTATAAAACAATGCATGGAAAAGGCCATTCTGCCCAAATAGACTCTACCTATGTTTATAATCTACACAAGCCTCCCCCTGCCCTCCTTCATTTAACGTTTTACAGTGTCCTCCTTTCACTTGTATTTAACTGGTGTCCCCTTGAATGTAGCTATGATTTACATTGTGCATGGCTTTATTTCATTCTGAGCAATGCCTTTCCCTTATAAAACAGTTGGGAAGGGGAAATTAGGGGCATAGCTAATTATGTATTGAATAGTGATAGGAATTCAATGTGTATCACTTATGCTGGTTGATGGAGGTCCATAGTTTTTTATGGGCATTGAAAGACTGCAATCAAATAGTTAGTTGCCAATTTAGTGTTTTGTGACCCCAAATTGATGAGAACCTTGCTCTGCCATCTTCAGTCCAGCTTGCTGCACGTGTCAGGATCCTCGTGGCAATGCCAAACCACTCCATTGGTACAACGGCAGAATCAGTCAGAAGTGGGTTCAACAATGTCATTTTGTTTCCCATATTGTTTTGGCATTATTGGCTGTGAAATATGATGTGCTTATTATAATTTCAGATTTCATAAAATCACCAGATACTCGCAAGACTGACTCATAACTGGTAATAGGAACCTTTTCGTCTCGGTGCTCAATTAATATTTTAAAAAGAAAGTGCTTCAGGTTCCCAAAAAGAGAAATTTTATGGAAAGTCATTGAAGATTGTTCCTATTGACATTGCTTGAAAGAGTCAGTAAAAAGCTGCAAGCTGTAACATGCTGGGTCACAACCGTTCAGATTTAGCTAGATGACCTTTGAAGAATCTGGTGGGAGGTGGCAGGGAACTTATTCTGAATTTCCACATGATCTTTGTGTATAATACAATTTCACACTGCAGTCTGTGGAATCAGATTTCCGAGTGTAGTGTGATCAAAATATTTCGAGGATTCAGTAGTTTGTGTTTTTCTGCCTCTTATTGATTTACTAACTGGTTGTTTTAGTTGCTGCGTAATACACACCTACAAACTTCTCCCTTTGCATTACTGATGCTGTATTTTAGGCGTTGCAAGAGAGTTCCCAGGAGTTCATCTGGATTTGCGCTAGATGACCTCCACCACCATCACCAGCCCCCCACCACACCCCACAGAGTCTTGAGTCTTAAGCCTTTTCATTGTTTGTGTTTCGCTCAGAGGAAATCTGAAAGCAGAATTTTGTGGGGGGAAATTAAACCTCTGCAGTGACATATGAAGTAAGTAATGACATTGCTGTGTGACTATTTATGACATGGTTGCAGAAGATATCTCACTTGTTTTTTTGAAATGAAGTAAGTGTGGAGGAGGTGCTGAGCAGAGGAAGGAGTATCCTTGTATAAAACTCTCATTGAGACAGATCAATATTGTCTGCAAACATGTAAAGTTATTATATTAATTGCCTGATGTGTGGTAGCCTGCAGGCGAATCAGAAATCCGTATTGTGGGAATTAGTCTTAGTGCTTAAAGACAGGATAGTGATCTGGCCTCTGTCATCTTTCTTTCAATCCTTGCTTTTTAGACTTTTGACTGATTTGTCATTACCCTGGGCATCTCTAAAGCATTTTGGCAATATCAGTTAAATTGGTGTCTGCCTAATGTTGTTTTGTCCACATCACATCGTTTTATCCACCATTAGGTGACATTGTCAGTGGATCCTTCTTTTCAGATGGGCTTGCAAGACAAGTTACCCACATAAAACCAACAAATTCTCTGTTCTTGCAAACTGCCACACGATCTCGAATCTCTTTACCAATCCAAAGCCTTTGCATATGATTTTGCCACCTAAAACCATGCCAGTCTTCACACAACACCATGATCAAATCTCACTAATCAGGTTTCCATCTTTATCACAGCACTGACTTGGCATGAGCAAAGTCACAAGTGATATTATCTGTTACATTGATGGTGAGGAACTATCCCTCCCAAATCAATCTTGATCTCTCTGCAGACTCCAACATGGTGGGCCAGACTGTCTTCTTCCAGTCTCTCTTTTATTCTCCAGCTGAATGAAATCGCTTTCACCTGATTACACACAGCTATCCCAAATGCATCACAGCATGACCAGTAAAGGCAAAAGTGAAATTCATACAGCACATGTTAGAATATTAAAGAGAAACAGCAAATTCTTTAAATGTTCACCAGATTAAGGGTTGGGGGTGAAAGAGAGGATGAAAAAAATCTCCTTGTGATTCAAAGTCATATGTGCTACCATCTGAACCACAGCTAACACTAGTCTGTGACAGTTATCTTCTCAGAAAACGTTCAATCCAAACGAGTACAATTTCTAATCATGCTACTGCTACAATGTCACGGCCCAAACTTCTGATTATGAATTATCTGATCTACCCTTAATCCGTTTGTCTGTGCTGTTTATAGTTGATTATCCTGAATACATTCCACATCCTTGTCCGCACCACTACCCTCTTGACCTCAGGTTACTACTTTTTAAAAGTTTCTTTTCATGCTGCTACTTCTTTCATCCTTCTGCTTCTCATTGGCCCTCTCACTTCCATCATTTATCAACTAGTCCTATCTATTTACTTGCTAATACTTTCATTCTGCATTCACCAACTTCTTCCAAATCATACATTCAGTTGGTCATCGTTCCATACAAAGATTCTGTGAATCATTATGTTCTGATCTCTTTTAAGGCCTTTGAGGTAATTGAAATATTGCTGAATTTTTTGAAGGAACTTCTTTATATATGCATTCACAAACCTAAACAAGAGTATCACTTCTTGCTTTTGATCCTAATTTCACTGCTCTTTTATCCATTGTCATTCATGTCCTTATTACAGCTTTTGAATTACTATATACCTCTCACTTCTCTTTAAGTGCTAATGATTAAATGCTATTCTCAATAATATGACCAGGAAACTGGGTACCAAAATCCATCTAAATCATCAATACCCCTTTAGGAAAAGAAATCTCTTGTGATTACCCAACAGCCTAAACATGACTACAGACCCATAACCATGAGGGTGACTCAACAGGCACTGAAAATGACTGAGGTACATCTAACCCAATGGACCCCTACAAATCATCTTCACTAACATCTGGGTATTTCTTTGAAATAGGAGAGTTATCCTGCAGTTAGCCAAACAATAATCTTACGAAGTTATACAGACTGAATCATAACTTAGAGCCAAATTCCCAACTCAGCATAGGTGATGGCAAATTGTGTACAGTCAGGGGGAAGTGGCCTTGGGAGTCTTCAACATTCCAGATCCCCATGATACATCATGGCATCAAGTCAAACATGAGCAGGCTTGCGGTAATTCCCACTTAGCTCGGTGATGAAGAATTGCTTCTCCATGTTGAACACCAACTGGAAGGAGCCCTAGGGGTGCCAATCATAAATTTGTGCGGTCCTTTGACTTCAGCCTGTCATTCTCCCTGTTGTTGATGTAGCTGTCCATAGTCGTTGTGGAGGTGAAGTCTCTCCTTAACAATTACAGTGCTATCATTGGTGTTTTTTAGGACCACCATCTTGCTGAAAGAGAGTGATTCAGAACCAATCAAGCAGCTCAGAATTGTACATTCAGTGAGCACTACAGACCATCAGAAGCAGCACAGTTGCATTCAAACAAAATGTGTAATTCCTGATCTGAATTAACCCTCACTCTACGGTTATTCTCAAATCAGGATATCAACCCTTGTTCAGGGAGGAGTGCAGGAGAGCATACTAGGAGCAGCACTGGGCAAACCTAAAAATTAAGTGTCAACCTGGTGAAGTTACAACACATAGGACAGAGCAGAATGGACATTCAAAAGCCAGAGCAAGCGATTCCACAACCAACGGAACAGGTCAAAAATCTGCTGTTGTACCACATTCAATCATGAATGGACATTGATAGACAATTAAACAACTAACTGGAAGAGATTCCATAAATATGTCCACCCTCGATATTTAGGGAGCGCAGCATATCATTGCAAAAAACAATGTTGAAGCACTTGCAACCATCTTCAACCAGAAATTCAATTAAGTTCTGAATTCTAGTTACATTGTCTATGGTGAGGAAACATCAAAAAGACTTCTGGTGACAAAGTCCATGTAGCATCTCCAGCTTGAGCAGCTACAAGCTCTGAATTGGCTGGGGGCCACGACCAAAAACTGCTATTGACAAGTATTCCAAGTCCTTATTATATGATGGTTGCTTCTACGGGAAATGTTTTGCTGGTATTCTTGAGATGCTGTTGCATTGGAGCAGAATGGAATGACCTATGCTTTGATATACCTGACTAGAAATTACTTGTTTCTGATGCCAAGTACCTGAAATGGGAAACGTTGCATATCTCGATCTCGACATCATTCAAATTAGTGCTATCAGACTTTACTGAGGAACAAGAAGTTTCATAAACTAAGAGCTTTAGACTACAATATGGGCTATGGCATTCAAGGCACTTCTAATGTGGCAAAGAACATAATACATGACGCTAATCACATTTCTAAAAACTGAAAGAACTGTGGATGCTGTAAATCAGGAACAAAATCAGAAGTTGCTGAAAAAGCTCAGCAAGTCTGGCAATGTCTGTGAAGAAAAAAATCAAATTTAACATTTCAGGTTCGGTGACCCTTCCTCAGAATCACATTTATGTCATGCTAGAATGTCAGTCATGGGACTAGTTTACTATGTCAGTTGCAAGTGCTGCATATGGACTTGTCACTTAAAGGCCAGTTATGATATTGTTGGGTTGGATAATGACAGTAATGGGTAACACTACATGAGTTTTTATTTTTGCCTGAATAGGTATATGCTAGATTCGTAGACATTTGATTAAATTCAGGTATTGCAAAACAAAACTACGGTAATCTGTGACAGATCAGTGGCAATCTGTTGTCATTCACTGTAATATGTAGAGATGCAACGTTGTATTTTTTTTTCCGAAGGACCTCCTAGCCTCCCTCACTGATTAAATTGGTAAGCTTGGCCCCACTGTTTCTTTGTAGTAATTACATCACAGAGTTGTTCAGCATTGTCTTGAAATAGCCTTAACATCACATGTTGTTCTGGGGGTTCCCACTTGTTGAAAATACAATGCCTACCTGATCATGTGTGGATGTTTATAAACTTAATCTTGAGTATGATGACCACAGCAACAGAAGATCCTAAGACAAAACCAAGTGCTTTCAGGTGTCTTGGTGCAGCCTAAATCCTCGAAGAGCAGTGCCCAAATATACAATCATGATTCTCACACTTTTTTTTTTAGTTTGAAGTCCATTGTTAATCAGTTGGATCCATTGATGGTCAAGAACATGGTAAAGTATCTTTCACTGTTGCCGGTAATAGGAAGGTCCGAGAATTAAATAAGATAGCACAATTGACTGCTTGAAAGAGAATAACTACCCTTTTTCACCCCCCTCTTCTCAACATCACATCAACAACAAAAATGTCCATTTGTATAATGATGATAACATAGGAAAACTTCACAATTCACTTAACAGGTCTATTATAAAGAGGAATTGAAATAGTACATTTGACAACCATAATCCCAAAATATTTTGCAGCCAACAATGCTCTTCTGTTTTGTTGTGTAAGTCACTAAGATAATAGAATGCAGCATCTAATTTGTGCACAGTGAGCTCCTATAAACAATAACGCTATAATGTCCTAATAATAATTGAGGAATAAATATTAGTCCAGTTATCCCTAGCACACCTGCCTGTTCTTCTGCAAGATAGTGTCATGAAATACTTCCAAGTTCATCTGATATTTCCACCTGTAAGGACAGGTGGGAACTCTGGACAGATGAAACTTAGTCCAAGAAATGACAAAGTTAATTTGAGAGGCAGGGAGATATTTAGGCAGGGTTGTGATACTGAAGAAGATTACTTTGATAGTGAGGATGTGGTCATAGATAGGATTGCTATGTATGACGAGTCTAATTCACTTATCACTATAAGCTTTTAAGATCCCAAAGCTTTTATGCAAAACCCCTAACAGGCACATTCTGGTCTGTGTATTTTCCCACTCCCTGTGTCTCACCATAGGCAATTCTCTTGAGTCATTCTTTAAGACCCTGTTTAAAGTTCACAGTTTCCATCATGCTCATTTTCAAAATCCGTCTCATAGACTGCCCTTTTTAAATAGCTTTTCCATGGTTATCACCACCTTTGTGTTCCCTAGCCGTATATTCAATGGGACACTTTTATGTTAAGGATGCCAAATAGGTGTGTTCTGGTGGTACTACAATGATTTTAAACAGAATGTTGACAGAACAATTTCAGGATTGAAGCAGAGGTCTTGCTCAGCTTCCCCAGGGATGAAGGACTTGTCATATGAGGAGTGGTTGAGAATTTTGGGTCTGTATTTGAAGGTGTTTAGAAGGATGAAGACTTTACAGGGTACTGAGGGACATGCATAAAATGGACTTGGAGATGATGTTTCCACTAGTAGGAGAAACTAGGACCTGCGGCCACAACCTCCAAGTGAAGGGACAACCTTTTAGAACTGAAATGATGAATTGTGCCTAGGATAGCCTGGGGCTCAATTCATAAACTGTATTAGAAAGTCCTCCTTTGAACACAAGAAACACTTACTTATTATCGGGATATGCTGTTTTTTGATAACTGGTAATTCCCCATTCACCGCGGAACAATATTCTTCAGAGGATATTACCAACTCCACTTAGGCATAATTGAATGCAAGGCAAGAGCTTGTGGGGATACTTCGTGGCCAAGAATCTCCAAATAGTTAAAGGACCTTGCTGTTTGTTATAATGCATAAGCTATGCACTGTAACGAGTATACCTCTCATTCATGGAGAATATCCTGGTGGACTCTTGACCTTGCATCGCATGGACTTTTTCATGTATAATAGCCATTCTTACCTCATCTTTATCAGTTACTAGTCAAGATGGTTTGAGGTTTAAAAACTTACACCAATGAAGACTGAAACATGTATAAGAGCCCTACAGAAGGCGTTTGCCACCCAAGGCATCCTACTGGGCTTTCAATATGTTGAGGAGGGGTGAGAAAGATACCTTCAGTAAATGTTGAAAGAAAGCAAGTAATACAGCTAACTTATTTGGGAATGTATATAAATGTTAATCAATGTTTGTGGCAGAGGAAGAAGCTTGAGGGATGTTTTGGATTCTGGAGCAACCTTGCAATCATGTCCCAGAGCTGCTTCTCACTAGGAATAAATAGCACAGTGCGGGTAGTGTTATGGATGAAAAGAGGGAAGCACGTGAAGTATAGCCCGTGGTGTAGTCTTTCTATAATGTAAGAGTAAAATTAGAGCATAGTACATCTCTGAATGCCTTGTAATGTGTAACTACCATTCAAAAGAAGCTCAAGCCCGAAATTAATTTTTGACCTTGCCTTCTCCTTGACTAATCCATCTTAAACCCAAAAGTACAGATGTGGGCATAAAATACATGGCAAAGGAGGGATTATGGGTAACCACAATGATTTCAAATTTTAATGGTTAGAGGTTCGCAAAACTGTTGCATTTGTGAATTAAGACAGGTGCGTTTGGTATAAACAGGATGAATTCTGACTCAATCCAGTTATGCTCTGATGCACTCCAATGTCTGATTGACCTTATTAAGAACTGATTTGAATAGATGCTTTCAGGGCTTGTTTGATCCCAGTGACAAACACTATTTTTATTGCCCCTGCTCCCTGTGGATTATTGTCTTGAGTGCCAGATGAAAAGAAGTGGGAATATGCTTCTGAATCTGATAAAGTTGGAATTCTTTGTACATATGTTGCAAGGTAGGTGCTGTGACAAGTACGGAATCTACCACAAGCTAAGCCCTGTCACATTGTTAATATAGCTGAAGTGTAGGAACTGAGATGCCCAAAAGGACAACAGGGCTAGTTGAGAACTATTACTTTTCCCAAGAGTTATTTTTCTTTGAACAGTTTCTGCATGTGTTACTGTATTCTTGTGGCATGATCTTAAGGGAAGCAGATTAATTGGGGTCTTGTTCTTGTGATGGGTCGCAATAAGAGAGCCCTGAGTATATATACAAATATGTACAATGGAAGTTCCAAAAATAAAATTAAGCACTGATTCAAAATCTAAAAACTTCACGGTATTATCATTAAGCTGTTAATCCAGAGACCCAGGTAATGTTCTGAGGAAATAAAAACCAAAAGAACTGTGGATGCTGTAAATCAGGAACAAAAACAGAGGTTGCTGGAAAAGCTCAGCAGGTCCGGTAGCATCTGTGGAAAAAAAAGCCAGGGTTAACGTTTTGGGTCTTCACAGATGCTGCCAGACCTGCTGAGCTTTTCCAGCAACTGGGTTCTGGGGACCCAGGTTCAAATCCTTCCATGACAGGTGGTGGAATTTGAATTCAATAAAAATCTGGATTAGGAGTCTAATGATGACCAATGAAACCGTTGTCGATTGTTGGAAAAACCCATCTCTTTCATTCATGCCCTTTAGGAAAAGAAACTGCCTACGTGTGACTCCAGATTGACTTTTGTGATTGTGATTGACTTTTGACTTTTAACTGCCTTATGAGCAATTAGGGATAGGCAATAAATGCTGGCCTAGCGAATGACACATTCCCACAACCCCCTCCCCCCCCCCCCCCCCCCCCCCCCCCCCCCAATTAATTTTTTAAAAACCGGTATTTTCTCCTTTTTTGTCTCCCTCCCAAGCTTAGGTATGTGGCCTCCTGCCCTGTGCCACCGTTGTTATCCTTCTTCCCTGTATTTATAAGTCACCTTGAAATACTTGCTGAAATGACGAGTTCCGGCTGTGTAGAAGAGCCTGCGAAAGAGAAACAAGGTGTGTCCTATCTTGTATATTTAAGCATTGCAAAAAAGTACTTGAATTTGAACCTTGATCAACAGTAAATATGATGACAGACTTGTTCCTATGTAAACAACACTTTCGATTAAAGAACACCACCTGGGCTGTCTGGAAAAATGCATCTGCAAGCAAATTATAATTTGGAAAATAATTGAACCATGAAGCTAACAAATCACTTCTGTCTCAAACTCCACTTTGAAATCCAGATTTTCTTTCAGGAGTGTGCAGTATGGCACAGTTTGCTGATTATTACTTTTTTCCTCCCAAAGTTAACATATTGCAGCAGTTCATCCTCCTTTGAACAATGTGAATATTACCTAGTCAGCAGTTCTCAAAGCTTAGACAGACGCGTTGGATCTGCCTGAGAATACACAGACATTCTTGTAAATACATAACCATTCCAGCTTGCTAAGTCAAAATCCAGAAAAGCACAACTAAGCATATGCTGTGGATGAGACCCAGATAAACAACCTTAAAATGAGCTACAATCATGCAATTAAAGCCAATTGTGAAGTTTCCTTTGTTGTCTTTATAACAGATATCAGAAATGAGATAGTGTATCAATGGTGCGTGAAGCATTATTCGAAAGCCAAATATTCACTTAATTGCACTGTAGCTTCTGATAGACCTTCATGGGGTAAACTGTGACTAATTATTCTAATTTAGGTAGGGTAGTCTGTAGCTAATGCATTTTGAGGCTAATCTTGCCTTGAAAACGGATGGTGTTCATATGTAACTCAGCCAGGTAGGACCGGGTGCAAGGTCAGTGTTCCACTGTGCTTAGTGGTGTTGCCCTTCGAGGGAGAGATGAAAAATGCAAGACAGTGTTATCCTAGTTATGTTTAAAATTGTTTTCGACCAAAAAAATCTAAAGTGACACTGAGTGGATGGAGAGGGAAGGATGGAGTATATTGGGCAATTTGGCATGCTCATTGCTGGCTTGCTCAATGACTGTGTGCGACATGTCATGTTACATAAAATTTGTGTTTTGAAATTTCATTAGTGAAGCACATAGCACAGTGAACAAGATGGTACATCATTTTAGTCTGTCATCTTTTCTGAGTCAACTGTTGATATATGTTGAGGTTTCTGTGGTATTGGAACAAGAGTAGGCCATTTTGTCCCTCAAACCTCTTCTACACATCAATGAAATTAGTGCTGATCTGTGCCCTATCTTATCTTAATACTCTTGATTAAGAGAAATACAGGAATCACAGATTTAAAATTAACAATGCTCCAAGCATTAATCGTTCTTTTAGAATGGTGTTCTTTTCATTTATGGGATGAGGGCGTCAATGGTTGAACCAGCATTTAGTGCCCATTCCTAGTTGCCTTTAAGAAGCTGGCAGTGAGCTGCCTTCTTGAACCACTAATACATTTGCTGGAGGTAGACCCACAATGCTATTAGGGATGGAGTTCCATGATTTTGACCCAGTGACACTGGGGGAAAAAAAGTGGTATATTTCCAAGTCAGGAATTTCTCCAGCAATTTCTGTTTGCTCCCAAGTCCAAATAATCATAAACTGCCATTTCCATCACCTCCAATGGAATGCCATGACCAGGCAAACATTCCCCTTCCCTGCATTGTCAACATTCTGCAGATACTGTTCCTTCTGGGAACTCCTGGTCAATTCCTTTCCCACACCCAACACCTACCCCAAACTCACGCCACCTTCCTATGCAATTGCAGGAGGTCTAATACCTACTGATTTACCTCCTCCTTTCTCACTATCCAAGGCCCCAGATATGCCTTCCAGGTGAAGCAGCAATTAACGGCAGTCCATTTAATCTAGTCCACTGTATTTGCTGGGTGACTGCTTTGCAAAACGTCAATGCTCTGTCCATAAAATGACTCCGAGCTTAAGGTGCCAGCCAGTTCAATTTAACATAGTGTTCCTATGCCAACATTTCTGTCTCAGGCCTGTTACAGTGCTCCAGCAAGGCTTAACGCAAGCTCGAAGAGCAGCATCTCATCTTGCACTTGGGGATCATGCAATCTGGGGGATCATGACTTGCTGAGTTTCTGCAATAATTTCTGTTTTTGCTAAGGATGTAACACTTCCTTGATTTGTTTTAAAATTTTGGTAACACCAGGTTATTTTGTGAATTGAGAATTAATGGTCTTTGAAACTTTAGAAAAGAAGTTTGGAATGGAACCAATAGGTACCTAATTCAATAAATTGGCAAGAAGGGCTTGTAGCACTGATAGAAGTTTTAGAGATCATTCAGGCAGGGTGAGGTGATTAGGATTTAAAGCCAGGTGACAACCTTTCAGTTGCCTAATATTTTTTTCTTTATTCATGGGGTGACGGTGTTGCTGATGAGGCAGCATTTATTGCTCATTCCTAATTGCCCAGAGGGCAGTTCAGAGTCAACCACATTGCTGTGGGTCTGGAGACCAGGTAAGGATGGCAGTTTCCTTTGCTAAAGACATTAATGAGCAGATGGGTTTTTCTGACAATTGACAATGGGTTCATGGTCAACATTAGATTCTTAATTCCAGATATTTTTATTGAATTGCAACATGTCATGTTACATAAAATTTGTGTTTTGAAATTTCGTTAGTGAAGCACATAGCACAGTGAACAAGATGGTACATCATTTTAGTCTGTCATCTTTTATGAGTCAACTGTTGATTATATGTTGAGGTTTCTGTGGTATTGGAACAAGAGTAGGCCATTTTGTCCCTCAAACCTCTTCTACACATCAATGAAATTAGTGCTGATCTGTGCCGTATCTCTGCCATGGTGGGATTCGAACCCGGGCCCCCAGAATTTTATCTGGGATTTTGGGTTTACAGTCCAGCGATAATACCACTGGGCCATTGCCTCCCCTAAAGTGAGCAGAATATTCTTCTATGCTGCATCTGAAGATGAAAGTGACCAGTCTGTCTCAGAATTGTTCACTCATCGTAATTAAATTCAGTTCATCCCAGGTGGGATTTCAACCCATAATCCCTGGATCTAGGGACCAGTGTTTTATCCTTTAAACCACTGGGGTTGCTCATATTTAATAGCTGGTCATCTTAATATAGTCTAAACCAGTCATATTTACTGGAATATTGGCAGTTGTAATATTGAAAAAATTTGGTCAGACCACTTTAGAGCATGGTCAGGAGGAGGGAAGAGTTGTGAAGATGAAGTGGCTAGTGCAGAGAATAGTGATTGGGGCATTATTTGTTTCCACAGTCATTTTGTACACTGATGGAAGGAGCATCAAACCATGATGTTCAAACCACTGCGAGAGAAAAATAATTGTGCACGTGTGTATCATGGCAACTTTAGAATCGATACTAAGATTGTTCCTCGAATCTCCACTGTACTGTTGACATTACAGCCTTGGAGGGGGAGTAATTTGCAAACTCAATTGCTTGTAGAATCATAGCCCACAGTTTTGGGAACTTCTGAATTAGTTATTCAGTTCATCATAATACAAAAAAGTGGTCTGGTGATAAATAAGACGGTCTACAGAAAAGCCAAATAGGAATGTATGTAGCTGGCTGCATAACGAATGTCCGTAGTTTAAGCAGAGTCTTTGTAATTAGCTATTTTCATGACCAATAGAGCTGCCTGTATCAGTGTCAACAATGTGATCATTGCGGTCTAGGAGCATTATTTAATTATGTTTGGGTCTGGTCACTTGTTTGCAACAATATAGGAAAAATAATTTTTAAGAAGCATTCTGACAAGGAGCCATCTTCAACTTGAAATGTTTCTGCATCTCTTTGCACAGAGTGTACCTGACCTGAATATTTCCAGCACATTGTACTTTTATTTCAGATTTCCACTACCTGCAGAATTTTGCTTTTATTGTTGTTCTTTGGTTTCTGAACTACATTGCGCATGCACACATCCTCAAGATACATGCTAGAGAACAGTCTCCTGTCCTAAGAATGTAACCACCCAGACTGGTTTCTGTACTTATGCTTTATGATTCACTGTATCCTTTTTTGGAAATATGCTGAAATAAAAATTGAAGGAAATATTTGGATCATTCAGTATGAGGAGCTTCAATCTGTGTTTTCAGATGTCTTGTATAAGCTAGCTTTTCACAAGCCTGAAGTATATTCTTAAATAATAGTTTACAACAAGATTAACAACTGCAAATGGAAATTGTAATTCAATGTATTCGCTGCTCGTAACCCTGTTTTGTTTGTATTATTTCTGATATTATCATATATATCTTGATTCCTTCCACCCAACTATCCCACCACCCCCATCTTATATATTGTCATCTCGTCACTTCATTTATTGTTCTCGTGCTTGTCTCACACTCAGATTCTTTTTCTATTTCCCTTTCTATCAATATTTGCACAGGGAGGGACAGGAATCATTTTTCAGCTTTGGAAGAAATTTGGAAATTTTATGACCACTTCACAACTGGTGAGACTTTCCCCTAGTTCTCTAAAACAGTGGCTTGCATGCAGTACATTCCAGACATCCTGATTGCTCTTATTATGTTGTTTTACACGTGAGGGCCATCACATCCAGGCCTTCTCTGATTCTTGCTGCAAACCTGCACACAACTATTCTGCGGAAAATGATCATGTGGTGAAATTTGATTCACCCTTCAGCTTGATGGATAGCAATGGCATATTGCCTCAACTTATTCTGACCATTTATCATTTGTGATTCTGAAATCTTTGTGGAGTATTGCAGCAACAGAAATAAAACTAGAATAAAAACAGAAGATGCTGGCAGTGCTCCAGTAGGAGAGAGGAACAGAGCTAATGTTTCAGAACTGTTTTGATGAAAGGTCACAGACCTTAAATGTTACCTCTGTTTCTCTTTCTACAGATGCTGCCAGACCTGCTGAGTGTTGCCTGGAATTTCTGTTTCTTTTTCACATTTCCAACATCCACAATTTTTTTAAGAAACAACTTGTGATATTTTTGTGTGGATTAATAGTAGAAGTAGTAAGAAATGAAAATTACAACGGTATAGATTTGTAGTTTTCGTATGTGGTTATGTTAAAATTTGATATAGTATAATTATATTTGAAATTAAGCATATCAAATTCCTTTCTGGATCCAGAATTTTTGCATGCTACAACTTGTATTTCTCACCAGTAAAGTCTTTTTATAACAACCTTCTACATCCTGATTTGTCATTCAGAATATATGTTTGATTAATTATAATGCCTACTGGAATACCTTTGCTACCTGGAGATCTAAATATTCTGAAATGGCTGCCTCGATAATGTAACAGAATAATGATTAATTGGCATATACACAAGGAACACAAAGGCTGTGTGTGTTAGTGAGTAATTACGAAGGTTAATGGCATGTTGGCTTTTATTGCAAGAGTTCTGGAGAACAAGTACAAGGAGGTTTTTATACAATTGTATAGGGTTTAGGTGAGATTGCACCTGATATTAAAGTGATTTTTTTTTAAAAGATGTATACTGTTGCCCAGTTTATCTGACTTTCAGACTGAGGCTGATAGAAAACACAGACCACTTTTCTGTACAAAACAAGTGTTGTTATTTATTATACATGATTAGACTAAAGCGATAAGTAAACCGATATAAGCCATTAGTATATAACACTGCTAACTAAAACTCTAATAAACCCTCCCTTTATAAACACACACAAACAAATGGGAAAAATGGAATAATGGCGGAGGTAAGAAAAAGCTTGAAAATCAGTTCAGTGGCCTTTGCTTCCCAATTCCGACGTAGAGATGATCTTACATTGGCTAGCCAAGTGCTTAGTGTTCAGTTGTCTTTCTCTGGAAGCTTCTACTCCAGCAACTGATTCACTTGGAAAATGTCTCTGATTTCTTGATATGAAAATGAGTACATGGTTATCAAAGACCCCAAGTTTGTAATGAAGCTTAAAATAGCACCATGTTTATTATCTTGGTACAGAATACGTAATATAATGGCACAGATTTATCTTCTGTTTTGACACAGCAGAGTATTTTTCAAACAAAAACTTAAAAATTAGGAATACTCAGCATGTCAGGAAACATCAGTTAAAAGAAACAGAATTAATATTTCAGGACACCTGAAACAACAATTTTGTTTTATCCCCAGCCACTGTCTGCCCTGTTGAACACTTCCAGTATTTTCTCTTTATATTTTGAATTTCAAGCTGGTAGGATTATTTTCCATCTCATATTTCAGGATGTGGGGGATAGATGATGAGCTTCAGCTTGTGAGCATTCAACTAGCTGGATTTCAGTTAATCAAAACAGTGGTCTTTGGTGTTAAACAGAGGAGGAGGTCGAGCAGTGAGGAACCTGCTCTGGACATGACTCCCTCTGGCTATCATAGAATTGAACGTCCTTATTGTTAAGCTACTCTCAATAAACAGTACCCGCCCACCTTGACTCAAGAGCAATAAAACAGATTCACCAAAATTTGATTAAATATTTGGACAGTGTAAGCATTTTTAAGACATCCTTCAAAATCATTGAACTAAAATTTGCCTGTTGTGAATTAATCTTTAACGCAAAACTGAAAAGTCTTGATTAATACATCAATTTTACAAAGACATGTTTTGCTTGAATCAGGATTGCTCAAAATCTCTAGCTAGGATAATCCATTTCAAAATTTTACATCCCATCCCATTTAATCATTCAGCAATTCAAGATAAAACAAAGCAGAAATTGCTACAGGTGGGAAGTTTGTAATGATTTACGTGCTTCTATGAAGCTGTGTCTGAACTATTAAACAGCTAACTACATTTTTTAAACATGTTTTTTGGGAATACGATGTTGGATATAAATGGAAAGAGTTTGCTCCATTGTGATTCTTTGCAATGGGTGTAAGTGGATGTTATTTACCTTTTGGGATTCTATAAAGTGCAATAAGTGGAAGATGGTTGTCTGTTGCTTGTTTGTCTGAATGTATGGTAACATAGTATTTAGACTAGTAATCCAGAACCCTGGACAAATGATTCAGAGACACATGTTCAAATGCCACTGCAGCAGCTGAGAAAATTAAAGTCAATAATGGAAATAAAATCTTGAATAAACAGCTAGTATCAGAAGTGGTGTTTGTATAACGAGCAAACTGTGGTATAAAAACCCATTTAGTTCACCACTTCTCTTTGGAAATAGAGATTTACCATCCTTTCTCAGTCTGTCAATTGAAAATCCAAACTAAGAACTTGCTGACTTTATCTGGCCTATGAGAAGGCCAAGTAGGAATGTGGTATCATCATAGACAATTTAGGTTGGGTAGTGAATGCCAACCTTGCCAACTATGCCCACAATCCATGATTTTTTTTCTGGCAATTCCATGCATTGGGGTGCACAGTTTGATCTCCTAGGAAGAGGGAATATTTTTAAAATTTAATTCCTTTGGTAAGTTTGAAAGTTATAGTGAGTGAAATTGCTGAACGATTTGCTGATTGGTTGTTTAATTTTCGGTGTATAAAAGCCCTTATTCAATCATTCAAAACCAACTGAGTTTTGCCAACTTCATCTGCAGCCGAGACAGACCAGCTGAGTCAGGCAGGTTGGCCATACATTTTTGCTGCTTGGAATCTGTATGTCTGCTTTCAGCAGAACACAAGATGATCGTTAGCACATCTTCTGTTTAATTACCAGCACAAGCCTGTTTCATGAAATCTAATTAAGAAAAAGAGAGGAGCCTATGTTGATATTGTTATTTCCCTATGTTCTTTATCCAGCAACACCCAGTGGTATGACATCACCATCTGCTACCACATCATAAATAGAAAACGCTAGCTTTGAAAATTCTTCATTTGAAATCTTAAGAAAAACGAGGGTCACTGCTCAGAGCTATATATGCAAAGATAATCCACATAAAATATTCATAGATCAACTCTTTGTTGCTTAGAGACACAGTCTAGTGCAATACCATGCAACACTAACGAGAAGGTGGCAAATTCATTTCCTGGTCTGAGCTGACTTAGTGGGTGGCAGATGGGGATCTGCAGTTGGCCACAGCAGTCCTGGGTAAAGGAGGTGGGAAAAAGAATCAGCCAGTTCCTGTACTTTGCTTTGTATCCAGCAAATTGCATGTATGTGTGCATGAAATTTTTTTTTACATCCGATGGATGAATAACTTACCACGAAGGAATAGACAAGAGGTAAAAAAAAAACTTATTTGACCTCATCCTCACCAGTCTATCTGTCACAGATGTATCTGTCCATAACAGTATTGGTGTGACTGACTGCTGAACAGTCCTTGCAACAATGAAGTCCTGCCTTTGCATTGACAGTACTCTCCGTTGTGTTGTGTGGCACTACCATTGTGGTAAATGGGATAGATATTGAACACCTGAGACTCGACGTCCATGAATTACTGTGGGTCATCAGCAGCATCTGAAATTATATTCCAACACAATCTGCAACCACATGGCAAACATATCCCCATTCTGTCATTACCATTAAGCCAGGGGATGAACCCTGATTCAATGAAGTGCGCAGGAGGGCATGCTAGGAGCAATACCAGACATACTTAAATAGATGTCAACCTGGTGAAACTGCACAACAGGGCTACTTATGTGCAGGTGATAGAGCAAAGTAATTCCATAACCAACCAATCCAATCTAAACGTGCAGTCCTATCACGTGCATTTGTGAATGATGGTGGGCAATTAAACATCTCACTAGATGAGGACGTAACAAAGTGTGGAGCTGGAGGAACACAGCAAGCCAGGCAGCATCAGAAGAGCAGAAAAGTTGATGTTTCGCGTTGGGACCCTTCTTCAGAAATGGGCATCTGCAGTTCTTGCTGTCTCTCACTGGATGAGGAGGCTGTTTAAGCATCCCCATTGTCAATGATGGGTGAGCCCAGCACATCGGTGTAAAAGAGAAAGCTGAAGCATTTGCTACAATCATCATGCAGAAATGTCAAGTGGAATGTCTGGCTCAGCTCCTCCCTTAGTACCCAACATAATGCGTACCAGTCTTCAGCCAATTCAGTTTACTCCACATGAGAGCCGAATAGCTCTGACTTCAATAATCATGAAGTGCTTTGAGAGACTGGTCATGGCCCACATCAACTCCAGCCTCCCAACCTGCTTTGATCCCCTACAGTTTGCCTACTGACGTAACCGATCCACAGAGGAAATCATATCCCTAGCCCTGCACTCATCCCTGGAACATCTGGACAACAAGGACACCTATGTCAGACTCCTGCTCGTTGACTACAGCTCTGCCTTCAACACCATTATCCCCTCCAGACAGATCTGAAAACTGTGTGACCTTGATCTCAGCTCCGCCCTCTGCAATTGGATCCTTAGCTTTCTGACCCAAAGACTGCATTCAGTGAGGATAGGTAACTACACCTCTTCCACAATAACACTTAACACTGGAGCGCCCCAAGGATGTGTCCTCAGCCCCCTACTGTACTCCCTGTACACCTACGACGGTGTTGCCAAATTCCGAACGAACGCCGTCTACAAGTTCGCTGATGACACCACCATAGTGGGGCAGATATCTAACAACGACTGGTCAACCTACAGAAGGGAGATAGAAGGCTTGGTGATGTGGTGCAATGTAAACAATCTGTCTCTCAATGTCGGCAAAACTAAAGAACCGATCATCGACTTCAAAAAGAAAGGAGGAGAACATAGCCCCATCCCAGAACGGAGGTTGAGAGGGTGAAGAACATCAAGCTCCTTGGAGTGACGATAACTGACAACCTGACCTGAAATTCCCACGTAAATGCGACAGTCAAGAAGGCACAACAACGCCTCTTCTTCCTCAGGTGGCTCAGGAAATTTGGTGTGCCCATAAGGTCCCTCAGCAACTTCTACAGATGGCACCATTGAAAGCATACTGTCTGGGTGTGTAATGGCCTGGTATGGCAACTGCTCTACCAGGACCGTAAGAAACTACAGAAGGTTGTGTGCACTGCCCAGATCATCACGGAAGTCAACCTTCCACCCGTGGACTGTATTTACGTGGCTCGCTGCCGTGGAAAGGTGGCCAATGTCATCAAAGACCCATCGCACTCTGATATGATTTCTTCCAACCTATTCCATCAGGCAGAAGATACAGAAGTCTGAACACACACAAGCAGGTTCAGGAAGAAGTACTTTCCAGCCATTATCAGACTGTTGAATGGACTCTAGCCTCAATAATGTAACCTGCACTGTAACCTGTATGCCTCTAAGTATTTTTGATTTGTACATCCTTTGCTTGCTGTGATCTGCCTGTACCGCTCATAAACAAAGATTTTCACTCTATTTCAGTACACATGACAATAAAATGAACTAATCAATCAATATCAAGAATTAGCTGAAGGCACTAGACACTATGAAGGCTGTGGGCCCTGATAACATAAAATTTGTGCTCCAGAACTTGCCACACCGCTAGCCAAGCTGTTCCAGTACAGATAAATCGCTGACATCTACCTGCCAATGTGAAAAATTGTCCTGGTACTTCCTGTACACAGAGATCAGGACAAAACTAACATGACGCAATTGTCACTCCATTCTTGATCGTCATCAGTGATGGAAGAGGGCTTCAAGAGTGCTACCTTTTGCTTAGCAATAACCTGCTCCCTGTAACTTAGTTTGAGTTCCACCAAGGGCCACTTAGCTTCTGACCTCAAAACAGCCTTAGTTCAAAATACACAAATGCATTGTACTCTAGAGGGGACAAGAGAATGAGTGCCCTTGACGCAAGGCTGTATTTGCCCGAGTGTGTCATTAAGGAGCCTATCAAAACTAGAGTCACTGGGAGTCGGGGGAAATCTCTCTGCTGGTTGCTGGTTGGAGATGTATGTTGCACAAAGAAAGCTAGTTGGGGTTGTTGGAGGGCAGTCATCTTAGCCCCAGACATCCATATAGGAGTTCCTCAGTGTAGTTTTCTAGGCCCATTCTCTGCTGCTTTGTCAATGACCTTACCTCCATCGGGAGATCAAAAGTGGGGATGTTTATGTGATGGTTACACAATGTTCAGCACAGTTCACTTCTCAAAGTCTGAGTCAGTCTGTGTCCAATTGCAGCATGACCTGGAGCTGATAAGTGGCAACATTCACACAACCTAGGAACACCACCTGCAAAATCCCCTCCAAGCCACTCACCATCCTGACTTGAAAATATATCACTGTTCCTTCACTATCACTGGGTCAAAATCCTGGAATTCCCTCCTTAAGAGCATTGTGGGTCAACCTCTAACACACAGACTGCAGCAGTTCACCACCTTCTTAAGGGCAACTAGAAATAGATAATGAATGCTGGCTAGCCAGGAACACCCATGTCCCATGAATAAATTTTAAAAAAAAGCACAAGGGTCAGGGAATGCCCATCCAGGACAAAGCATCCCAACTAATTGTAAGATGCACTGCAGACATTCACAGAGGCTCCAGAGACATCAATTTCCAAACCCACAACCATTACCAACTGGAAGGAGAAGGGCAGCAGATACATGGAAGCACCACTTCCAGCAAATTCCGCTCCAAGTTACCGCCATCCTGACTTGAAAATATATTGGGTCAAAATTCTGGGACTCACTCCCTAACGATATTTTGGTTGTGTTTGCACCAATCATACTGCAGCAGTTCCAGAAGGCAGCTCACCACCACGTCTTCAGAGGCAACTAAGGTTTGGCAATAAATGCTGAACCGAGTGAAGTCCACATCACATGAATTTTTAAAAAAGGGAAGATGTGTTAAACAGGGCTGCAAATTTGCTACCATTCATTTTCACTACCCCCAATGGAATCAGAAGATTAGAAAATCAAACAGAAATTTTTAATCAAGTATTGATTTAATAAAATATTAGCGTGGTTGCGTTGTTTTTTGTGGATTTTCAAATTTCATCCATTCGATTGAAGTATATTTGAACTCTTATTGAGTGGTGTCCAGTTACATTTTGGAGTTTGTCCTTCCAGATCAATCTAGCAAAATTGTCTTTCAGATATTTCTTTTAGCTTCTAATTTTTTTCATGTCTGCCATAACTCATGTTAGAATATCTCCTCTCTGAGGCCAATCTTTCGTACATAAATCAGGAGATTGAATGTCTGGGAAGCAGTTGTTCATGCCACTGTGCAGGAGTTACAGCCAAGTTGAGACAGAATCTGTTCCAGCCCAATTTATACACACTACATTTACCTCAGCAAATGCAATATTATTAGTGGCGTTCTGCTTCTAGCATACCCAAGGCTCTATCTGCCTCTTCCAGTGGTTAATGTGGATGTTATAAATGCCATGCCAGAATTTGAATAATTGGCCAATTATTTCGGTATTGCTTATAAAGAATTGCAATGTAGATATGGATGTTCCAACTCCCAAATAAGTCAGTCTTTTTAAAGTGAATAGGTTTTCAAGAAGTATGATGAAGTGCTTTTGTTGTTCAGTCTCCTATCTCCTGCCCCTTGTTCCCATTGTCACATTTCCTGAATGATCTGATTCAGTTTAAAAAAAAGACCAGCCCTCCCCAAGCCTACTTAAATAATATCTCCACTCTACTTCAGATGATCTAGTTTATCTCAAACTGAAATCCCTTCACTTTTGCGACTAGATAAGAAAATGTGGAGAATTAATGGAATAAGATAACCTTGATATTCCATTTTGTGCGACAGTGAAATTAATCAATCGTGTTGGCTTCCTTATTGTTTGTGTGCAAAGTGAATCAGCCAAAACCCTGCAATATGTTATGAGGAGTAAGCAATACAGTGCATTTGCAGAGCACAAGTTGTTGCCCATTGGGAAAATAAATCAAAATAGCCTTAGGGTGGTGGGCTGGCTTAGTACAATTACTTGGATAATATCAGGCAGTAAAGTGTCCAATTTTAAAAAAACCTAAAGATGTAATCTAAACTTCAGGTTTTTATTAAAAGCTTAAAGGGAGAAGATTGGAAGGAATTTTTTTCACAAAGGGTTAAAACAATACAGAATGTGTTATCACAAGAAGCTTTGTAGCCAAGTCACTCATGACATTTATAACTGAATTAGACAAACACCATGTGCATGGAAATGAGTCTGAAGGAGTTAGCAGTAATAAGTCAAAAGGCTTTCTCTGCTGAAACTTTTGAGAAGTAAGTATAGCAAAAGACTAGAAGTTGTGAAAATTAACTCTCAGAAGTAGCATATAATTCTGGTTTTTGTTTGCTTGTGGTGGATATAATGTTCTTTCCAAAGGAATACCGTGTTTCAGTTGAACTGAGGCACCAGGATGATAGAGGACGAGATTACTTTCTTGTAGTGTGCCATTCCCATATCTTTGATGTCACTAAAATTGCTGCGTAGATCATTTGACTATCACTTTCTTTTTGAGTTTCTCCTTGTTCATTATTTGAAGCATGGTACCTTTCTTTCATCTTGACATTCCTTGCTTTTCAGCCCAGCAATAACACATGAGTCAGTGGCCTTAATCTTGCAAATGATAGAGAATCTTGCAATTTGAACTTTCAACTTAGTCCTTAGAATTATCTCTTGTATCCATTATATATACTGCAGGTACAAGACAAAGCATTTATTAAATTATTCCTCAAACCAAGGGACAGACTCTTGATTATTTGCACAGGAACCTTCATTAGAAGCAGGTGCTCAGATAATACTTTATGTTAATGCAGTATGCGACAGATGGTTAGTCTAGAGGTCAGCTTTCATGCAGTGGTTAACTTAACTTAAAATTTCAGCAAAGCATTCAACAGATGGCTGATTATGACTTTGTTTCAATCGTCACTGTCAAATGCAAACTCTTTCATGCCAAATGTAGAAAGAGTTTATATTTGGACATTGTCAACTGCTTTCTTGACATTTTAAGTGCTCTAAAAATCTTGTTTAAAATTCTCATGAGTGGGGTCAACTCTTATTTCTACTTCTCATGTTTATCATGTGTTTGATTGTGGTAATAAAAACATGAGAAGTTGAGATTGTGTATTGTGATTGTTCTGTGTATTTCTTTCCTATCCATTGGTACCAACCGGTCAGTTTGTTCCTTCACCCACCACCTCCACCCCAGAATAAAATCTGCACGTGTTGTTAATATCACTTGAACTCTTTTTGCTCAGTTCCTAGCCATTTCTCAACAGATTTGATCCAGCTTCTGAGGGTGTTGATGAAGTTTGTTTCCTGGGTTTGAAACAAAACGATCAAAAATGTTCAGTCAACACTTAAACAGTTAACATTTCAGATTGAGAACCTTTCATTAGAACTGCATTTCTGTGTAGTTTGTTTCATGTATATATTGTTCAGTGGTGTAGTTTTCTTCCCACATTTATTTTTAAACCAGTGAATTTTGTGTCCCCTAGTTGTAACTTTTGTTATCCAAGTTAAATAGCTTATTTAATTTAAACTTCATTTCTTCTGAAGACTTCTATCACACTTCCTATTACTTTACCAGTAAAATAGTTCAGTACCTTGAGCCTTTTTAAAATAATTCATCAGTAATTTAAATAAGCATCACTAGCAAGGCCAGTATTTGTTGTTCACCCTTCTTTAGTATGGAGAAGGTGCTGATGAACATTTGCTAGAAATATTGCAGTTATGTGGTTGAATGTATTAGCAGGTGCTGTTAAGTAGGGAGTTCCAGAACTTGACCCAGGAAGAAAACGTGATACTTGCACACCCAGATTGTTTGGGACCTGAAGGATTACTCGGAGTTGGCAATGCTCTCATCGGAATCCTACCTCATCTTTCTAGATGTTGGAAGTCATAAGTTTGGAAGGTGCTGTTGTAGAAGCCTTTGGCAAGTTGCAGCGTGCATCCTTTAGGTGTGTAACCAGGCAACCTTGTGTTACCAGTGATAGAAAGAGAGAATGTTTTAAGCTTGATGGATAGAGCACTAATCAAATGGACCATTTTTTCATGGATGTCTTTCTATTTTGTGTTCTGTTAGTTGTAACTGTAAAACATGGGACAATATATTTTTAAATGGGATGTATAACAGTTGAAATTCAGGCCATTTAAAGTGTGATGATTTCTAATTTCACATGAGCCATCACTGAGTGCTGCCACTGTATTTTGAAATAGTGTCATGTCTTGGAGCAAAAATACCTCAGATCTCCTTATTCCACTAATAAACTTTTCAGTGGCTATATGCAAGTTTGCTAGTATTTGCTGAGACTTGATTATTTATGATATGAAGATGCTGGTGCTGGACTGGGTGGACAACATCAGAAATCACATGATACCAGGTTATAGGCCAACAGGTTTATTTGAAAGCACAACCCTTTGGAGTCTCGTTCCTCCATCAGGTGTTAATGAAAGAGTAGTATCAGACGAAGAATTTATAAGCAAAAGATTACAGGTTCACACCACTGATGTGGATAGATTAAACAAATGTAAGATGCTGTTAAATCTTTAGTCAGTTAGAATTCCTTTCAAGTCACTGACCTGAGAGAACTAAAGGTTTTATCAGTGTAAAGAAGAGGTAATATTTTAGGTCAGACAATGCATGTTAGGTGTGAGGCCTTGTTTGGAATCTGTTTGTGTTTTGGTTTGGAGTCAGACCGGTTTCATTTCTCATCAGTGGTGTGACCCTTTGATCTTTTACTTATAAATGTTGTGTCTAATACTACCTCTCTCACTAACACCCGAAGAAGGAACGAGGCTCCGAAAGCTTGTGTTTTCAAATAAACCTGTTGGACTATAACCCGGTATTGTGTGATTTATGACCTGATTATTTATCGTATAGAATTGGAAGCAAGAAATATGAACGGGCTACAGAGGGGACTTTTTCAATAACACTAATGTAACACTGAATCATAAAAAGACTTGAACTCTAAATTTTGATCTTCTGACTAATAGCTGTACTGATCTAGATAATCATCAGTCATACAAGAGACCAGCTAGCTCGTCCTTCCATAGAGGTCTCATTTCACATCATACAAATGCCTCTTTAGAGTTGTAATTCTCAAGCTACCCCCTCTGTCTTTAATAGGGAGGAGAGAAAAACCAATTATCTCTTAATTGTTCAGTGACTCCAACAGGAAAGTGCTTTTTCCATAAACATCGGCCTAGGACCTTCTTTTAAACTGAGTGCTCATATTGGTAAGTTAACCAAAGAGCGGCTAATGCCTTTAGAAATGCACCTTGTTTGGTGTTTGTCCCTTTTCAGAAAAGGAACACACCGAATTTAGGTAGGAACATTGCACTTTTGTAAGCTTTGTCTTTTCCTCTACATTTGCACATAGTATATTGAATGAGCAGAAATTTCCTCCAATTAATTATTGTGAAGACCTGACCACTGAACTGTAAAACCCCCCTCTATATCCACCAACTCCATCCCTTTTCCTGGTGTTAAACTGGGAAACATTCGTTGGAAGAGGTGAAGTAACTGTCAGTCTGCCTTCGACATAGACTGAATTAGTATAGACTGTGTTTCCCTTCCACAGATCCACCTGACCACCAGGTTGAAACTGGTTTCTATGTCAAAATAATTTTTTATTTAATTAACTTATTCAGACAGATGATGACATACCAGGTGGGACTTAAGTCCAGACCTTCTGGCCCAGAAGTAGGACACTACCATTGCACCACAAGCGTCCCATCTGTTCGGCTGTTCCACCAATTAGTGTAAAATGTTCTTAATTACAGCGACAGCATGCACAGTACGTACTGAATTTTATATTTTCTAAAGGTGCAGACTGAATTGATAAAGCTCTTGCAACGTTTAGCACCTGAGCGCTTGTTGAATCTGAATCAGACTATTTGTCTCCTTGCAATAATATGTGACCGTGAGCTGAGCTTCCAAGCAAATATCCATGCCAAGACTAAGACCGCCTATTTCCATGTCTGCAACTGCTCCTTTTCACCCCTGCCTCGGCTCAATTGCTCCAGAAACCTTCATCCTTTCATTTTGTTACCTGTAGCATTGACTGTTTTAACA
Source organism: Rhincodon typus (assembly GCF_021869965.1). Classification (NCBI taxonomy): domain Eukaryota; kingdom Metazoa; phylum Chordata; class Chondrichthyes; order Orectolobiformes; family Rhincodontidae; genus Rhincodon; species Rhincodon typus. The sequence continues at coordinate 34,684,832 of NC_063353.1, read as the reverse complement.
TATTCCTTGCAAGCCTTCTACATTTTACTTTCCACAAACTTCAAGACAATCAAAAACTTTGCAGTCATGTTTTCTCACCAAATTCAAGTCATCCTGTGCTCGCTGTTTTACACTGGTCCCTGGTTTAGCAACACTTCAAATCTAAAGTACTGCTCTGTTTCAAAATTCTTCCTTGACCTCATATTACCTGTCACCTCTTCCAGTACCACAACTTTGTAAGATATTTGCATTCTTCTCACTTTGACCTCTTGAGTATCTACAAATGGTGAGCTGCCTGGAATTCCCTCTCTTCAAACTCTGCCATTCTACCTTGTTTTTCTCCTGTAAGACACGCCTAAGACCCACTTTCTATGTCCAGGCTTTTTGTCATTTGCACTAATATTTCCTAAGTGGCTCGGTGCCATCTTTTGTTCTAACTTGCCCCATGAAGTGCCTTACATGTTTTGTTACTTTAACAACTGGTATAAACAACTAATATTTGAACAATGATTTATCATTTTGATTCACTGAATAGCTCACCACTGACTTAAAACAATGTCATACATAAAAATCTAAAATCAAGCAAACCTACAAACATTTAAAGGCAGTGTAGACACAAATTAAGACATTTTCTCTGGATGGAGTTAGAGTTTGGATTTAGAGTTTGGATCCGGGATGCACAATTTCAACATAAAGCCGCATAGCACTGAGGTAGTAAAAATTTATTTTACTTAGTAGGTTGTGAATCTTTGGAATTCTCGACCCCAGAAGGCTTTGTAAATTATGAGTATATTTGAAGTTGAGATTAGCAGATGTCTAAATACTAATGAAGTAAAGAGATATGGAGATAGTGTGGGGAAAAGGTTCTGAAGTGGATGATCAACCATGCTCAAATTGAATAGTAGTACATTTCTGATGAACTGAATGACCTACACCTTCTGCAGTTTCTAAGAAATATAACTGTACAGTATTATTTGAAGGGAGAAAAGATGGTTAAGATTTCCAGCAAAAAATCTTCCAAACTTCAAGATCAATAGCTAGGCTCTAAGGAGTCTGATCAAATCACAAAGATGACAATGGGTGAACATTGGAGGTCAGATATGTTAAATATCAGTAACAAACAGCATAGCACTGCTTTATTGGCCTATAAATGCAATTTTACTCCCCATCCAGCTTTTTCTGCTTGAAATTGTGTGTAGGTGTTTGGTGAGGACAAGACTGGATTGAACTATGATTTCTTGTACAGCTAAAATTATCTGGCAACGCAATCTAGAGTTGCACAAAAGCTGCCTGTGCCAGTGTGAGACTGCATTCAGAAGAATTGCTAGAAGATGGAAACCGTGGGGGATGAGAGCAAGCAGTAGTACCCAGTGTGATTGTGGAAAAATGTCATCACAAAACAGTTCATATGCTTTCACAATGATTTGAAAGTGAATTTCTTCATATACAGGAGTAAGATATTCAAACTATTAAAGGCTTGCTGTCAGATCTTCCCTTCTGTAACTGTATACATGTTTTCCCAAGAATGTTTTCAGGGAGTCAGTCTTGCAATGTCCCATTGCTTCAGATGTCAGATTCACTCTGCAGTGTAAGTACAACAGTGCTTTTACATAGATGTTTGTGGATTTGTTTTTGCTGTTTTGATATTGGACTTTATTGCATGTTGTATTATTGCACGCTGGTGCATATGAATGACAGACTCCATTTCTGTCTAACCATTTAGTGTAATAGGAAGGGTGGAATAAGTTTCAAGCATAGCCACAGGGTTAATGGTGTATGTCTATACAACAACAATGACTACACTTCAGAATTAACTAATTGACTGTGAAATGCTTTGAGGCATCCTCAGCATGTGAAAGACACTATAGATGCAACTGCCATCAATGCAAGTCTTTCTTCCTTTCATTTAAATGGAGTGTTACACATTCAGTTTGTTTCTACATCTACATTAACTCGTTAAGGTCCCTTTGCACCAAAGATTACCAATCCTACCATCCTGCATTTGAACTTAATTCTGTCTCTTTGCATGTTTACAATCAACTGGTCTGCATTCTCAGGTAATACCTGCCTTCTCATCCGTTCAAATGTGCCTCAAACCTCGTTTTTTTTTAAGCCACAGTCACCTTTCTAACTGCCTACTATGCCTGGTGACCACGACTTCCCAGCATTGTATTAGCACACATCAAAATATTTCAAAGAATTCAATGTGAATAAAATACGGTCATTCAACTAAGTCTCAAACTGTGACCTTCTAAAATGGGCCTTCTAAAATGTGTTTTGCACTTGGGCCTCCTTGCATGCCATATTTTCCCATCTCTCAAAAAACGATTTTATTAATATCTAGTCAGGCTCTTATATCAGGGTCAAAACTGCCATTTGACTTCAAAATGTCATCTGGTTAACTGAAATGAAATATACTAAAAGTCCCATATTTTATGAGCAGATGTTCAGTATCCTTGTGTATTGCAGTGGAATCAGTTTTGTTACAGTGGAGCTGTAATCTTTGTCAAACCCTATTTTGGGGTGTAAGGGAAAGAGAGCTCTTTAATTGCCATTGTTCCAGTGACATTTTTTTTGTATTAACTCGATACTCATTGCTGGATAATAGTACACTGGACTGTCGAGAGAAGGGAGATTTGTTTGCAGCTGAGTAGGCGGCTTTACACAGATGAAGGTAATTGCAAAATTTTTCACCATCACAAACCTCATCTGGAAAGTTAAATGACTCGATGCAGCAGCTGAGAGGCGAGAGCAATTTCTTTGACGTGCCTCATTATTACAAGAGTGAGTGAAAGATGAAGGGCACTGCCTAGGCTGTGAAGCCCTTTTGTAGTAGGAGGTTCCAAAGCTTACAACACATCAGAGGGCTTAACTCTCCAACTCTGCAGTATTGGCTTACTTCACCTATATCCTGTTTGTGTATTCAGAGAAGACCATTATTTAATAATATGATTTTTGTTCATTTGTTTAATGGAATATTCAGGAATGAGTTGCAGACTGAAATCTAATTAAGGTATTCAGATTTATGAAATGTTCCTGCTTTACACTCAAAAGTATCTGATGATGTTTGAAGCTGTGTATATTAGATTGCGGCCTGTAATTCACTCCCTAGATTATCTTTATGTCCTGTTATTCTGTAATAAAAGGTTACTTCACTCAAACTGAAGAGGTTCCTAATCAGCACGTCTGGTGAGCTTATTTTATGTACGTATTTTAATGGCATTCAATTCAATGCAACCAGATTCCTGCTGACAATTGGCTATTTTCCATAGAAATGTAGCAACATTAGTATAATTAGAAACAGGTAGGTACTGGGGAATCTTCAGAGAAAATAGCACATTGGTAAAATGTCTTGATTTGAGATCCAAAGGCTTCACAGCATATTGTAGTTGCATCTGGCCAAATGCATCTTTGCATGTAGCTGCTGCACTCTGCAAATGTCCAATCATGCAAGCTTACTCAGCAAGGTCAGACGTGGTTAACACTTATAGGATAGCCAATCTGCTAATACTGTGTTATTTTATGCCCAAAATTAGCAGCCACTGTTTGGAATTAAAACCTTGAGTTTAATTGCTGGATTGGATAGAACCAGTCCTGAGTTACATTGTTTTAAATTGTCTGTTTCATTTACAAGGAGAGTACCAACGGTACAGAAAATAAGTGCAGGTGGTCTTCAGATCACTGCAAAAATATTGATGAGAACTGAACTATTGCAGTCTAAATCAAAAATCTAACTGAATCAGAATCATGAAACTGTCATGGCAGAGAAGGAGAGAACTAAGCCCATCATTCCTGCACTAGTTCTGTTATCTAGGGCCAATCTCCTCACTTTTCCCCATATCCCTGCACACCACTTCTATCCCAAACAGCATCCAAAGCCCTCTTGCATGCCTGTATTTGAACCTGCTTTCACCAGATTTTTAGGCAGTGCTACTTGGTGTGTAGAATCATAGAGATATACAACACAAAACAGACTCTTTGGTTCAACTTGTCCATGCCAACCAGATATCCTAACTTTAATCTATCTCATTTGCCAGCATTTGGCCCATATCCATCTAAACCCTTCCTATTCATATACCCATCCAGATGCCTTTTAAATGTTGTAATTGTACCAACCTCCACTGCTTCCTCTGGCAACTCATTCCATACACACACCACCCTCTTCGTGAAAGAGTTGCCTCTTAGGCCCCTTTTATATCTTTCCCCTCTCACCCTAAACTTATGCCCTCTAGTTTTGGACTCCCCCACCCCAGGTAAAAGACCTTGCCTATTTATTCTATCCATGCCCCTCATGATTTTATAAACTTCTATAAGGTCACCCGACAGCCTTCAAGGCTCCAGGGAAAATAGCCCCAGTCTATTCAGCCTCTCCCTATAGCTCAAACCCTCCAATCCTGGCAACATGGTCGTAGATCTTTTCTGAACCCATTCTAGTTTCACAATATCCTTCCTATAGGATGGAGACCAGAATTGCGTGCAGTACTCCAAAAGTACCCGAACCAATGTCCTGTGCAACCACAACATGACTTCCCAACTCCTATACTCGGTGCACTGTCCAATACAGGCAAGCATAGCAAATGCCTTCTTCACGATCCTATCTACCTGCAGCTCCACTTTCAAGGAACTAAGAACCTGTACTCCAAGGACTCTTTGTTCAGCAACACTCCCCAGGACCTTACCCGTAAGTGTATAAGTCATGCCCTGATTTGCCTTTCCAAAATGCAGCACCTCACATTTATCTAAATTAAACTCCATCTACCACTCCTCAGCCCATTGGCCCATCTGATCAAGATCCTGTTGTGCTCTGAGGTAACCTTCTTCAGAAAGATTTTTTGCTCACCATCATCCTTGCTTCTTTTACATAAATTTAAAATGATATGCTCTTCTTTCTTTCTTTTGCAAGTGCAAACTGCTTCTCCCTATCAACTCTGTCCAGCCTGCTCATGGTTTTGAAAATGCTTATAAAATCTGTGTCTTCTTCTGTCCAAGGGGAACAGTCTCAATTTCTTCAATCTATCCCCAAATAACAGCTGGAAACGAGCAAGTTTGGAAATGATTCATGAAGTTTGCATCGTGCCAAGTTATTTGCAGTGAAGTCTGCGTTTAAACATAGACTCATACATCACGGAAACAGACCCTTCGGTCTAACCAGTCTATACTGAACGTAATCTAGTAAACCAGTCCCACCTGCCTGCTCCTGGCCCATATCACTCCAAAGCTTTCCTATTCATGTGCTTTTATATAAATGTAATTGAACCCACAACAACCACTTTGTCAAGAAGTTCATTTCACACGTGAATGATCCTTTGTGTAAAAATTTGCCTCTCATGTCTTTTTCTAATCTGTCTCCTCTCACCTTAAAAATGTGCCCCCTAGTCTAGAAATCCCCCATCCTAGGGGAGAGGCATCCTCTTCACAAATATTTACTGCTGCTTTTCTCACTTAACTGTGGTCCTCAAGGAGAAATGCATTGTATTGTCTTATCCACAAGATGTGTCGAATTAAGAGCTAAGCAAGACAATCTACCTACCATGCAGTCATACTCAGCAGAGCACGTGTATTCAGATACCTAACGTATTACATATGAACTCAGCACATGATACGTGAGAATAAAACAGTCTATAGGATTACTGTTCATAAGTTTTCTTGGGAGAGGGTATATATTGTGAAAGGTTAAATGTGTCAATATAAATGCTTGAAGAATTGTCACATGAGATACTAGAAGACAGAAGTTGTCCCTGGATCTGTACAGCATTAGTACCTTCAAAAAAGGGGGAAAAGAAAAAAGAAAACGTATGAGCAAGAAATACGACAAGTTTTTTTAAACTCGTATTAGGTGCTGAATAAATTGGTAATGGGTGAGGTATCCTATTACAGGTGCTTTGATAATCACGTTGAATGGTAGATAAATTGCAGTGCTTAACTCCTAATTGAACATATTTTGCGGCTTGAGCAACTCTAATGCATTCCTTCTTGACGGGCACAAGTGAACGAGAAAAGAAGAAGCAAAATATCTGTGAAGAGGGAGTTCAGACTTCAGTGCAAACATCCTGCCATGCGGCAAACTTCCTGAATCCTTTATGAACTTGCTGTTGACACAAATTGTCGTTTATGACATGTTTAAGGAACACGTTTAGTGGTAAGTGAACTAAGAGAGCAACTTTTTAAGGGTTGCAGGAACAGACATTAGCTTAAGAAAATAGCATTGAGTAAATACACAGAACATTGCCAAAAAGGAAACCAATTTTAGACATGACAGCTGAACAAGGTCTTTTAGCTTCGAGGTGGAGGTGACCCTTCACTGGGGTTTGCTTTTAAGATTGTTAAAGGACATGACGTTAAAGGAATAATATTCTTTGTTCTTTGTATTGAGACTGTTTCAAATAGTTCTTGTATAGTATAACAGTTTGTGTTCTCATAATGTGTGATCAACATTCAAGCTTTTATCAAATGTAAACAGGCAAAAGTCATTTTTTTGTTCATGTGTTCAGTGACTGGACACATTTTAAAAAAAAATAAACTTATGGTCTGTCAGCTAGGTTTCACTGTGAGATCTGACTTGTCCAATATTGCCATCAGCTAGAATCATAAGACTCAGCCTTGAATAAATTCAAAGATTCAGTCTCCCCCACCTTCTGGGGAAGAGAATTCTACATTCTAATGACTCTCTGGAACAAAAGTATCTTTGCATCTCTGTCTTAAAAAGGAGACCCCTTCTTCTTGAGAAACATCTTATTCTTGGCTTACGTTCCCTAGAGTTAGTTTTCCCAACAAGAGGAAACATCATCTTACTGGGAACCCTATCAATCGCCTCAAGATCTTGTATGTTTAAATAAGGTTACCCTCATTTTTCTAAACTTCAATGGGTATAGACCTAACTGCTCAACTCTTCATAAAGTAAGCCCTTCATTGAGTGAACCTTCTTGGAACTGTTTATAAAGTAATACATCTTTTTGTTAAATAAGGAGACCGTACATCGCATGATCATGGAGTAGTTGGACTGAAGGGTGTGTTTCAATACTGTTTGACTCTATGACTAATCAGGAATCTCTCCTGCTCTAAACCATTGTGTGTTGGAAGGATTTGCATGTTGATAGCCAAGAATGCACTTTCCTCTTGGCTCATAAATCCAAAATTAAGACTTGGGCTTGGAGCCTCTGATTTGGCAAGATGTGCCACAGGACTTCTCAATCAGAGAATATGAATCTGAGAAATGTAAATCATTACCTTCCTCTTTTTTGAATTTAATGTTAAATTTATATTGAGTCTTGGTTAGACCTCACTTGCAGTATTGTATACAGTCCTGGCTTCCATACTGCATGAAGAAGTTTAAAAATATAGAAATACTCATCAACACGAATGTTTTTTTTTGTTAAGGGAGAAAAACTCCATGTCAATACCTTTTCATCAGTTTAGGAAGAATTTGAAAAAGTTTCTCATTCTGATGAGGTGTCATTAACTCTATTTCTATCGACAGATGCTGCCTGACCTGCTGAGTATTTTTAAACTTTTCTGTTCTTATTTCAGGTTTGCTGCACTCAGTATTTTTGTTTTTGTACTGGATGAAGAGTATTAAACTACTAGAACAATTGCAGAAAACAATACCGTGAAGGTGTTACTAGAAATTAGAGGATGTAACTGGTAGGAAAGACTGACAAGTTTAATGTTCTGTTGATGGGAAAATGATTAAAGAGTAGAATTAATTCATATTCTTAAAATTATGAAAAGGTTATTAGGGTGAATGCAGAGAAATCGGTTTCAGTTTTGGTTAGTCGAGCAATTAGACATAAATATTGCATGTCGCGGAATATGGCAATTGCTGGAATTCTGAAATGAAAACAGCAAATGCTGAAACTGAATCTGTGAAGGGAAGACAACAGAGTTAACATTTAAGGACCTGTTATTGGAACCAGAAGATATCTCTGATGAACAGAAGAGCAAAAAAGGAACCAGCCAGCAAATAAGATGAACATTCTGTCATTCAATGGAGGACTGGACTGACAAAATGACAAATGATAATGGTTTAAGACAGAAGGAGGCATTATTAAGGGAAATTAGAGAAACAAAAGATGAATCTAAGACTGAGAAAATGTGTCAGTGGTTTCAGCAGTGGAGGAGGGAAGCATGGAAAACTTGGCAAGTGGAAAAGATACCTGTAATGCCTGGGGACCGGTTGGAAGAAAATGGCAAGTGCCACCAGAGGTGCTGAGAGCATGCGTGGCCGAGCAGTGGTCATGAAGGTGCTGCTTCTATTGACATTGCAACAGTCACTACATTTCAAGAGTGCTTCCTTGGCTGTGAAGCATTCTGGTACATCTTATTATTATGAAAAATGCTATCTGAATACAAGTCTTTCTTTTCAGACTGCTCAAAGACTGTCTGTGTTAATATTCATGCCAGACAAAGACTACTTCCAACAACCGACAATCTGAAACAGAAGTTGCTGGAAAAGCTCAGCAGGTCGGGCAGCATCTGTGAAGAAAAGTCGGATAATGTTTTGGGACCGGACCCGAAACGTTAACTCTGATTTTTCTTCACAGATGCTGCCAGAGCTGCTGAGCTTCTCCAACAACATCTGTTTTTGTTCCTGATTTATAGCATCTGTAGTTCTTTCAGTTTTTAACAGACAATCTAACTATCTCCTCTTGGCATTCAATGAATTTACCATCACTGAATTCCCCACTATCAACATACTGGGGTTATCATTGACTAGAAACTAAACTGGACAACCTGTATAAATAAAATGGCTACTACAACAAATCAAAAGCTAGGAATTCTGAGGCAAGTTATTTGCTGAATCCCCAAAGCCTGTAGACCATCTACAAGAAAGAAATTTATTGGTTTCATGCATTGTTGTGTATATTCTGCAATTGGATATGAGATTTATTTTAAATCAAGAATTCCTTGGTCAGAAACTGAACAGTTGCCAGAAGTGAAAGTTCAAAATCCAACCTACGGTATCTAGTATCCAGGATGAAATGCATGCGTAGATTTGTCTTGTTGTGCACTGAAGGTGCTCACTCCTATTAGCATACCATTCCATTGTCACTGTGAGCCCAAACACCTGAGTGCAACTGCAAGACATATTTGCACCAGGAACTGGTGAATATAGTAAGGGTTGGGGAAATCACAGTTGCTTTCACAAGTAAGTCCTATTTGAATTGTATGGAGGCCAGCTGAGTGAACTCCCACTGGAAATGAAACCTGGAATGTTTTGGTTTTAGCTGTACCAAAATTGTGCAATCACTGACTATGACACCTAGTATCTGATGATGGCTGACTTCATTAAGTGTTGCCCAACAATTACTCCAAGAGTATTGGTCTTCTGTTGTAGCTCCAAGTTATTGAATGTCATGTTACTCACATATGCTTTGTGATGGGCTTACTGCTAAGGTAATCAGGTAAACTACTGCATAAACCAGCTGCTACAAGGTCCAGTCTTTCATAACTCATCCACCTGAAAATATCAATGTTTAGGAAAAGCTATTCAGTTCAATAATCCAGCTAAGTAGTGATATTTTCACAATGAAAGTAAATGACTTCGCTTCTGTTGACGATGCATGTTTCTTTTTAAATAATATTGTGTCTATATTCTCATGAATAATGAATTACTCTATCCAGTGCCTCTGGTTTTTCACTCTGTAGCCATGCTTATTAAATTGGGGAATGATTCGATGTAAATTATTCAACAGTTGTAACATTTTGCTTAAATTACTGAAGTTGTAGAATTATGGAAAAAGCATGCATCAGTGTTGATATATGTAGAGGTAACTCTAATTTTGTGCATCATCAATACATGCATTGACTTTCTCTTTCTTTCATCTCCCCAATCTCTTCACGTGCGCGCACACGTACTCACTCTTCTAAATTTTTATCCTTCAGTGTTATTGTATCATGCTGGGTTTTGGTTCCACTGTCAGTGAGGATTTCCTCATTTGGCCATTTTGCACATGTGTGAATGATGAAGTTTATTTAAATGTGGACACGTTATCAAGCCTTTATAGCATACAGACTGTTGTCTGAACTGAGGTGATCTAACTCAGCATTGTGGTGTGGTCAAACTCAGAATCTTACTGATATCCCAAGCTTAAATTGCACTGACTTTACTTTTATCAACTGAGCCATCAGTGAATATGTTTCATGTCAGGGAGTTCAGTGAAGTCTTGAGATTTATCACGAGCATTAAATAAATGGTCGCATACCTCTGTTAATAAAATAGGACTTGTTTCTTCTGTAAGGTTGTCATCACCAATATTGACGACCAGGACTTCCCATTCAACTGTAACATGATAACTTTTTGAAATTGTCCGTTTATTTTGTGCATTTGTTGCAAGTCATCAAGAAATTATTGTGAAATTAGAAAAAGTTTGTTGAGATGTTGAATATATAATGCGCGCGTTCTACAATATCATGAATCTACATGTACGGTGGGGAGGTGATGGCCAAGTGGTGTATGTTGCTAGAATAATAATCCAGAAACTCAGCTAATGTTCTGGGTTGAAATCCTGCCACGGCAGATGGTAGAATTTGGATTCAATTAAAAATATCTGCAATTAAGAATCTATTGATGACCATGGAACTGTTGTCGATTGTCGAAAAAGAAAAGTATCTGGCTCACTAATGTTCTTCAGGGAAGGAAATTGCCATCTTCACCTGCTCTGGGTACATGTGACTCTGCAGGACAGCAATGCGATTGACTCTCAATGCCTTCTGAGATGGCCAAGTAAGCCACTCAGTTGTAACAATCGCTACGTAGTCTCAACAGAGAAATGAAATCGGTTGGACCAACTGGCATTGATATGGGAAGCAGAAAAGCCAAAAGCAGAAACAACACTGTCGACCCTGCTGTGTCCTCTTTGCTAACATCTGGGGTCTAGTGCCAAAATGAGCTGCTTGTCCTAGGAGTCAAGCAACAGCCTAATATAGTCATACTTATGGATCGTACCTTACAGACAATGTTCCAGACACCACAATCATTGTCCCTGGGTATGTCCTGTCCCACTGGCAGGATAGATCCTGCAAAGGTGGCAGTATAGTGATATACAGTTGGGGGGGAGTTGTCCTAGGAGTTCTCAACGTTGACACTGGATCCCAGGAAGTCTCATGGTTTCAGGTTAAACATGGGTAAGGAAACTTCCTGCTGATTATCATGTACTGTCCTCGGTCAGCTGATGAATTAGTTCTCCTCTATGTTGAACATGTTGGGTGATAAGGGCACAAAATGTACTCTGGTAGAATTTCAATGTCCACCACCAAGGGTGGCTCGGTACCAGGATTACTGATCAATCTGGTCAAGCTTAAAAGATATAGTTTCTAGGTTGGGTCTGCAGCAGGTGGCAAGGATCCCAACAAGAGGGAAAACATGAGACAACAAGGTGCAGGGCTGGATGAACACAGCAGGCCAAGCAGCATCATAGGAGCAGAGAGGCTGACGTTTCGGGCCTAGACCCTTCTTCAGAAAAGGGGGAGGGGGGGAAGGGGGTTCCGAAATAAATAGGGAGAGAGTGGGAGGCGGATAGAAGACGGATAGAGGAGAGGATAGGTGGAGAGGAAACAAACAGGTCGAAGAGGCGGGGATGGAGCCAGTAAAGGTGAGTTAGGAAGGGGATAGGTCAGTCCAGGGAGGACGGACAGGTCAAGGGGGCGGGATGAGGTTGGTCGGTAGGAGATGGAGGTGCGGCTTGAGGTGGGAGGAGGGGATAGGTGGGAGGAAGAACAGGTTAGGGAGGCAGGGACGAGCTGGACTGGTTTTGGGATGCAGTAGGGGGAGGGGAGATTTTGAAACTTGTGAAATCCACATTGATACCATTGGGCTGCAGAGTTCCCAAGCGGAATATGAGTTGCTGTTCCTGCAACCTTCGGGTGGCATCGTTGTGGCACTGCAGGAGGCCCAGGATGGACATGTCGTCTGAGGAATGGGAGGGGGAGTTGAAATGGTTCGCGACTGGGAGGTGCAGTTGTTTATTGCGAACCGAGCGTAGGTGTTCTGCAAAGCGGTCCCCGAGTCTCCGCTTGGTTTCCCCAAGTCTCCGCTTGGTTTCCCCAATGTAGAGAAAGCCACACCGGATGCAGTATACCACATTGGCAGATGTGCAGGTGAACATCTGCTTGATGTGGAAAGTCTTCTTGGGGCCTGGGATGGGGGCAGGTGTAGCACTTCCTGCGGTTGCAGGGAAAAGTGCCGGGTGTGGTGGAGCTGGAGGGGAGTGTGGAGCGGACAAGGGAGTCACGGAGAGAGTGGTCCCTCCGGAAAGCAGATAAGGGTGGGGAGGGAAAGATGTCTTTGGTGGTGGGGTCGGATTGCAGATGGCGGAAGTGTCGGAGGATGATGCGTTGGATCCGGAGGTTGGTGGGGTGGTACGTGAGGACGAGGGGGATTCTTTTTTGGTTCTTATTGCGTGGACGGGGTGTGAGGGATGAGGTGCGGGAGATGTGGGAGACACGGTTGAGGGCGTTCTCGACCACCGAGGGGGGGAAGTTACGGTCCTTGAAAAACGAGGACAACTGAGATGTACGGGAGTGGAATGCCTCATCCTGGGAGCAGATGCAGCGGAGGTGAAGGAATTGGGAATAGGGGATAGCATTTTTGCAGGAAGGTGGGTGGGAGGAGGAGTTTCTAGGTAGCTGTGGGAGTTGGTGGGCTTGAAATGAATATCGGTTTCTAGGTGTTTGCCCGATATGGAGACAGAGGTGTCCAGGAAGTGGAGAGAGGTGTTCGAGATGGTCCAGGTAAACTTAAGGTTGGGGTGGAAGCTGTTAGTGAAGTGGATAACATATTTGACTTCATCCTTACTAATCTGCTAGCTGCAGTTGCATCTGTCAGAGAACATATCAGTAAGAGTTACCACTGCACAGTTGTTGTGGAGACAAAGACCCGCCTTCACATTGAGAATTGCATTGTGTCACAGTATCACTATGCTAAATGGGACAGACTACAAACAGATTTAGCAACTCAAAATTAGGCGTCCATGGGGCACCTAGGTGATCAACAATAGCATATCTGCCCACTCAACCATTACCATCTAGCCAGGGAATCAACCTTTGTTTTATGTAGAAAGTAGGAGGGCATGCCAGGAGCAGCATCAGGCATACCCAAAAATGAGGTATAATCCTGGTGGAGCTACCAAACAGGACAACTTGCATGCCAAACAGCATAAAAAGGAAATGATAGATGGAGCTAAGTGATTCCACATCCAACGATCACATCTAAGCTTTGCAGTCCTTTTTGTGAATGGTAGTGGGCAATTATACAACTCATTGAAGCAAGAGGCTCCACAAATATCACCATCCTCAATGTTGGAAGAACTCAACACCTCAGTGCAAAAGATAAAGCTTAAATATTCACAGCCATAAATCCAAAGTAGATGATTCGTCTCGGCCTCCTCCAGTGGTCCTCAACATTACAGATGCCAGTCTTCAACAAATTTGATTCTCTCCACATGATATCTTGTTGCGAAGTACTTGTGGATTGGAAGGCAGGATATTAGAATTTGATATTTGTAAAATGATGAGGGGAAAGATTGCATGGTCCCTATAAAAGATGATGTCCTCTTTCTAGGCTTGGAGATTATAAAATAAGTCCGCAGGCAGCAGTTTGTGGGTTTGCAGGTGCACAGAGAGCCCCTGAACTGAAACATTTGTATCAAAAGACTGTGCGGTTAGCAATCTAGGCAGCAGTTTTGTTTAGTTATCAAGACAACCAGTTCGAATATCAGCCACTTAATTTAAGCCAGGCACTTAAAGACTAAAACCCAATTAAATTTAAATCTGATCATTTTTTACAACATAGAACCAATCCTGTTGTAAGAAATTGATATGTCATCAAGGGTATAAAAAAGAGGGCATTTGCAAAGTCGGCAGAGAACCGCCTGCCCTCTGAGAAAAGATCAGCTTTCAGCTCTTAGAGATAGCATCATCTAAATAAAGGTACCGTGGCACTCTTAACTAATATTCCTGACACAAGAATTCAAAGAAGTTATTCCCGGTGGAAGATCAACAGAGAAAGCACAGAACGTTCCAGCAGATGTACCCTGGCTGTGATGTCGAAGGACTAAGTTCTAATTTTTAAAATTATTTTGGTTTATATAAGTGCAATTCGTATTTATTGGGACAGCATACCATTAGAATTTTGCTTTATTGGGGAATAGTTTAGTAGTTAGAGGGGAACTGTTCAGTTTGTTAACAGTTCAGTTAATTTGTTCACTCTTAGAGTTAGACAAATAAATTGTTACTTGTTAATTATAGAGTCAGTGTCAGGAGTTCATTTCATTTAACCACTCGTTGAGAACAGATTGTGGGTGAGAGGCAGGTTATACCACTTTTCATGTTGATTTTAAAAGATTATAGGGTGAGGCGAGCCTGATTGGGTGTTTCGGTTTTAGTTATCAGAGGGGGGTCGGCCTCTGCTTTATAACAATCTAGGAATGGTTGCAGGCGCAGAACTCTGTAAAGACTATGGGCCCTGACAACATTCTGGCAATAGTACTAAAAACTTGTGCTCCAGAACTTGTCACTCCCCTGGCCAACTTCTTCCAGGTGCAGTTACAACACTGGCATCCACCTGCCAATGTGGAAAATTGCCTGAGTATGTCCTGTACGCACAAAGCAGGACAAATCCAACCTGATCAATTACTGACCCATTGATCATTGGTAAAGTGATGGAAGATGTGTCATGAACAGTGCTATCACACAGCATCTGCTCAGCAATAACATGGACAAAAGAGCTGAATTCCAGAGGTAAGGTGAGAGTGACAGCCCTTGACATAAGTCCACATTTGACCACGTGCAACGTTGAGGAGCCCTAGCAAATCACTGGGTATTGGGGCAAACTGGCTGCTAGTTGCAGTGATACCTGGCACATAGGAAGATACTTGTGGTTGTTGGAGGCCAGACATCTCAGCTCCAGGACATCTCTGCAGAAGTTTCTCAGGGTTGTGTCCAAGGCCCAACCATCTTCAGCTGCATCATCAACGCCTTTCCCTCCACCATAAGGTTGATATCCAGGCTTGGGCTGACAAGTGGCAAGTAATATTCACGTCACCCAAATGCCAGGCAATGACATCTCCAAAGGGAGACAATTTAGCCAACACATCTTGACATTCAGTAATGTTACCATCACTGAATCCCCTAATATCAACACCCTGGGGGTTACCATTGACCAGAAATTGAACTGAAACTGTACAAGGGCAGATCAGAGGGCTTAGGTGGCATGCCTTTTGAATGTTGTTGGAGTGGCACCATCCAGGCAAATGGGGAGCATTCCATCACATTCCTCATTTGTCCTCCATTGTAAATGGTGAACAGGGTTTGGAGAGTCAGGGGGTGATCTAATGGCTAGTCTAGTTCAGTGTCTGGTTAATGGTAACCTCCAGAATGTTGACAATAGGGGATTCACAAATGGCAATGCCATTGGATGTCAAGGGGCGATGGTTACATTAACTCTTTTTGATGATGGTCATTGCCTGGCATTTTTTGTAGCACAAGTGTTACTTGCCACATGATAGCCCAAACCTGGAAATTTTCCAGGTCTTGCTGCATTTAGACATGGATGCCTAAGGTGTCTGAGGAGTTGAAAATGGTGCTGACTATTATGCATTCATTAGCGAACATCTCACTTCCAACCTCATGATGGAGGGAAGGTCATTGATGAAGTGAAGGTCATTGATGAAGTGGTTGGAGATAGTTAGGCTTACGGCACTACCTCAGGAACTGGGACTCTCAAATCACAGTGATAGTGGAGCCAGGAGGTCTGAGTTGAAGTCCCACCTGCTCTCAAGATGTGCCATAACGCATCTGAAAAAGGGTTTAAAAATGTTTATCCTGAAGATCTACTGCACAGTTGTCCTGTAGCTGAGATGACTGACCTCCAAAAACGACAGCCTTCAACTTTTGTGCTCGGTTTGACTCCAGCCAATGGAGAGGTGTGTTTCAAATAACTCCATTTTGCGAGGGCCCCTTCTTGGCCCACTCAGATCCTTGATATTCGAGGGCAGTCACTTTCAGTCTCACCTCTGGCATTCAACTCTTGTGTCAGTGTTTGAACTAAGGTTGTAATAAGGTCAGGTGCTGAGTGGCCCTGGTGGACCCCAAACTGGGCTTCGTTAGGCAAGTGCTGCTTGATAGCACTGTTGATGACACTTTCCATCAATTTACTGATGAACAAGAGTAAACTGATAGGACAGTAATTAGCCAGGTTGTATTTCTCCTCCGTTTTGTGTACAGGACGTACCTGAGCACTTTTTCACGTTGTTGGTTGGATGCCAGTATAGCTGGTCTGGAACAGCTGGCTGCAGGTGTGACAAATTCTTTGGTACTATGTTGTCAGTGCCCACACTCTTTGCAGTATCTAGTGCCTCCAACTCTTGGTTGATACCAAGTGCAGTGAATCGAATTGTCTGAATCTGTGGTGCTGAGGACTTCTGGAGGTGGCTGAAATGGATCATCTACTTGGCACTTCTGTCTGGAAGCTGTTGCAAATGTTTCAGCCTTATCTTTTACAGTGAGTTGTTTAGTTGTCCACCATCATTTGTGACTGGATGTGATGGGACTGCAGAATTTTGATTTGATCTGTTGCTTTTGGAGCCTCTTGGCTGTTTATCACTTGCAGCTCATGTTGTTTGGCATGCAAGTAGTCCCTTTTTTTTAGCTTCATCAGGTTGGTACCTCATTTTCAGCTATCCTTAGTGCTGCTCCTGGCATGCCCTCCTGCACTTTGCTGAACCAGGGTTGATCCCCTTGCTTGATGGTAGTTGTAGAGTGAGAGATATGCTGGGCCATGAAGTTGCACATTGTTTGGAGTATGATTCTGCTGTTACTGATGGACCACAGTGCCTCATGGATACTTGGTCTTGAGCTGCCAGACCAATTCAATGTCTGTTCCATTCTGCGTGATAGTGCCACACAACATGATGTAAGGTTTTCTCAGTTTGAAGGAAGTACATTGCCTCCACATGAATTGTGCGAAGTTATTCCTATTGAGGCTGTCATGGACAGAATGCACCTGCGGCAGGTTGATTAGTGAGTATGAGGTTAAGTATGTTTTCTCTTCTTGGTTCCCTCACGACCTGCATAGACCCAGTCTAGCAGCAATGTACTTTAAGACTCAACCAGTTCAGTCAGTAGTGCTGCTGATGAATTATTGTACAATGGTGAACATTGAAATCCCTTACCCAGTATACATTCTACACCCTTATGACCCTCAATGCTTTTCCAAGTTTAGTGCTTCATCACCCAAGAGAGGACAGTTCATGGTCAACAGTAGGAGGTTTCCTTCTCCATTTTCGTCCTGGTGACCTGAAATTTCATGGTATTAAGAGTCAATGTTGACAACTTAAGGGCAATTTCCTTTTGACTCTTTAACACTGTACCACCACTTGTGCTGGGCATGTCCTGCCAGTGGGAAGTACTGCAAGGGACCATAAGCTACCTTTGACAAGGTACCACAGGGGAGACTGATTGAGAAGGTTAAAGCACATGGAATTCAAGGAAACTTGTCAAGTTGGATCAGAAACTGGCTTAGTAATAGGGTACAAAGGGAGTGATAGGCTATCTGAGCGGCTGGATGCAGGCATGCAGTTGTGTACCACAAGGATCATTTATAAATGATATAGATGAAAATGTGAGGAGAATGTTAAGCAAGTTTGATGACACCAAAATTGGTAGGTGGTTAACAGTGAAAGAAGGCGGTTGTGGGTTGCAAGAGGTATAGGTGGGCTGGTCAGATGCAAAGAGCAGTGGTAGATGGTAGTTAATCGTAATAAGTGCGAGCTGATGCACTTAAAGGAAGAAACAAGATGAATGAATGGCAGGATTCTGGGTAGCTCAGAGTAACAGAGGGATCTTGGGGTAATTGTTCACAGATCTCTGAATTCGGCAGAGCATGTGAATAGGATAGTTAAGGCGGCATGTGGGACATTTGCTTTCATCAGCAGTGACAAGGAGGTAATGTTGGAGTTGTACTGAGTGTTGGTTAGGCCACAGTGAAGTACTGTGTGCAGTTCTGGTCACCTCATGGGAAGGCAGAAACCTTACAAATTTTTTAAAGAAAAATATTGAAGCTTGAAATATCGTAACATTCAAGGATATGGGGCAGATGTGGGAAATTGACATTTGCGTGCCTTTAGTGGAAGTTATTTTCAGTGCAGACTCGATGGGCTGAAAGACCATTTCTGTGCTGTTTGACTCTGACTGTGTATCCAGGGAGGGTGATGGCCACATCTGGGGCATTGTCTTTGAGTATGACGATGTCAGTCTGTTGCTTGACTATTTTATGTGATAGCTCTCTTGATTTAAGTGCTAGTCCCATGATTTTTGTGTGAAGGACTTTGCAGGGTTGATGCAGCCTTGTTTGCTGCACCTAGGTCGATGCTAGGTGGTCTGTCCAGTTTCTTTTCTTTTTTGAGACCTTCTAGCGCTTGCTACAACTGATTGGCTTGCTAGGCCATTTCATAAGACGGTTAACCGTCAACCACGTTGCAGTTCAGATGACTCAATGCTACATCAGGTACTCTCAATCACTGTAACTTGATGCTACGAATGTTGCACAATAACGTCTAATCTGAATCAACCCCATTCCTGTTTTCAATGGAGTTTACGAACTAGTAGCAGGAGTAGGCAGTTCAGCCACTTAAGCCTACTCTGCCATGTAATACAATAATGTCTGATCTGATGTTGGCCTCAACTCCACTTTCCTACCCACTCCCCATGACCATTTAACTTGGATTTTTAATCAGTAACATCTCCTTAATTTTTTTCAGTGTCTGAGTCCACTGCACTCTTGGTTGTGAATTCTGTCAAAACCCTTTGACAGAATTTTTTTCTCATCTCTTAGGCCTAAAACTATGAGCCCTCATTCTAGATTTCTCCACAAAAGGAAGCATCTGTTCTACGACTACTTTGTCAATCCCTTTTATCTAATTCTCAATTCGATCTCCTCTCATTCTTCTGAACTCTAGTAAGTGTGGGTCTAGACTGCTCAATCTCGCTTGACAGGAAAAATCTTTCATCCCTGGAATTAATCTAGTGAACTTTGTCTGAACGGCCATCAATGCAATCACATCCTTCATCATGGAAAGAGACCAAAACTGTACACAGTAGTCCAGATGCAGTCTCGCCAACGCCATGTACATTTGCAACAACAGTTCCCTACTTTTATACTCCATTCCCTTCACAATAAATGCCAATATTCCATTTGCTTTCCCTTTTACCTGCTGTATCTGCACACCACCTTTCTACTATTTATGCACAAGGTAACCCAGATCCCTCTGCAATGAAGCAATTTGAAGTTTCTGTTCATTTAGACAGCAGGTTGCCTTGTTCTTACAAAAATGGGTAGCCTTGCACTTATCCACATTAAATTCCATCTACCAAATTTTGCACATTCATCTAACCTATCCATTTACATTTATAAATTTCTTACTTCTTGCAGTTTAGCTATAGTACATTCTATTCCTGCATTCATGTTATTAATATAGATTGTAAATAGTAGGGGCCTCAGGACTGAACCCTGTGGCACCCTACTGGTTAGTTTGCTAACAAAAGAAAATTATGCTGACTGTCTGTTTTCTGTTGGGTAGCCAACAGTTAGCCTGTATCTAAGCTCATATGTTACCCCTAACCCATGTGACCTTACCTTGTGTAAGAATCTTTTGTGGAAGTCCAGATATACTACATCAGTATCTCCATTGTCCATTTTGCTTGTTGTATCTTCAAAGAACTCTCGCAAATCAGTTAACATGATTCACCTTTCATAAGACCATGCTGACTCTGATGCATTTTGATGTTGCAAATGTCCCATTACTACATCATTAATAAGGGATTCCAACAATATCCAATTAAAAACATTAAACTAATAGGTCATAGTTTCCCACTTTCTGCCTCTTTTTTGAATGAGGGTGTTAGATTACAATTTTTCCAAACCACTGGAACCTTGCCAGAATCCAAGAAATTTTGGAGTATTATAACCAATGCATCCACTATCTCTGCTGCCATTTCCTTTGAAATCTTAGGACACTCAAGACCATACTTAGCTTGATGCAATAATTTCAAATACATAATTTCAACTTCACAAACCCACTATTCTGTCTCATTGATGCCTTATGTATAAAATTTCAGCTATCTAAGAAATATGGAAGAGCAGATGTGTTCAACATACTGCCCTTTCTGATTCTCCCTCCAAATGTTGAATTGTTCCATTCTTTCACTTTTTTCAAGCAATGTGATTGTTGCAATATGCCACTTCCAGCAATGTATCTGCATGTTTACTAAGTTTTGCTGTAATACATTTTTGTGGATGTGCATAACTTTTGATATTCACTTTTTGCTATATGTTTCATTCACTCTGCACAGTTTCACTTCTTTTCCACTTTGTTGACAATCTTCACATTGTTAACAGTGGCTGATTTTTCTGTTTCAGGATTTATTTTCTTTGTTTGAAGTTAAAATAACATTTCCTGGAAATGTAAAAGCTTAATTGGACATGTTTTTTTTTAAATTAATCACTGGAAGTATATGTATAAAAGTGCTTTTGTCTGTCATTATCCACAATTGTTGTCTGTTTACATTTGATTTGATTACCTCCATCGCAGGATGTGTGGGCGAGACTATTCCCTGGTTGCTACTCTTGCACTCGTTCAGACTGCTCACTTTGATATTATCAGGTACTGGGCAGTCACAAGCACATAAATTGATGCAATGAATATTGCACAATAACTTCAAATCTGACTCTTAATTTTTGAATATTTAATATTTTCATCCAGGCAGGAGGAAGTGTATGGTGTCAGGTTATTAGGGGAAGGTTAATATTGGCATTCCATATCTATGTCCCCTTGACTAATTTTGATACCAGAATACTGCAATATTTTAATAAAACCCAGAGCCTCTAAAGCTTATGAAGTACATACCAATTATTTCAGCAAAATTGAAGAGCAGAGTAGGAAAGTTGCTGGCTTTCATTTACCCCTGCTTCCCTCATTTTTCACTATCCCTTTCTTTAACTCCTATCAGTATTCTGTGACTGATGAGCAAACTGATTAATTTCCTGTGCACTTGGCATACATATTTGTGGGTTTGGGAGTCGGTAAGAAAAAGGACTCGATTCTTTTAGAAGCACATTAGTTTTCACGGTTGACTCCTCCCTGTGCAGAATGCATTTGAAGTTTTATTTTAATTGTATAATCATGTCCTAATAGTTTGTACATACACTTTGGAGCACCAGCTCTTGTTAGTACTGAGGGGGAAAATTGACAGCAGTGGTGAATCTTGTTAAATGCTTATTAACATGTCACTTATAGGTCAAGTTGTGCTTAGCCCAGCCTTGGTAATTTCTTTACAGTTTCCAACTAATGGGGACCTAAATTAAAATGAGGTTATCCCATCTCAGTCCCAGCTGGTTTACAAATCTGCAATGTTTATTTTGAGTATGTAGTCAACTTCTTGAAAAAGAATCAAACCCTTGCTTAGTTAGGATGTTATTATGGCTCTAAAAGTGTTTTATTTACAATGAATTGCTTTGAAATAAGACTCTTACAAAGGCAACTGAGTAGCCATTAAACATTTGGCAAGAGCCTATGAATCGCATTGAATCTTATGACAGATTTATCTGTTTCAGTTGGTATTGATTTAGAGAAAAATGGAAGATTCCCTGCAGGTTAAGTTCTCTCCTAAATAATGGTCCCTCCCACAATGGAGAATTCCTGATCAGTGTGCTAAAATATATGCTAGATAATGTGCTTTAAATCTAGGGGCTTGAATCTACAAACATAACCTAAATGAGTGTGTGCTTCTAACCAAACCAGGTTGTGGTCTAATGAGTTTGCTGTTGCTATTCTGTCCATCTGGCACAAAAATTTAGCTTTAA
Source organism: Rhincodon typus (assembly GCF_021869965.1). Classification (NCBI taxonomy): domain Eukaryota; kingdom Metazoa; phylum Chordata; class Chondrichthyes; order Orectolobiformes; family Rhincodontidae; genus Rhincodon; species Rhincodon typus. Next base: position 34,662,997 of record NC_063353.1, on the reverse strand, counting down.
AGTAATTCCGCTTTGGTAATTGCACATTCCTTCACCTGTTCTTTTTGTGAGTTGTTTATTCCCAAGTATTCTTCAGTCCCACACTCCTCACACCCCCATCACAGTCCAAGTGATGATGCTTTGGTCCCATTCAGAAAGCTGACATGTCTCAAACATTTATTAAGTTAACCTTCTAGTTTCATAATGGGTGTCGTCATGAATGCTGGTAAGATTCTGAAATTTTAACTCCATTCCTGTCTTCAGTGTAGCATAGCAAAGTTGTGTTTCAGCTTCCACCCTGCTTGCTGACTTGTGCTTTCAGGGACAGAGGTGAGTTTTTGCTTCAGTACATATGACAAGTTGTACAGCCTCTGTTGTCGACAGTACAAAACGGAGTCCTCTGAAGAACCTGTTTGGGAGCCGTTGTATTGCTGATAGCAGTATCCATAAGACCATAACAAGTAGGAGTAGGCCATTCAGCTCCTCAAGCCTGCTCCACTGTTCAATAGGATGATGGCTGATTCTATATGACTCACGTCCACTTTCCTGCCATTTCCCCTACTGATCAAGAATTTGCCTGTGTCAGCCTTAAATACACACAAGGACTCTGCCCCACAGCTTTCTATGGCAAGGAGTTCCAATGACTCATCCTTGATGCCCATACAAAAGAAGACCTTTAAATCATCAAGGTCCATTCCTTGGAGATAGTAAGAACTGCAAATGCTGGAGTCAGAATCAGTAGTGTGGAGCTGGAAGAACACAGCAGGTCAGGCAGCATCAGAGAAGCAGGAAAGTCAACCTTTCGGGTTTACACTCTTCATCAGGTCTGATGGAGGTCCTGATGAAGGGTGTAAACCCAAAACGTTGACTTTCCTGCTGCTCTGATGCTGCCTGACCTGCTGTGTTCCTGCAGCTCCACGGTGTATTGACCATTTCTCGAATACTTGTTAGCACTCTGGGCTCCCTATTGGTCTGCAAAACACAGTAGTTAGATATGTAAGTACCTCTAGAAAGCTTTTTTGTTACACTGTATTTATGTAGATCGTAATCCCATTAACAAGTACTAAATCAGAAAGCTTAATTTCTCTAGAGGGTTGAAATGTTTGTGAAAATTTGATGGCTATCTAAAAGTTTAGATACAAGTACTCAGAAGAGCAGATGTTACAAGACATTATGGCAATGATTGTAAAGCTGCAGCTAAAGTGGGCTGGCCCCTTGGTTCAAATGCCTGATACTTGTCTAACCAAAAGACATTCATCAATGAGTTGAAGCTTGCTAAATGGTGTTTTGTTGGTAAATGTTGTTTTGTTGCCATGGGGTGGTACGGTGACTCAGTGGTTAGCACTACTGCCTCACAGCGCCAGGGACCCGGGTTCGATTCCACTTTCGGGCGACTGTCTGCGTGGAGTTTGCACATTCTCCTTGTGTGTGTGCGTTTCCTCCGGGTGCTCTGGTTTCCTCCCACAGTCCAAAGGTTTGCAGGGTAGGTGGATTGGCCATGCTAAATTGCCCATAGTGCCCAGGAATGTTTAGGTTAGGTGTATTAGACATGGGAGATGCAGGGTTAGGGGGATGGGTCTGGGAGAGATGTTCTTTGGAGGGGCGGTGTGGACCTGTTGGGTCGAATGGCCTGTTTCCACACTGTAGAGATTAAATTTAATTGCTGCATAGATTGCCTATTGAATAATGTATTTCTTAAAAAATGCCATATCTGAATGACATATGGGAGCACGATGCTTGTGGCAGGCATGTGCTGAAAAAGATGATCTACAATGGCACAACAAAACTTAAAGTAAATAATGTCCAACCAGTCAAGGAGAGCTCAGAATAAATCGTGAAAGATCAGCTGTGGGTCAATATAAATTCCTGTATCATATGTGTGAGACAGCATTGTTTAGAAAATAATCATACTTCTATGTTTCAATACCTAATTCTGCCCTTCTACGAGGCAGGTCTGTTACCACAACATCATAATTTCAGGTGTCTGTCTGCATCTGCACTTCCCTCCTGTGCCATATGGCCAACCATGCATTCAATTGTTCTACTACCATATTTACACGTTCACTTGAGCATGATAAGAGAAGTCATCCAGAGATTACTGTGTTTGAGGTCCTGCTTACTAATTTCCTATCCAGGGAGACAACATACCATCTTGATTCACGTCTGCAAATGCAAAATCAGCTATTCCCTAACTATCAAATCTCCAATCGCTATTGCTGTTTTTTCTTGCTCCTATGTACAGCTAAACCAGCTGTGGACTTGACTGTGGCTGCATTCTCCACGAGAACTTTCACTTACATCAATGTTCATTTTTGAATATTGGATAGAAAGTGGATGCATTCAGGGGACTTCAACTTGCCTGTTACTTCTCAACTTCCCGTTGGTCAATCACTCCCACTGTCCCTCCTTACTCTTGAGCTGCAGGGGAACCATCTCTAGTAACATACTATCCACAAAGCTGTCATTCTCGTATCTGCACTACACTGATAACAAGCTGTGATAAAGCTTTGAAACCAGACCTGGAACTGCAACTGTTGATGATGCCTCCTTCATGTATGGCTTGACACAGGAAATCTTCTCAAAAACCTTGACACAAGAAATGTCCTGGAGCTCCAGCATGGAACAAGATAACTAATCCTGCAGTTACAACTGTACTGCCATTTTGCTATCTATTAGATAATTAGACTTAATACTTCTAAAAATGATAAATACTTACCAGCTACTCACTTCTCCTCTTCCCTCTTGTAAATTTAGTGAGGTTAATTGAAATACTTGTTCAATAAAATGAAGTTTAATTTTCTAGTTTGTTACTCCCAACTTCTCAACTGTAGAGAAAGGGAAACGAAGCTATAATACCCAGTCCTGATTTGTGCCTTGTAGATGGTGGTTTGGCTTTTGAGAGTCAGAGGGTGAATTACTCTCTACAGTATTCCTAGCCTCTGACCTGCTGTTGTAGCCACTGTATTTATCTGACAAGTCCAGTTGAGTTTCTGGTCAATGGTAACTCCAAGATGTTGATATTGGGGGATTCAGTAATGATAACACCATTGAATGTCAAGGAGGTGCTAATTAGATTGTCTCTTATTGGAGATGGTCACTGCCTGGCATTTGTGTGGCATGAATGTTAGTTGCCACTTGTTAGCCCAAGCCTAGGTATTGTCCAGATCATGGTGCATTTGAACATGGATTGTTTCAGTATCTGAGCTGTCATGCATGGTGCTGAATGTCCCCACTTCTGACCTTATGATGGTGGGAAGGTCATGGATGAAGTAGCTGAAGATAGTTGAGCCTCAGACATTACCCTGACTAACTCATGCAGAGCTGTCATTTCAGCTTCAGGACAAAGTTCAGTGCTTAGGCTGCTGAAGGCACAGCCATCAATGGTGGAGCAATTAAAATTTGAGATCCTCAAGAGTTGAGTGTCAATGAACGTAGTTCTCTGTGTGGATACTTAGAATAGATGTGATTACCCATGCATTGGGACAGATAAGGTAATGAAAGGGCTTAAGGTGAGAAATTTAAAATTGTGATGTTGCTTGACCAGGAGCCATGGTAGGTCAGCAACCACTGTGGTTGTGCGCCATTGGGACTTGACGAAGGGCCCCAAGAGCAGAAATTTGAATGTTAGAGTACTTCATACAATTCAGGTCGCCCAGCTATAGGATGGATGTAATTAAACTGGAGAGGCTGCAAAAAAGATTTATAAGGATGTTACCAAGACTGGAAGGTTGGAGTTACAAGGAGTTGCCAGATAGGCTGGGGCTTTTTTCTCAGGAGCATAGGGGGCTGAGGAGTGACCTTATAAAAGTTTATAAAATCAAGTGATTTGATTTGATTTATTATTGTCACATGTACCAAAGTACAGTGAAAAGTGTTATTTCACGTGCAGTACAGACAGATCATAACATACAAAGATCATAGGATGATTGAACAGAGCGAGAAATACAAACTTATGACTGCAAAGAAGGTGCACAAAAAACCAGATCAAAATTAGATTTGAAATTTGAGACATCCATTCAGAAGTCTGAGAACAGCAGGGAAGAAGCTGTTCTTCAACCTGTTGGTACATGTGTTTATGCTTTTGTGTCTTCTGTCTGACAGAAGATGTTGGAAGAGTTTATAACCAGGATGGCAAGGGTCTTTGATGTTGGCGGCCTTGCCATGGTAAGAGAAGTATAGGTGGAGTCAGTACATGGAAGGTTGGCTTGTATGATGGTCTAGGCTGTGTCCACAACTTTATGTAGTTTCTTCCAGGTAGTATAGAAAAGGTGAACAGTCAAAGTATTTTCCCCAGGGTAGGGGGTTCCAAAACTAGAGAGCGTAGGTTTAAGGTGATAGAGAAAAAAATTAAAAGAGACCTGAGGGGCTACATTTTCATACACATGGTTGTGAGTGTATGGAACAAGCTCCCAGACGAAGTGGTAGAGATGGGTAGAGTTACAACATTTAAAAGACTTTTGTACAGGTACATAATAGGAAAGGTTTAGTGGGACATGGGCCAAATGCTGGCAAATGGGATTAGATTTATATGGGATATCTGGTCAGCGTGGACGAGTTGGACTGAAAGCCTGTTTCCGTGCCGTGTATCTTTATGGCTGCCCTCCAACAACCACAACCATCTTCCTATGTGTTAAGTATTACTCCAGCCAGCAGAGCCATAACCTCGATACTTATTGATTCCAGTTTTTCTTGGGCTCCTTGATTCTGCGCTCAGTCGAATGCACCGTTGATGACAAGGGCTATCATTCTGGCCTCACCTCGGAATTAAGGACTCGAGACCTACTGTAATGTCAGTTCGTTCTTGACTGCTCTCTGAAATTACCTAATGATCCAAATGTAATTGTGGATGGATAACAAATGCTTGCCTTTAAAATGCATGTTTATAAACAGACCTCCAGACATAGCAAATTCATGAGAACACTCCACAAATGAAGCTAGTACTGTGTCTCCTCCTCCTCCTCAAGACAAAAAATGCAAAAATATGAATTAAACTCAGTTATACATTGTTCCTAACAGCAATGAAGAAGCATTTAGACACAATATGAAATGTTTTTCCTGCCATGATGTACCATGATGTTGGAAATTTAGGTTCACAGAATCTCAGAATTGTTACAAAGGCCGTTTTCCCCATTGACTGCAGAGGTATGATAAATGTGGACATGGTCACTCTCCTTCAGAGTTTTCTGTTATTCTCTCCAGCCTGAGGCAGGTACAGCAGCAAGACAAGGAAACAAAGGCTGATTGCTGTGTGGCTGATGCATAAGTAACAAATGTAAAATGTAGGTTAAACTATTGATTTCATGCTCACATAATTCTGTGTCTTTAACAAAAAAACATTCACCACTCAGGGAGATGGTGACTGGGGTCAGGTTGTGGACACTGCTGTATAAGACAAAAATAGCTATGTTTTGACGTACTTCTAGAATCAGTTAACAGTCCCCAATTCTGCCTTGCCATTTAAGTTCAGATATTTTTCAAGACCAGAATTGTTGAATGGAAGTACATATAAAGTATTTTGTTTCTTCATATGATTCTTGATGCAACTTACTGATTTAGATTTAACTGTATCACGGAGAGGGCACAGAAAGACAGTGCGAGTAGATAACATTGGCAAATTAATGAAAAATGGAGTAGTTTGTTTTGATGACAAACGATTGAAGGCTTTTACCATGACGTGGTTTTTTCTGGGCTTTTGAACCAGCCAGATGTGAGCACAAGTTTCCTAAGACTTGCACATTACCATCTGCTCTAAAGATAATGAACTGCACAGCACATTGAGGCAGGATGCTGTGTTAGCAGAATTTAGTGCCATCTCTATAAAGCGACATAATGAATGAGGTACAGTATTTCATTTGTTAAGCGCTGAATGATTCATATGGTACACTGGTGCCAACCAGCAGGTCCCAGGTTACTTTCTCATGTTAATGATCTCACTGGGTAAGTAGTTACCAGGTGGACTATTACTCTTTTGCACTAATGAGTGAAAATTGAACAAGATTCCAAATCAGTTTTGTGACCTATAAGGTGTGTGTGTTCCGAGTAAGGAAGATTTGACTCATCATTGAAGACTTCCCACTTCAACACCACCCCCAATCCCAATCTTACACTTTGCCTTGGCTTCCAAATACTGAATGAAGTACATCTAATGTAAGTGACACCTGTAGAGCCCACTCGAACATTACAATCCCTATGGAGATTGATAAATGTTTAAAAAAAAAGTAATTCATAATGACCAAATCGAGGAATTGCACGACAAGTTTTCAAGATTTACGACATAGCTGTAACAAACAAACGAAAATCCACATTGACTAAACAATACTTAGAAGGCAACTAATGCACTAAATTTCGGAAAAGAAATCCAGTAGCGGTGTTTTCACACACTTGAAAGCCCACACACTGCACTTGTACATTACAGCATGCCTTTCTGAAGAATTCCAGTCTCTTTAGCAGGCAAGCCAAAGTCACTCCCAGCTTCCAGAAAAGTTGCTTCTCCTTGTTTCACTGAATCCTACCTCTAGTGACCTTTGAAGACCCTTTCCCTCAGATTTCAGAAAAGCCCTGAACTAAACCTCCGGCAGCATGCTCATTGATTGCTTCTCCGTAGATACACCAGGATGAATCTTAGTGTGCTCAATTTTCCACTGCTTCCATCTTTTTGACTAGGGAATGTCTTTCCACACATCTTGTTGGATAGCAAAGAGGATTTTTTTTTTCTCTGCTGGCCACAGCAGCTTTCTCTCTTTTTTTCTGAGATTCACCCTCTCTTCTGATGATCTCACTCAAACATACAAAATTCTTGCCACATTTGACAGGGTAGATGCAAAAAGGAGTTTTCCTGTGGCTGGATGTATGTATGCCCCTAGAATCAGGGGACACATTCTCAGACTAAGGAACAGACCATTAAGGACTGGAATAAGGACTTTCTTTGCTCACGGGGGTGGTGGTGAAACTTTGGAATTGTGGAGGCTAAGTTGTTGAGTATATTCAAACAGCCTGACACATGGATTACAGCAGCATTTGGCCAGGCTCACCTGGCTCCATGGTAATCAAAACACACGGCATATTGCCAGGCAGAACTAATTGTAGCATGCATGTTTTTTTTTTGCCTTGAATTTGGAGAATTAAAGATATAACCATTCCTTAAAACTTTGTTTTCTTAACACCATCAGGACAAAAGGATGGAAATTAATGAAAGAACACTGCCCATGTTTCTATTTTCTTTGCTGAAAGTTGACTGCGGTAGAGTGTATGCAAGGGAACCTCCCCCACTTTCAGCAACAGCTCTATACCTTTCCACAGGTTCTGTTGCATTTGCAGTCAGTATATTGAACAGGACTTCGGCCAATAATGGATGTTGTAGCTGATAAAATTTTTGTTTTATTGTTTTCTGATGAATTAAACGTATTGACTATCAGAACTGTGAAGAGAATTTTGGAATTACAACAAGCTTTCCACTTCCTAATAATTAAACAGAATTGAGTGAAGAACTGTGCATATTTGTCAAGGTATTCACTCCTCGGTTCTCCCCTAAGTAGCAGTTATATCAGGAGAGATGAGTGTTAAGTGATACAGTAGTACTTGAAGGATGTCCTTATTCCTACAACCCAATTGCAAATTCAAAGTAGCTTCACAATCCTCACCAGAGGAAGAACTATGCAGGGCTCAGAGTTGATGAAATCAATAATCCTTGTTTTTGTGTGACATGGATTGAAGTAATTGCTGTATTGGATGATATCACACTTTAGTTTACTCGCAAATAGTGATTGCTAGATGCTGATTCAGGGAGCTATTCTACTCAGTGAACTGTTTACAGAGAAGGTTGGTATATATTAAAACAATTCCCTTTGCTCTGTAGCCACATGTTCTGCTTCATCTTTTGAAGATTGTGTTTTGGAAATATGATGAAAGAAATGGTTGTTGTACACCATGTAAGAAAGCTTTTGAATACATCCTTTCTCATTTAGAGCATTTAACTCTCTACATTCCCCCACTTATGTAGTCATCTTGTATAGCATTGCATTTGGTTCTGGTCGCCACATTACAGGAAGGATGTCGAGGCTTTGGAGAGGGTGCAGAAGAGGTTTACCAGAATGCTGCCTGGGTTAGAGGGTACAGGTAGTTGTCCTATAACGTGGTATTTGTGATCTTGTGTGACCTCGCACTGTAGAAAATCGCCATAGAAAATCACGTTATAGGGAAATTGCTATACCTGTACAGCAGAAAGTTTGCGATATCCAAACATCGCCCACTATTCATCAATCGCTTTATAGCCAATTTGCGTTAACGAAACACACATTGTAGCAGAACTACCTGCATGAAGTATCAGGAGAGGCTAGAAAAGCTTAGGTTCTTTTCCCTGGAGCAGCGGATGCTGAAGAGGAAGCTTGATAGAAGTTTATAAAATTGAGGTGCATAGATAGGGTTAGCAGTCAGAATCTTTTTCCCAAAGTTGAAATGTCTAAAACGAGGGGGCATGCATTTAAAGTGGGAGGGAAAACATTCAAATTTTTTTACGCAGAATGTTAGGAGTGTGGATTGCGCTGCCTGGGGTGATCGTGAAGGCAGATATGATAGGAGCATTTAAGAAACTTTTAGACAAGCACATGAATATGCAAGGAATGGAGGGATATGGACCAAGGGCACGCAGAAGGGATTAGTTTAATTTGGCGTCATGTTCAGCACAATATCGTGGGCCAAAGGGCCCGTTTCTATCCTGTATAGTTCTATGTTCATTCCTACACCAAAATGAAAATTACAGTTTCACATTTTCCACGCGCTGTGTACGAGCTGATAATTATAAATAATCACTAATGACATTACATTATCTGAAAAGTTGGTATTTTTATGAACGCTGCCCAGAATGCAAGGGAAAAAAGTATCTGTTAAACCAACAAGAAGCGCTTGATGAACAGATAATTAAATACAGACACTTTTCGAGTATTGGGTGCAATTCTGTTCTCCAACCTACAGGAAGAATGTTGCGAAACTAGAAAAGGCTCAAAAGATTTACGGGGATGTTGCCAGGGTTGGAGGGTTTGAGTTCTAGGGAGAGGCTGAATAGACTGGGGCTATTTTCCCTGGAGTATCAGAGACTGAGAAGTGACCTTACAGAGGTTTATAAAATCATGAGGGGCATGAATAGGTCTTTTCCCCAGGGCGGGGAGTCCAAAACTAGAGGGCATAGGTCTATGGTGAGACGGAAAGATAAAAAAGGGACCTAAGGGGCCACTTTTTCATGCAGATGATATGTGTATGGAATGAACTGCCAGAGGAAGTGGTGGAGACTGGAACGATTACAACATTCAAAAAGCATCTGGATGGGCATAAGAATAGAGGGATTAGAGGGATATGGGCCAAATGTTGGCAGATGGGACTAGATTTGTATACGATATCTGGCTGGTATGGACGAGTTGGGCTGAAGGGCCTGTATATCTCGATGACTCTATTTGCAGTCTTGTTGGAGGTTATTGAAGTACCAGCTTCTCAGCTATTTCTCCCCTCATTTTTCTCCCTGAGGCTGCATAATTGAGTCATAAGGGGCTGTTTCATCATCCCATATATCATTTGAGACCACAAGAGCTGAGTGTCGGTAGGTATTCTGTCAGATAAAGGAGCAGTAGAAACAGACAGATTTTTAATATATTTAATGACCCAGCATTGCCAGTCCTCTGTAATGAAGAATACCATAGATCCATTGCCCTCAGAAAAGAAATTCCTGTTGATCTTTGTCTTAAATGGGTGACCCCTTATCTGAGATTATACCCTGTGGTTCTGGATTCATATTTTGAGAGCAAACAATCTCTCAGCATCTACCCTGTCAGACCACCTGGAAGAATTTGCTTCTTGATATCCACTTTGAACTGCCCTTCTCATGAACTGATATTTCCAATGGGTGAGGGCATCACTTTTTAATAGGGATGTGCTTTCTCCATTCCTGCTAGTCAGTGGATACATTGTGTTCCTTCATATGTATTCGACATCCATTTGCTATTATGAAAACGAAGTGGACTATGAAATGGATTTGTTTGATAATGACTTTTAATGAAAATATTGGTAGTTGGTACGAAGACATCAAAGGCAGCTTCACATTAGAGTGCACTGATGTGCTGAAGCAGAGACAATGCACTCACATTGAAAGGGGTCAGTATGAGGTGCATTCAATCACTTTTTTTTTGTTTTGGTTTGCCTCCTTCCATTCACCTAATTTTCAAGCTGCAGAATGTGGCAAAACAAACCCAGCGGATAAGTTTTTATTTTCATCTATAATGTGCATGTGTTATAAGTAAATTGACTATTATAAATGTAAATAAATTGGGAACAGATAGATGTGAGCTTTCCAGTGATCTGTGTTATGAGAACACCAATAGCTAAAATTATTCAAAGCCCACTTGGGTGGAAGAATAAATGTGGAGTGGCTGAAACAAATCCAGAGTTTTGAGGATTTTTATTGAAACTCAGTAATTGACCAGTGGGTTGTATATGGTGTTGTTTGAAAGCTGCTTAAGCAGGAAGATGCAAATCAGAATTCTTACACTCCCACTGGAGGCTGTCAGAAATTAGGCATAGAATTGTAGATTCTTGTAGAAACAATATAATCCAAAGATGCAATTGTTTCATTTTAATGCTTATTGTACTGATGAGATTTTCGTTTGTGACATTGATGTTTTATTCTTTAGCATCGTTAAATCAGAGAAGCCTTGCTGTAATGATAATAGTGGCTTTTGACCATAGAAGGATTTCACTACTCTCTGAGCTACTCGAGGTGCATGCACCTTTTCTTATCCTGGTGTCTGTCGGATGTTATCCATAAAAATGGATATTGAAGTAATTATGTTCGGGTTGGGAACACTGTCCTTTTCTCCATTATCCAGCTGGAGGTGATGTAATACAGGAATAGAGGAAAGATAGAAAATAAGTATCCACGGCCCACAAAAGATTGGAGTGGCCATTTTACGATTAAATTTAAGTGAGTCTTGCTGAGTAGTCATACAGGGTATTTTCGTCCTTGGCTTCACCTTAACAGTTTCTGTTCTGTTCAACTAGGTGCTGAGTACCTACCACGCTGGTCATTAGTTCCTTGGCGTAGTACTGATGGAGTCTCTCCATGTTTGACAAAGCCAGATTTTTGCTTTATTAACCAGCCTGCTGGTTTACGACTGAGCCGAGAAAGACCAACTGTACTAGAATATTTATAACATCATAAAATGAGCCAATCTAATTTTTCACGATAATTGGTTATTAGGCTGTTTTACACATCCAGTGTTTTACATCAGCAATATTGCTGTCTTGTCACAGATGATAGTTATTGTGATTTCCTTTGCTAAATATATTTCTAATGTCATTTTGTTCAGATTTGTAAGCGCATAATGTCTTGGTTTGTATGTAATTGGGAATAGTGGCTTTGTTTAAAGTCAATTTCATTAAGATATAGTAATGTGTAACTTCGATATAATTTGCAAGGCCCTCCTAGAAGTGAGTATTGGTTTTTTGTGAAATAGATTAAACCAGATTCATAGAGCAGTTTCCCATGGAATCTTTCCCTTGTGGTAAGTTCTCATAGCATTTATTTTACACACACTATCCCTTCCTGCATCCTCATTGTGGACCAAGAGACTCGGTACAACATAAGAAAGGATAGAAGAAATGTCTTATAGATTTTTTTATTCACTCGTGGGATGTGAGCATCGCTAGCTGGGCCAACATTTATTTCATATTTCTAGTTGCCCTTGAGGAGGTGCTGGTGAATGCCTTGAACTTTTGTAATCCATGTGCTACACGTAGACCCACAAAGGCATTAAGGAGGGAATTCCAAGATTTTGACCCAGAAACATTGAAGGAGTTGATATATTTCTAAGACAGGATGGTGAGAGGCTTGGAGGGGAACTTAGAGGTGGTGGAGGAAAATTGGCTGCTTTGCCACAATCTTGTGAACATAGCTGACCATCATCTTTTTGATAGTTTTCAAATTTGCTTGTGTCCGCCACATTTTGCAGATGAATTGTGGCAAGCAGCATTTCAGGTGTTTAAAAGCAGCTTATGCAGAGACCTGAGAAAGTCATGTGTCACTCTTATTGACCAGAAATGGTGCAGGTTAACCCAAAGGAACACTTTTTGCCCTTTTTTTATTATTTGAATTTTGATGAAATGACTCGAAGAAACTTGAAGGGTGGAACTCATGACATATGCTGCTATCATGTTTGAATTACAGTACAGTTTATTATCCACATCTTCTACAGATGGATAAGGAAGTGAGGAGGAAATACAATAATATACAGTTGACATGACTTACTAACAATATTCACTGACCATGACTGTTCCTACCCTTCAGTTTACATCGTGTGGGGTTTTGCCTGATTGTATTTTAAAATCAGGCAAAACCCCACATGATGTAAACTGAAGGGTAGGAATAGTCATGGTCAGTGAATATTGTTAGTAGGTCATGTCAACTGTATATTATTGTGACTATACATCTTATGTCAGAGAAGAGCCCAAAATTGTATTGGATTCAGGAGAGAGTTGTGCTTGATAAACCTTGCTTGTTGTGCTGCTGGTATAGAAAATATAACTTAATGGATGCCTGTTCATTAATTGCACCCCAGTGAGGCATTCCAGTTTCTTGGCTAATGGTACAGATGCTTTTTTAAAACTCCTGGTGATTTTGTTCATCCAACTAATTTTATTGGAATCCTAAGATTATGTTTTTTGTCTGAAGGAATTTATATATTGATTGACTTTCCTGAATACCCTTAGCCTGTCAGTGCCATTGCCTGCATTGACTTTTGGTTTTGAGAGTTCCTGCTGCAAATAAATCTTGAGGTCCAAGCCGAAGAAAACAAAATTAAAAGGAACGTAGTTTAGACCTGCTTTCTATTTCCAGCATTTGCTGTTTTTTTATCTCCTTGAGAATTATGTTAGGATTTGTTTTACTGCTGTGTGCTCCTTCAGTATTTTACAGTTCCTTCCCCCACCCACTTTCTTGTCCAGGGTCATTGAAATCAATTGTAACGTCATAACTATTGAGACAGGATCTGAAATGGTGTTGGTATTCTCCATACAAGCATAAACAATCTGAGCTATAATGCACAAACCATCTCATTCCTGAGTCATTTAAAACGTATTACAATAATCATTTCTTTTGTGATCTGTCAGAGAAATAAAGTAATGATGTTGTGTCTGGGCCTGCAGGGACTTGACTTGTAGTCTTTCTTTTTATGAAAGAAACATGATTTGTAAAGTATATTTCTCTTGGAAAGGAAGAGACAAGAAATAAATTCACATAAGTAAAATTAAATCAGAAACTTAATTTATTTTTATAAGAAATATTTTGCAACTTTCAAGTCTTTAGGGAGGTTTGAATAGAAAAATTTTCACAATGAGCAGCAAAAAGCCAAATTGACAGTTTCTTGTGCAGGCTCAGTTGATGCAATAGTTTTCTGCTTCAGAGCTGCTGCCTTCACAGCCAGGGATATACATGCAAACAGTGAGCACTCCACTGCATAAAGCTGTGACACTGCTTTTTCCCTGTGTTTTCCCTGACATGTTTCCAAAGATACAGAGCATTCTTACTCAACAGCCAGATAGCCAAACCTCTTCCAGTGAGGTGAAAGACTTATTTTCTTCCTACTTTATTTGGTACATTGTGCCTAAGTCTATCCAGCAATCTAAACCCTCATTCAGGTGATCCTTGTTCAGCTGTTAGTTGAAGTGTTAGGCTACTATCATCCTGGGATCAGACCAATCATATCACTTAAACATGATCCTCTCCCTCAATGTGCATTCTGTCAGATAATTGAATAGAATTCTGTCTGTTTTAAACTAATCTGCCAATCTAGCCTAGGGCACAAGACCCTACCCAACTCAGACTAGGGTGGTGCCATCAAGTTAAGTAGTTCAGTATTCTCTACTGATACTTCAAACCTCTTTATACAATGAACTCCTCTCGGGCTGTCATTTGGTATATATAGACATCACCTTCCACCCATTGGCCACCATTCCATGACATTGGTTGCAGAGGAAGAGCTACATAGGATGGAGAACAGCATGCTCCATTGTGTGGGAAATGAATCTGAGAAATGAATTGACAAGAAGCTGTGACTAATGCCTTAGGTTCCTAAACCAAAAACAGGGATAAAAAATAGTTAAATTGCCCCTTCAAAGAAAGTAATAAAAATGTCACTATAAAATAAAATGTGAAATTATAATTACAAACCATTTAGTCATTGCGTGGTCCAGGAACTTTGCAATTTTTCACTGTCATTTTCATGCTTCCCTTTGTTTCATTGGAGTGAAATACTGAAGAGGGGTTATAAAACTGGGCAAATAGAGGCAGATCTGAAGCATAAGAGCACAGAACTAAATCATAAGAGCACAAAGAGAATTTACTCATGAGAGCTCTAATAACAGTGAGGGATGTCGCCCTGTTCATTTTTGTGTAGCTAACACTGTTCATTCATATATGCACTTTAGCTGCTGCTCCAGATCTTAGTCTTTCATTTTGTTTTCCATTATTTCCCGTGCCCCCGTCTTTGCTCCACCCATCTCTTTGTCTTTATCCTTGTTTTTATTTCTCCTTATATATTCTGCCTTCTCAAATCTGTCACTTTCTGTATTATCTTCAACTCCTTTAAACTTCCTGCACTCCTGCAGTTAGCCCAGGCTTGACTCCCTCTTACATAAATGTATATCTCTCTTGAAATTCTTTGAAGGGCTCATCAAGGCACCCATCACTGCTTCCTCACGAGCAACAACTCTGACTTCCTCAGCTTTGTCTCTCATCAACCTTCCTACCCAGTACACCAGCTGGGGGCTGTTCTTGTTAATCTTCTCCCTGTCAAACTAGCCCTTTGGATACTGCACGTAGCTCACTTATCATGACTCCTCTCCTTGCGTTCTTTGGAATGTGAACAAGCACTTTGTAGTCCAGTGGTTGCTATGAATGACATGGAGTGGTGATGGCATAGAGGCATCGACGCTGGACCAGTAAACCAGAAACTCAAATAGTGTTAAATAAACTAATCATCTGGTTCACTAATATCCTTTATGGGAGGAAAATCACTGTCTACATGTGACTCCAGACATACAGCAGTGTGTTTGACTCTTAACTTGCCTTTGAAATGGCCTTACAAACTTTTCAGTTGTATCAAACATCTAAATGTCTCAGAAAAGGAATGAAACCAGAGGGACCGGTCGGTATCAAACTTAAGCAATGACAGCAGCAAATGCACCCCTTTTTTAACCAATTTCTGGGAACCAGGGGCAAAATTGGAAGAGCTGTCTCAGAGACTGGTCAAGCAAAAGCCTGACAGTCATACCGTACACATACTGTCCCAGACTACACTATGACTAAAGGTGGTGGCACAGTGGTGTAGAGTTGGGAGGGAGTTTCCCTGAGCAGTCCTTAACATTGAATTTGCACCATATAAAGTTTTGTAGCATCGGATCAAACCTGGGCAAAGAAACCTTCTGGTTGAACACCACTAATCCGCCCCCATTCTGAGCTGATCAATCAGTCCGTCCCTGTGTTAAGTACCACTCGGAGGAAGCACTGAAGATTGTCAAATGTACTGTGAACTTTGGTGTTCATCTCAGAAAGTAGCTCAGCAACAACACTACTAATCAAGCTGGTTGAGTCCTAAAGGCCTTAACTGCCACATCTATGGCAGGTGGTGAAGCAACTAACAGGAAAGAAAAACATACTTAGTCATAGAGTTGTACAGCATGGAAACAGACCCTTCAGTCCAACTCATCCATGCCTACCAGATATGCTAAATTAATCGAGTCCCATTTGCCAGCATTTAGCTCATATTCTTCTAAATGCTTCCTGTTCATATACCCATCCAGATACATTTTAAATGTTATAATTGTATCAGCCCACACTACTTCCTCTGGCAGCTCATTCCATACACTCACCACTCTCTGCATGAAAGAGTTGCCCCTCGGTCCCTTTGAAATCTTTCCCGTCTCGCCCTAAATCTATACCCTCTAGTTTCGGACTCCCCCACCACAGAGAAAAGACCTTGTCTATTTACTCTATCCATGCCCCTCATGATTTTATAAACCTCTACAAGGCCACCCCTCAGCCTCCGATGCTGCAGGGAAAATAGCCTTGCCAATTCAGCATCTCCCTATAGCTCAAACCCTCCATCCCAGCAATATCCTTGTAAATCTTTTATGCACCCTTTCAAGTTTCACAACATCCTTCCTTATAGAATGGTGACCAGAATTGGATTCAAAAAGTGGCCTAACCAATGTCCTTTACAATCGCAACATGACATCTCAATCTTCATACTCAATGCACTGACCAATAAAGGCAAGCGTATCGAACGCTGCCTTCACTACCCTATTTACCTGCGACTCCACCTGCAAGGAATATGAACCTGCACCCCTCGGGGTCTCTGTTTCGCAACCCTCCGCAGGATTCCACCATTAAGTGTATAAGTCCTGCCCTGATTTGCCTTACCAAATTGCAACATGTCACCTAAATTAAACTCCATTTGCCACTCCCTGGCCCATTAGCCCATCTGATCAAGTGCCCATTGTATTCGTAAATAACCTCCTTCAATGTCCACTAAACCACCAATTTTTGTGTCATCTGCAAACCTAGTGACCATACCTCCTATATTCACATCCAAATCACTTTTATAAATGACAAAAAACATTGGGCCCAGCACCAAACCTTGCGGCACAGCGCTGGTTACAGACCTGTAGTTCAAAATACAAAACAACCCTCCACCACCATCCTCTGTCTCCTACTTGCAAGCCAATTTTGTATCCAGATGGCTAGTTCTGCCTGGATTCTACATTATCTAACCTTGTTAACCAGTCTACCATGCCAAACCTTGATAAATTGACTACATCCTCATTCGTCTGCCTACAGCAGTTGTGTCTGTCTGTGATAGTGTCTGCAGGAGTAACTACCACCATCCCAGTCTTGGTAGTTTGAAGCCCCTTAGTCACATTGAGGATGCACTCCATCATTTGTGGTGCTGTCGTCATGTTCTGGAATAGACGGAACACATCTAATAACTGAAAACTGAGTATCCGTGAGGCACAGTGGGTCATCAGCAGCAAAATTATACTTAAACACAGTCTCCAACAAATGGCCGGCATATCCCCCACGCACCGTCGTCATCAAGCCGGGGATCAACTCAACAGGGATCTTCAACAATGCTATCGAGTAACATTTGGCTGGCAATAACGTGCACATTGCATTTTTCCCAGGCCATTCACCTAACTGACTACATGCACTCTCAAAATCCCAACTCTTTAGCCTTTGACCCTCCATTAACTATGGTATTTCAGCTACTGATCTGCTCAACCAATTTCTCACTTCCATCTTTTGATGCCTTTCTGCCCATCAAAACTATTACACTTTCCCTCATCCTGCCCGTTTCCTCTATACAACCCCGTATGGACAGACAGCTAGCTGACTATTCATTACTGAATCGCTGAAGCACTCAGTGAGCCATACTCTCATCTACAAATACTGCCTGCTTCTCTAGATGCATCCAGCAGGTTTTTGCGACAAAGTGAACCCCTTTTTCTTTTCTTTTTCTTTTGGTATATATGTTTGAGCAATAATTGGGGATTCACTTGTGTCCTTTATGAATAGATAAAGACTGAAACTGTGGTTCTTGGAGTTAGGATGTCACACTTTTATAATGCATGACTATGTAAATAAATGAAGTGTTCAGACTCAACTCCAATTTGGTCCTTCTCCATCAGGCTTTTTGAAGAACAACATCCTTCTCTCTCACTTCACTGTGTACAAGGAGCATATGAACTTGTTTCCTAACAGAGATAGTAAGAACTGCAGATGCTGGAGAATCTGAGATAACAAGGTGTAGGGCTGGATGAACACCCCGAAACGTCAGCTTTCCTGCTCCTCTGATGCTGCTTGGCCTGCTGTGTTCATTCAGCTCTACACCTTGTTATCTTTGTTTCCTAACAAGATTTGCCACTATTTGATTAGCTATCTCAGTCACTTCCTTCCTTCTCTTAGTCCATTAAGCTAAATCTCCCCTAAGGCTCCCAGTACCCTAGACCAGAACTTGTATTCTGTAGTTTCTCTCCTATCTCCACTCTCAACTTAACTTCTCTGAGACCAGCTCCATGCTGTCTTGACCTTCATCTCACAAAACGATTGACACTCAGTTACTTCCCCTACTGCCTCCCTTGTTAGCCAGCATTAGTGATGATTCTCTCTCCTCGGATTCTGTCTCTATTCTTCAAATATGCGAAATCACCCCTCCTTCAAAATCTAACCCTTGATCCCTCCATCCTTGCAAATAACTATTCCTTTTCCATCTTCCCCTTCCTGTCTAAATGTCTGAAAAATATTATAAAGACAAACTACCCGTCCTCATAGTTATTGAACTGTTTGTCATTTTTGGCATATTTGACCACACTTTCCTCTTTCAAAGCCTCTGCAATGTCACCCAGTTGGATGTGCCTGTACTCAGTGCTTCTGTTCTTACCTAGCTAATTGTAGCCAGAGAATTGCTTTCAGTGGGTTCTCTTCAGATTCCGCCAGTACGACTTCTGGTGATGCCAAGGATTTAGCTCTGGTTCTTCCTATTTCTCATCTATCTGCTACGACTCCGTGACATCATCTGAAACATATCAATTTCCACATATAAACTGTTAACACCCAGATTTTATGCTGCTACCACTTTTCTTGACCCTTTCATTGTCTTTAAATTTTCTGAAATACTGGATGAGCAATGGCTACAAGGGCAGGTCAGAGGCTAGGAATACTGCGGCAAGGAATTCACCACCTAACACCCTGAAGCCTATCCGTCCTCTACAAGTCGGGAGTGTGATGGAATATTCCCCACTTGCCTCGATGGGTGCAGCTCCAACAATACTCAAGAAACTTGACACCATCCAGAGCAAAGCAGCGCCTTGATTGGCACTACATCCACAAGCATCCATTCCCTCCAGCACCGATGTTCAGCGATGGCTGTGTGTACTATCTACAAGATGCACTGCAGAAATTCACCCAAGATCCTCAGACAGTACCTTCCAAACCCACAACCACTTCTGTCTAGAAGGACAAAGGCAGCAGATATATGGGAACACCATCCGCCACCTTCAAGTTCCCATCCAAGCCACACACATCCTGACTTGGAAGTATATTGCCATTCCTTCACTGGTGCTGGGTCAAAATCCTGGAATTTCCTCTCGCATGGCATTGTGGGTCAGCGCACAGCAGGCGGGCTGCAGCAGTTCTAGAAGGCAGCTCACTACCACCTTCTGAAGGGCAACTAGGGATGGGCAGTAAATGTTGGCCAACCAGTGACGCCCACATCCCACAAAAGAATAAAAAAGAAAAACTTGTTCCAATTGGATATTCAGGAAAATTGAAACCAGTATTTTCTGTGATTAGGTGTTTTTGTTCTCCACCAACCAAGGCCATCCCTGTCTGGCAACTGCCTGAGGCTTAACCATTCTGTGTGCAAACTTGGCATCTTGTTTTGCCTGGAGAAGAGCATTCAGCCAGAAATATTCGCTGTCTCTAAGATTGCCTGTTTTCACTTCCATAACATCACGCTCTGCCTTGCTCTTCTGCTGAAATCCTCATCCTCATCCTTGCCTTCCTTCCTTCCAGACTTGTTTGGTTACAGTAATATTCCCTCTAAGTTGCATGGCCATGCAGCCATTTGGATGGTTCATGCATACTGATTCCAAACACTACTGCCATGCACAGATCTTGGAAGTCTGCGCTGTAGCAGGAGAATTAGAGGAAACGTAGTTTGTAGTATATTCCTAGCTGGCAAACCATGTTCTACTTCCAATAAACCTGAAGTTGTCCAAAGATCTGTTGTCATGTTCTAACTCTCAACAAATCCCATTCATACTTACCCCATGCTTACAGTTGCTACAGGCTAAGACATCATGACAACTTGAAAATTCTCAATCTCAATCCCATTTTAAAGTCTCTCCATGGTCTTGCTTCTCCATTTCTTGGGAAGGGAGGGTGGTGTAGTTGTAATCTAGAGGCTTGGGTTAATACCATGGGCACATTAATTTGAATCTCACCAATAAAATTAGTGGAATTTAAATTGAATTTATTAATTAATTGATTAAAAGCCAGGAATCGAGCTCTGGTTTAAGCAATGGTGCCACAAAACTACTATTGTAAAAACATTTCAGGTTTGCGAAAGTCCTTACAGAAAATTAATTCTGTTGACTTTATTTGGCCTTGTCAAATGTGACTGCAGACCCGCAGCAATGTGGTTAACCCTTAACTGCCGTCTGAAATAGATTTGCAAACCGCTCAGTTCAAGGGCAGCAGTTAGGGATAGGCAACAAATTCTGGTCTTGCTAGCTGCACCCACATCCTATGAAAGAATTAAAAATAACTATAAATTCCTATAGCCTCACAACTCTGAGATATCTGCAGACCTCTAATAAAGTCCTCCTGAGCATCCACAGTTTTAATAATGCCACAGTTCTTGATCTAATGTTGTCAGTTGCCAAAGCTCTGGAAATCATCCCATATCCTCACTGCCTTTTGGCTGGTTTAGTTCTATTAAGATGATCCTTAAAACCTACCTCTTTGGTCAAGTTTTTAGTTATCTGACCTATTATCCCCTTAGGTGGCTTGATGTCATATCATTTTATTGCATTAAAGATGTGACATAAAAGTGAAATGTTGTTGAGAGCAAGTGAATAATGGAGTGCAAGCAGAATTAATCAGGGATTTTATGGCATTTATTGATGACCTATGTGTTTTCACAGACATGAGAATATTTCAGAACTGAAAACTGTGATTACATTCAACATGCTATCTTTTCCTGCCTTTCTTCACACCTTTTCATCATTTTCTTACAACCTGCCCTCTCCAAAAGTGATTTTAATTGACATTTAAACCAGTGAACATTGTCTGCTTTAGTGCCTTCCTTGATTATGCTCTTTTAATATTGTATTATATTCTTCATAAGTGATCTTCATGATTGTTCTCTTTATTCAGAATCTCCTTTCTCTTTTACCCCTGTGGTTGTAAACATTAAGTCGATGACCTTGAACATGTCTTGCACTGAATTTCAGTTATTTAATATTATATCCTTTAACAATACTACCTGGATGGTTTGAATGTGGGAGAGAAGTTGCTCTTAGCTGATGGTCATTTTAAGATATACTGGTACTCATGTTACTTTGTTCATCCCTTCTCTGCTGAGCCATTCTCCATCAGTTTAATCCATTGTAAACTGGAACTTTTGGAAGCTTCTTACCTAAAAGTGAGATATACAAGGTGTAGAGCTGGATGAACACAGCAGGCCAAGCAGCATCAGAGGAGCAGGAAGGCTGATGTTTCGGGCCTAGACCCTTCTTCAGAAAATTTTTTCTGAAGAAGGG
>NC_063353.1:34623780-34641258 GCF_021869965.1 Rhincodon typus | reverse complement strand
TTTTAGGCCCGAAACGTCAGCCTTCCTGCTCCTCTGATGCTGCTTGGCCTGCTGTGTTCATCCAGCTCTACACCTTGTATATCTCCAGATTCTCCAGCATCTGCATTTCCTACTACCCCTTACCTAAAAGTGAACCATTTTATCAGTTTTTATCTTGTTCCAGTCCACTTTGAAATCAATTCTATAAAAAACATGACCAGAGATGAATTTGCTGTTGTGCCAGTTTTGACTGAGCAAGGTAAAGAATTTTGATTCTGAGGCGTAGAACAGCTCAGGTTAAATCAAAACGCGTAAAGCAGCAGTTCCATTTTTTGCCAAAAGCAGGTGCTTGCAATGCTTCTACTCATCCTTTTTACAGTCTTTTTTAGATCTATCTTTTATGTTTTTTCACTTGCCCCATTATTAACCTTGCATCATCACTTCTTTTGTCTTCACGTCTCCTGTCTTCCACCCTGTCACGGAACTTTCCACTTTGTTTTCCCTCCTTTCCTCCTCCCTGTCTGTAGTCGCTTTAATCCATGATTGTTCAGTTCTAATTGAAGATTGTTGACCTGAAATGTTAACTGATTGTTTCTGCACAAATCCTGCAGAACCTGCTTCAATCAGCTTTTTCTTTGTTGATATCAAACATTTTTAAGGCAGCTACATCAGAATTGCATTGAGAATGAAGTTATTTTCTCAGCTAATCTAAAAGACCTTCAAGTCAGGTACAGCAGCTAGACACAGATTAAAGCTGCCTCTACTCTGCTTTCAGTAACATGCTTAATCTTGTTTATACTCTGTCATTTTCAGTTTCTCGTGCAGGTTATCCTGCGGTTTTTCTAAGCCAGCTGAATGGCTGCTTTTTACTGTAGGAATTCTTGCTCACCAGAGATTTGACTACCATTCCTACAAATTAATTGCATGGATCCTTATAGCTAATTAACAAAAAAATCTTTATACCCTCTATTCTGAGCCATATTAACCCTTTGGTAGTGTGCCATTGTTTATAGAAATCAGGATTAAAACCCTTAAAATACTGTGGATGCTGGAGGTCGAAAATAAAAACAGGAAGTGCTTGAGGAACTCAGCAGGTCCAACAACATCTGTGGAAATGGAAACAGAATTGACCTTTCAAGGCCAGTGACTCTTCTTCGGAACAGTCCCAAATAAATATCATTGCATTCAAACATTAATTCTGTTTCTGTCTCCACAGACGCTGCCAGAGCTGCTGAGTTTCTCTAACACTTGTTTCTAACTTAAAATTATTAAGTTTATTTACATTCTTTTACATGGCTCTGCTTTTCAAGCAAGAAGGGAAACAACAGATTCAGAAGGACCACTCATTTTCGTAGAGTGAGAAAAGGGGGAAAATTGTAATTGTGCACAGCTAGAACTGTAGGAATAGAAGAGTATTTCAACAGATTCACTGAAAATATGTGTGAGGTGTTTATTCAGTCATTCCCAATATACAAAAATTTCGCTTGAATTCTTAGTTGTTGTCTGCTTGAAAAACTGCAACGAATCCCAAAAGTATTAGAGGAGCAAATTGTTTGCAGGAAGGTTTTTTTTTTATAAGTTTAGTACATTCCCCATTGTATTGTCCAGTTATTTGCTGCTTACATGAAGCTTGAGCTGTGCAGCAAATGGCATTCAGTTGCATTATTTTGTCATTTTTCAGCTTTGCCTTATTAGTGCTACGATTAGTTACATTGTACCAAGTAAAAAGCACTGACTTTGCACGTATTTAGTTCACTTCCAATCCTGCTTGCAATGCAAATATTAGATAACAAACAGAGCCTTGGGATCTGTCTGTGGGTTTTGTTTAGAAACAACATTTTGCACTAAAAGCAAAACCTTTATTAAATGTACAAAGATTCGGCAGTGAAAACACGTTGTGGTCAATTATTTAATTTCCTGCAGAGGCTCTGGCAAAGCTGCTGGTTCATCTTTTCTCATTCTTCCATGTTTTCCTTTCTCTCCTTGCCTCTGCTAGTGTGTATTTGTCTGCCTTTTTTCTGCCTTCCATTTTTTCCTCCTTTAGTTTTATTGTCTGTTTAACTTCATCCTTGACTACACGATGTCCGAAAATGCTTCCCAGCCAATATGTCACTTTTGACTTGTAGCTACTGTCACAACCTGCCAGATGTCAGCGTTTTCTACTTTTATTACATAAAATGTTCCTGCTTTTCACCATTAAAATTGGCATCAATTCTATTTCTCTTTCTCACTTCCTAATTATATGTTTTTTTTTATTTGTCCCTTTGTACCTTGACCAAAACATGACTTGCCATTTATTTTTCCCCGCAGGTTACCATGTAATTTACTTGTCCGATGGGCAGGCAAATTTCAGAGCAGCTTCTTTTGCTAGTTACCTCAAACTTGTGAACGGGGACAGTTATTCCTTTATATTCAATCATAACATTTTATTGTTTTCAACGAACTTTTGAATCTCCCCTTAACTTTGGAACAGCCCACCCCTCTAGCTTTTCAAACTAACTGAAATTTCTCAACTTGAGTACAATTCTAGTAAACTTCCTCTGTACCTTGGTTGACATCTTTATATCCCTTCCAGAATATATTAATCTGAACTGGGGACTCAGTACTTCGATTTGGGTTTAAGCAGTGGTTTATAAGGGACTCTAATCTATGATCCCCATGTTGTCTTTTCAACTTGTGTCAGCTTCAGAGATCAAAACAACCCATGTGTCTCTGTTCCTGGACTTGTTTAAAATTGTTCCATTAAATTTTATTGCCCCTCCACATTCTCATTTCCAAAGGCTGAACGCTTTGAAAATTGTTTTAAGCCAATCAAATGATAATCCTTGTTGATGTTGACAACTGTTTTATGGGAAGATTTTCATTTTTTTGGTTTGCTGAAGAAGATTTGTTGAAACAGAGATTGAAACACGCTGCAGTTCAGAGTGTCACTGTTTGGACATTGACTTTGTAGTTTGTTCCAATTTTCAAAGGGAGGATTATTGCAGCTAGAGCATCATGCTGAACGTGAATTGTACAGGAAATGTCTTGACATCAAAATGAACAGATGCTGCCCAACTTGAGCTTATTTTTTAGCTACTCAGGAATATTTAAATAGTCTCTTGATAGTACAAAACTTGAGTATTGCTGGATAAAGACACTGTCGAAGCTTTTCATCTTATCAGGATGTTCACAAGAAATGTAAAGGAAATGCAACATTTTAGACTGTATGAGAAGAGTGTGCTGTATGGCAAGTAGACCCTGATTGGTAGAATTCCAGCTGTGGAAATTGTGCCAGTTAGATGACCACTGACGGTTAACAGTCAGGCTTTTTAAAACTTAAACCAAGCAGGTTGATTCTGATTGGTTAAGATAATGCCCTGAGGAATGAACTAGGGAATGGCTGTCATGTGTTTTGGTAAATTGAAACAGACATTGTGTGTACAGGCTTTTTGGGGCCTATGTATATGTAACTTCTGCATGCTCAAAGACACCATGCTGTGAGCCTGACTGACCGTTTTAAAGTGGTTGTCAGCAAAATTTTTAGCGTACTCATGACAACATTTGCAAGATAATCCCATCGCAGAAATGCATCTATTGTTGGGCACTCTACTTAGAGTATTGCATTCAGTTTCTTACCTGTTGTGAACTACAGAAGGGACTTGCTGCCTGGTGCAATCTACCGATTTTGAATGGTACAGCCTACATATTCAGCATCGCGCTGCAATTGAAATTCCTATGCCTGATTACTCATTTGTTTGATAAGTATAATATCTTTTTGGCTTGATGGCAGTATCCTGCTACTGGCAAGCACCACTTGTGCCACTACTACATCGTAGCAACATGAAACATGGAAATGAAGAGCACAAGTAAACCATTCAGCCTTTTGAGGCTGCTCTACCATTCAATAAGATCATGATCGATCCTCTATCTCAATGCCATATTCCTTTTTTATGCCCATACCCATTGATGTCTTTAAAATCTAAACATTTATCTATTTCTTTCTTGAATATGATCAGTGACAAGGCCTTCGTGGCTTTCTGTGGTGGGGAATTCCATAGGTTCACTATCCTTTGAGTGAAGCTATTTCACCATGTCATTCCTAAACGTCCTACCCCATATCCTTGGACTATGCCCCTCCTACTAGACTGCCCATCAAAGGAAAACATCATCTGTGCATCTAGTCTGTCCAGAACTGTTAAAAATTTTACAGATTTCCTCTCAAGATGTCGCCAACACTGGGTGACTCTTTGCAAGCTCTCCACAGCAGATCTTATTCTCACATTTCTTATAACCATTCTGCACTTTTAAACCTAAGTTCTAAGTCCATAAAAATTACACCTCCTGTACAGCTGCAACCTTGTATGCCTTGCTCTGTCTGTGCACCCTATTATCTGTGTGTCCTGGTTTGCTATGATTGGCCTATGCTGCTCGCAAAACAAAGCTTTTCACCGTACTTAGGTATATGTGACTACAATAAATCAAATCAAATCAGATTTCAATCAGATCCCCTCTCATCCTTCTGAACTGTAGTGGATATGCACCCAGTCAAACTTCTCCTCGCAGGACTGTTATGTCGTCCGCAGTATCAGACGAATGAACCCCCTGCTGCATTCCCTCTATGGCAAGTGTATCTTTTCTTGTTATCCGTTGCTTGTATTTTGAGCTATCTTAAAGCGGAAGTAGACTGACACTTTGCAGGACCGAAAGCTACAATCAATGAGTGTTATTCTCTTACAATATAAAATATTTGTTTCCCCTTGTGTTAGTATTTGTGCGAATGTCCTAATAAATGCAAGATAAAAAGCTTGGACTTTTTTTTTCACAATACTCAATATTTCAATTAATGGAGGTGGCTGTGTGTTGTATCAGGGCTGCAATAGTGAGGGAGCAAATGGCAATAAGTGATGTTCGGTAGAGTAGTTGATTTTTCCCAATTGAGCCAAAAGAAATGGAGTAGTGATGGTTCCATTATGATAATTAGCATCCAAGAATTTGGAGGGCAGTACAGCCCTGCTGCCTCTCAGTGCCAGAATGTGGAGGTGCTGGTGTTGGACTGGGGTGGACAAAGTCAGAATTCACATAACGCTAGGTTATAGTCCAATAGGTTTATTTTAAATCACAAGCTTTTGAAGAACTGCTCCTTCTTCTGGCTTTGTCGCAGTGCCAGGGACCCGGGTTTGATTACAGTCTTGGGTGACTATCTGTGTGGAGTTCACATGTTCTCCCCATGTCTGTGTGGGTTTCTAGTAGATGCTCCAGTTTCAGGCTACTGTCCAAAGATTCACAGGTTAGGTGGATTGGCCATGCTAAATTTCCCCATAGTGTCCAATCCATATCTCAATACAGAGTATTAAAGTGTTGCTGAAATTGAGACTATTCATACACTGAGTTGGACAAAGCCAATGGTTTGTTCTGTGCCCCTCAAGTCTGAGATTATCATGTGTTCTTTATGCCTTGTGAAACTATATTAGTAGAGGCAATGCTGCCACCATGGATTCTATTCTCTATGGAATCTGGCTGCCATTGATTTATTATTAGAAGACGTGACACTTTTACATGGTTTTATGCAAGACACTTTAGCAGAACAGTGACTTCTGAAACATGGTCATGTCTCCAAAGTAGCTGTTATTATAGAATCGTACAGTACAGGGGAGGCCCCTTGGCCCATCTATTCTTCAAAGAGTCATTCAGCAAGAAAACAAACCCTTTGGTCCAACTCATTCATGCTGACCAAGTTTCCCAAAGTAAACTTGTTCCACTTGCCTGCATTTCCCATTATCCCTCTAAACCTGTCCTATTCATGTACCTGCCCAGTTGTCTTTTAATTGTTGTAACTATACCTGCATCTACCACTTCCTCTCGCAGTTCATTCCACATACAAACAACCCTCTGTGAAAAAGTTGCCCCTCAAGTCCCGCTTTAAGTCTTTCTCCTCTCACCTTAAAAATATGCCACCAAGTTTTGAACTCACCCACCCTAGGAAAAAGACCTTTGCTATTCACCCTATCTATGCCTGTTTTATCTATTTTCTTTTGTACCTTATACTGTTAGCGCAGAATACAGTCTCATAATGCAAAAATATTAATACTGACTTCTGTAATATTGACTTTTAGTGTACTTTACACCATCTTACCAACTGAAAGTATTATCTTGTGTATGCTACTGTATCATAGTGATTAGTACATTACCCCACTAAAAGAATAACGCTATTTAAATAAGCTTTTGGGTTATAGGATTGTACGCCTTGTGTGCTTGTCTGTGGATTTCATGAGGCTACAATTTATTCCATTTGGAATGTGTGTTCTGTGCTGAGATGATCATTGGCTAGGAGACAAAACACTCAGCAACTTTTGTTACAATTAATGAATTAATGACCCCTCTTCAGTGGTTACAGGAAGAGGCTCTCATATGCTTTGAGATGAGACCAGATTTTCTCACCTACATGATGCTATCCATGCTTGAATAACTTGCTAGCACTAACTGTCTGCTTCAGCATGAAGATTGAACAGTGGTTTCAAGGGCTCAGGTGTCTAAAGATCCAGATGCGAGCAGGAAATTGTTGGGAAAAGTTGTGGACCTTTTTTTAATTCATTCGTGAGACATGGGAGCCGCAGGCTGGCCAGCATTCAGGATGGTCAGTGGCTTTTGAAGGGGAACTTGCGGGTGATGGTGTTCCTAGGTTGCATGCTTCTTGTCAGCCCAAGTCCAGATACCATCCAGGTCTTGCTGCATTTGCTTGCACTTACACTTGCTTCAGAATCTGAAGTGAACTGTCCTGAACATTGTGCAACTATCAACGAAACCCCCACTTTAATTATATAGAAGAAAAATCTTCTTTGTTTTAAATGTATTGAATGAATAAAAAATATATTCTCTTGTTTGAAATTCTAAAATATTGAAGAAACAATGAATTAGATCTTGGGTACAGTTGAGTTGCTGTTCACTTGCACTCTGGTAGTGGATTCCATGGAAACTGAGCATTCTTGAAATAGTCTGTTCAGAAGGAGTCGTAATAAGTCTGTACACATTGATTGGGGCTGGCAGGATGTTGGCAGAGTGGAAGGATGAAGATCCTCACTGACCATTACAGCATTCAATGAGCTCGTCAGAGCTAGAATCATAACTAGTAATGTCAGGAAAGAAGGAGAATATTAAAGCTCTAATCCTGCTGTCTCCCTTTGCCCCCTCCCATATCCTTCCTCCTGGAACACAAGCACTTTAAGTGAGATGAGGTGTCTGCTATTAGAGCAAGTTACTGAAACTGAAGAAGCTTCTGATCCTGTTTGCTAAATATTTGATTGTGTTGATAGATTGTTTAGCTAATTCAGCTTCGTTGGAGAATGTGATCGGATTGATGCTGCTTGAGAGGATTTTACTTAAAATGATCAGTAGGATTCCTCTTTTATCCAGCATTTACCACACAGTAATTTCAGGGAGAGGTTTGTTAGAATCCAGTGTGCTGTGCAATAAAGCTTATTCTGTCTATTTTACTGCTTTCTCAATGGAGGCGTTTTTTTTAATGAAATAGGCAATGATTTTAATTTGAATCATTCTGTTCAGGAGAGAGAAGTGTTCATTTATTTGAAAAAGAAATTTAAATTTGAAAGCAATTTGTATTTCAGTTCCTGTCAACTAAGGAAATACAAGTAACAGGAATATTTAGTTGTGAGAATGGTGTGAACAAAGTTGCATTTTTGGCATTCTGTAGAATGGTTACAGCACAGTCGAAGACAATTTGGTCCAGCCTGTCTGTCTGTCTGCAACGTCGATTCAGTTAGTCCCACTCCTCCATCTTTCCCCTCAACATTGATGAAGGGTCTAGGCCCGAAACATTCTAGATCCTAACTGTTTGTTATATGTTGATTCAGGATTAATTATTTTCTTTGCAGAGAACTGGACAAGGATGGACTTGTATGTGACGGTCTTTGACATTGTTTTTCTTTTCATATAATCCTCTTTGCTTCCTCCGTACTTTTTTCCTTTTTCCATTCCTTCTCATTCTCAGTACTCAAAAGGCGGGTGGGAGGAGTGAGCAGATAGATGCGGACGCTTCTCCCCTCATACCCCCTGCCTTCAGCATATACACCACCTTTTCCCAGCTACTATCAGTTCTGAAGAAGGGTTACTGGGCCTGAGATATTAACTCTGTTTTCTCTCCACACATGCTGCCAGATCTGAGTTTCTCCAGTAATTTCGATCTTTGTGTCATCTTGCTTTGTCTGTGTTGAAGCTATTTGCTTGTTTTTTTCTGCCACTTGGCTTCTATCTCTCTTTCCTTGTTGTGGCATCTTTCAATTTACCATCTTACCATTTTCTGTTCGTTCGTCCTTTTGTACTGTCCCCTTTCTGTGTCTAGTTCATTTTGACTTTACACAATTGTGCTAATGGGATTTTAGTGCTACTGGGTAAGGGGCTTGAGAATTCAGTATATTTTGTTTCATTTTTTCAAAAAAAATGTATTTTAGTTACTCCTTGAGGGGGTTAAAAATACTAATATTGCAAGAGATGCAAAATAACCCATGCACAACTTGTAAAGGAAATGGTTGATAGGAAGGTTGATGTTAATTCCTTCTCCCTATATCATTAAACTAATTTCAATTCCACCTTGCCATTTCTCTGTTCCTGATTTTGTCAGTGCTAAATAATTTAAGCAAATATACATATTTGGAAATGCATTGAGGACATGAGTTATGCAGTATATTAGAACACCGTTTACCTCTCAAGACAGTACATGTTTAATCTGGACTGAAAACTTGGCT
This sequence comes from Rhincodon typus, assembly GCF_021869965.1. Taxonomy (NCBI): domain Eukaryota; kingdom Metazoa; phylum Chordata; class Chondrichthyes; order Orectolobiformes; family Rhincodontidae; genus Rhincodon; species Rhincodon typus. The sequence continues at coordinate 34,632,538 of NC_063353.1, read as the reverse complement.
GGATGATAGGATGCATAATGTCAGTTCAAAGCACTTTTAACCCAGTAGCTTCTGGACACCATTGGAGAACATGAAACATACCTAGATATGGATGAGGAAAGGTGGAGGAATCTAAAGTTGGGCATAAACACAATATGAATATTTTAGACTAAAAGGTCATGTGTTGTGTATAGTTTCTCCCCCCCAAGCCTGCAACAAAAAAGCCTCAGTTATATTACAGCCATTGCACAACCGTTTGAGGTAATCTACCCTTCACCAATTCTGACCTCTTGTGTATCCATAATTATTATTGCTCCACTTCTCTCCCCTCCCCTTCCATCCCTTTGTCTCTGTCTCTCTCAATCTCCCTTCTCTCTCTCTCACTGTCTCTCTCTCTTTTTCAATATTACTTCTCTGAAGCACCTGAGGGCATTTCAATGCATTAAGGTGCTATATAACTGCAATTGTTTTTGGTCTACGTAGACACTTAGTCCTATGCTATGGCATTGGTTCTTAACGCTCTCAAGATAACTAGGGATAAGAAATAATGACAATCTTCCCAGTGCCAGTTAGGTTTTGGAAACGAATCACTGGGTTTAATTAATGTTCTGCTTTGTAGTTAATGCATTTCTGTTTTATATTCTAGCAGTTACCCTTTGGGACATCTTTTAAAGAATGATTGGGCTTCGGATTAAGAATATAAAATTTCTGTAACTTGGTTCAGTAAAATGTTATGTTTGTCTTTTAATTTCAGGTGGAGGTTGAGGTGGAAAGCATGGATAAAGCTGGTAATTTTATTGGCTGGCTACACATAGATGGGATCAACCTTTCTGTCGCTCTTGTGGAGAACTCTCTCTCAAAGGTGCATTTCACTGCAGAGCGGAGTTCCTACTACAAAGCACTTCTATCAGTTGAAGAGCCTGCCAAGTTGAAACGGGAAAAGGTAAGGAGTGAATTGAAATATTTTTTTTTTACTGAAAAATCATTTAAACTTCTAAAACGCAACAAGTATCTATGCTTATCATGATGTCCATTGGATAGTGAGTGGTGAACAATCCACCTTCGATATAATGCACCCAGACCTGTCTAGTTTAATCTTTGAGGTGGTGCATAAACAAAACAACTTGCACTTTGCTTTACACGTCTTGAAAATTTTGGACATTCTCTGAAATGTTTATTTTCACTTAAAATTAGTACTAGAATTAACCTTTATTGCCACATAGACTCAATGAGTAAAGTGAAAAGTTTATACGTCACCACTTCCAGTGCTGACTTAGGTGCAAGGATACCGAGGTAAGCTTCTTTAGTTACAAGATCTTAGACAGTAGAGAAGTAAAATGTCCAGCATTGCAGAAATAGAAGTTCAGAACAACAGACCACACTGATACACAGCGTCCAGTCCACATTGAGTCCCGGCCCCAGACCACACTGGATTCACCTTAAGGATCATGAGGCTGGGAGATCGGCACAGACCGCCAAGCTAGGCTGAGGACACCATGCCGGGAGGATGCTATTGCACTGTGCTGGGAGGCCACTGCGTCAGGCTGGGAGTTGTCACTGGAGATCCAGGAATTGTCACTCACCAGAGGCCAGGAGTCATCGTCTGAGGCTGAGAAAGAAGTAGAAGAAAAAAAAACACTAATAGGAAGAAAAGAGAAGATAAAGAAGAAGAAAAGAACAGGCAAAGCGGACAAGCTCTGGCTGGAGCATCATGCTCCACTGCCATCTTGGAAGGTAAGACTATTTTAAAAAGAACTATTTTAAAAAGAACTATTTTAAATAAAAGTGAACAGTGTTCGGGGAGTCTGACTCATAACCAAAACCATTTGCATGACTACTGTGGTAGGATTATGCAATAGATTTCAGCATCTCATCACTTGAGAGTATTTCTTGACTCTGAATAATAGAAACAGCTGTTCACACATATTTGACCTTACCTTCTCTCATAATTCAAATCCCTAAGTCCACAGCAAGTTAGGTTTATGTGAAGTAGATATCCAAAGATGTTTTCAAGAAGCCAAGTTTTGCAATTGTTCATTTGACTTTTCAAGTATAAGCCTAGAATTGCAAAGATGTAACAGATACCATGAATACATTTGAACAAGTCTTCAGTATTCCCCGCAACGTGATGGCAAATTAAGAAATTAATTTCAACTCAAGCTGGCCAGAAAACACTTTATTTTATTGCTTTGCCATCCATATGTCTTCCATCCTTGTTACTCAAGGGAAGTTATTTTGATGCACTCCTTTAGTTCTTTACCTCACACTGTCTGTTTCATGTCCCAGCATAGCCAGATGCTGTCAAATTGCAACTCTTCTGCAGCACCTTTTTCCCCACCCTTCATGCAGTCTTTTCCCCTCCCCTCCCCTCATGCTATCTCCTCCCCTCCCCCAGTCTCCTCCTCTTACTCCCTACTAACTCTTGTCACCATTTGTTCCTTCGCAGCATACTTCTTCATAGTTCTTGCAGCCTCCTACTTCTACCAGCAAACCCCCCATCCAAACCTCAGACAAGGCAGAGGGCCCTTGGCACCTGAGAAAATATGACTCTGGTGACTGCTTCCTGACTGCTACTTATCCAAATGTTCTTATTAACCTGTTGAGTGATGTTATTGCACACCTCTGGTGCAGGTGGGACTTGAATCCAGGCCTCCCACCCCAGGGATAGGGACACTAGCACTGCACCACTCGACAGCTCCTGCTACTTAGCTAATTGGGGCTATTTCTAGCCCACATTTGCTGATAGATTCATTGGTGACACGATCTGACCTTTCTGAAAAAGGGTCGCCGGACCGGAAACTTTAACTTTGGAATCTGTCCATAGGTGCTGCCAGACATAGAACAGTACAACGCAGGGACAGGTCTTTCGGCCCACCGTGTCTGTGTTGACCATGATGCTACTGTAAACTAATCCCATCTGCTTCCATATGTTCCATATCCCTCTATTCCCTGTCTGTTCCTGTCTGTTTAAATGGCTCTTAAACTTCACATCTGCTTTCCTGGTTTCCGATACTTACTACCCTCTGTGTCAAAAAAAACTTTCCTTGCACATCTCGTTTAAACTTTTCCCCCTCTCACCCTAAACCTATGCCCCCTCCCTACTTAATATTTGACATTTCCACCCTGAGAAAGAGACTCCAACTAGCCCTATCCAGGCCCCTCATAATTTTATATGCTTATATCAGGGTGCCCCTGGGCAAAAATAATCCAAATTTGTCCAACCTGTCCTTGTAGTTTATACAATTCCAACCCAGACAACATTCTAATGAATCTCTTTTGCACTCTCTGCAAAGCCTCCACATCTTTCCTATAGTGTGGCAACTAGAATTGTGTACAGTAATTCAAATGTGGACTGGCAATAGTCTTATACAGTTGCAACATGGTTTTATATTCAGTGCCCTGACTGATGCAGACAATCATCCCATACATCTTTTTTTTTAACTACCTAATCCACTTGTGTTGACACTTTCAGGGAGCTATGGACTTAGACCCTGAGATCCCACTGTATATCAAGGCTCCAAAGAGTCTGGCCATTTACAATATACTTTCCTCTTACGTTTTACCTCCCAAAATGCATCACCTTTCACTTGTTTGGATTAAACTCCATCTGCCATTTCTCTGACCAACTTTCCGGCTGATCTATATCCTGCTGCATCCTTTGATTCCTTCCTCACTATTCACATCTCCACCAATTTTCATATCATCTGCAAACTTAATAGTCAGATCATGACATTTTCATCCAAATCAATTATACATATAGAAACAACAGAGGTCCCAGCACTAATCCTTGCAGAACACCTTGGTCACAGAACTGCAGTCAGAAAAAGACCCCTCCACAACCACTCTCTGTCTGCTATAGCCAAGCCAATTTTGTAGCTAACTTGCCAATTCACCATGGAATTCATACGATTTGATCTTTTGGACTAGCCTACCTCAAGGGAACTAGTCAAATGCTTTAGTTAAGTCTCTGTACACAACATCCACTGCCTTCCCCTTGTCGATCATTATCGTAGCTTCCTGAAGACCTGCAGGGTTTCTCCAGCAATTTCTGTTTTTCTTTTGGGAAAGAATCAGGCGAGGATGTACAATGTACTCTGTGTGGGGGATTTTAATGTCCCCACCAGGAGTGGCTTGGCAGCAGCACTACTGTTCAAGTAGTTTGGGTCTAGACTGGGTCTTGCTGCAGAAGGTAAGGGAAACAACAAGAGGGAAAAACATATTTGATCTCATCCTTACCAATCTGCTGGGTACAAATGCATCTATCCATGACAGTATTGATAAGAGTCATCACTCCAAAGTCCTTGCAGAGATAAGTCTCGCGTTCACATTGAGAGTACCCTCCATTGTATTGTATGGCAGTAAATGGGACAGATTTCAAACAGATGTACCAACTCAAGACTGGGCATCGATGAGGCACTACGGGCCATCTAAAGCTGCAGAATTGTACCCCAGCACAATCTCCAACCTCATGGCACAGCATAATCCCATTTGACTATTACCATCAAGTCAGGCGATCAACCATGGTTCAATGGAGAGTGCAGGAGGACAGGCTAGAAGCTGCACCAGGCATGCCTTAAAAAGAGGTGTCAACCTATTGAAGCTACCAAACAGGATGACTTTGATGCCAAACAGCATAAGCAGCAAGTGATAGACAGTGATATACTGACAGAAGTGATCCCACAAAAAACACATCAGATCTAATCTCTGCAGCCCGGCCACATACAGTTATGAATGATGGTTGGACAATTAACTCACTGGAGGAGGAGGCTCCACAAATATCCACATCCATAATGATGGGAGAGCCCAGCACATAGTGCAAAAGATAAGATTTGCAGCAATCCAGGCAGAAGTGCCAAGTGAATGATCCATCTCAGCCTCCTCCAGTGGTCCCCAGCATCTCACATATACCAGTCTTTAGCCAATTCGATTCATTCCAGGTGACATTGAGAAACAGTTGAAGGCACTGGATACTCAGAAGGCTATGAACACTAACAACATTCTGCAACAGTACCAAAAGGTTGTGTCTCAGAACTTGCTGTTCCCCAAGCCAAGCTGTTCCATTACAGTTAGAATACTGGCATCTACCTGAAAATGTGAAAAATTGGCCAGGTATGTCCTTCACACAGAAATCAGAACAAATCAAACCCAGCGAATTACTGCCCTATCAGTCTACTCTTGGTCAAAAGCAAAGTGTTGGAAGTGTCATCAATCATTCTATCAAGCAGAACTTGTTCAGAGACACCCAGTTTGGGTTTCACCAGCGCCGCTGAGCTCCTGACTTCATTGGGTCCAAAAATGCAGAAGCACTGGATTCCAGAGGTGAGGCGAGAGTGACAGCCTTGATATCAAGGGTACATTCAACTCTGTGTGACAACAAGGAGCCCCCAACAAAACTGTAATCAGTGGGAATCGGGGGCAAACTCTTGACTGATTGGAGTTGTACCTGACACGTCAGAAGATGCTTGTGCTTGTTGGAGAGCAGTCATCTACAGGAGTTCCTTAGATTCATGTTCTAGGCCCAACTGTCTTCAACTGCTTCATCAATGATCTTCCCTCCATCATAAGTTCAGAAGTGGGGATATTCATCAATGATGCATGATGTTTAGCACCATTTGCAACTGTTCAAATACTGAAGCATGGTCTGGACAAGATGCTGGTTTGGGCTGACAAGTGGCAAATAATACACACACCAAACAAATGCCAGCAAATAACTACCTCCAGTAAGAGACAATCTAATTACCGCCCCTTGACAGTCAGTGGATCATCACTGAACCTCTCAGTATCACCATCCTGGGGTTACTATCGACCAGAAACTCGACTGGTCTCAGCACATAAACACAGTGGGTTACAAAAGCAGGTCAGAGGCTGGGAATTTTGCAGCAAGTAACTCACCTCCTGACTCCCCAAAGCTTGTCCACTCTCTACAACAACACTCAAGAAGCTTGGCTCCATCCAGACCAAGCAGCCCACTTGATTGGTACCACATTCACAAGCATCCACTTTCCCTATCACTACTGCTCAGCACCAGTGTGTGCTATCTACAAGATGTTTGCCAAAATTCACCAAAGATGAATTTGACAGCAAATTCCAAATGAACAATTACTTCCAGTGAAAAACATGGGAGCACCACCACATACAGATTCCCTTCCAAGCCACTCACCATCCTCACTTGGAAATACAGAATCATAGAATCCCTATAGTGTGGAACCCCATTGAGTTCACACCGCCTCTCCAAACAGCATCCCACTCAGATCCACCGCTCTACCTTATCCCTGTAACCCTGCATTGCCATGGCTAATCCACCTAGCCTGCTCATCAGTGGAAACTATGGGGATTTTAGCATGGCCAGTCCACCTAAACTGCACATCCTTGGACTGTGGGAGGAAACTGGAGCACCTGGAGGAAACCATGCAGGCACGGGGAGAATGTGCAAACTCCACAGAGACAGTCGCCTGAGGCCGGAATCGAACCCGGGTCCCAGGCACTGTGAAGCAGCAGGGCTAATCGCTGAGCCACCATGCTACCCCCTATATCATTGTTCCTTCACTATCTTTACATCAAAATCCTGGAATTCCTTCCCTAAGGGCATTATGGGTCAACTTCTAGCACATGGACTACAGCAGTTCAAGAAGACAGCTCACCACCACCTTCTCAAAGGCATCTAGGGATGGCCAATAAGTACTGGCCAGCCTGCAACGTCGAAGTCCCAGGTGTAAATAAAATAAATTTGCCTACTGCCATCACATATTTTAAGCCCCACCTCAAAATAAACTTAATTATATGACTAAAGTATTGGCAAAGATCTGTAGCTTGGGTTGTGGATGAGGTTATTGACTTGCTTGCCGAGCTGGCTTGTTTTTGTTCAGACGTTTCATCACCATGCTAGGTGACATCATCAGTGGATGCCTTTTAGATTTTGTAATCAACAAACATATAAAATTGGACCCCAAAAAAATCCATACAGATCAAAACCGGAAATGACAGTACTCACCGTAACAGACCGGACAGTATAAATTCCAAGTGGAGAAGAATAACATCGCTTCATCAGAGGCTGCACTGATGATGCCACCTAACATGGTGACGAAACGTCTGAACAAAAACAAGCCAGCTCGGCGAGCAAGTCAACAACTTCAATTATATGATGGTGTGGAGCTGGAGGAACACAGCAGGCCAGGCAGCATCAGAGGAGCAGGAAAGTTGATGTTTTCTTCAGAAAGGCCCCAACTCGAAACGTCAACTTTCCTGCTCTTCTGATGGTGCCTGGCTTGCTGTGTTCCTTTAGCCCCACACTATGTTGTCTCTGACTCCAGCATCTGCAGTTCTTGCTATTTCTTAATTACATGATAGTCGCCTTTCCTAGGAACTTCTTGTACCTTCCTCCACTCTTTCATATGTCTCTAGCTTTGGGTAGACAGACCACAAAGCAGTCAGTGAGCAACAGTGAAAAATGATAGGGATTGTTACATTTACTCAGACTGAGAGTCAGAAAAGGTCATCTAAGGCCACTAGAACCCAAGGGCATGCTTAAGATTTTAGTTTATCTGTGGAATAAGCATAGATGTGTTTTATAATTTACTTTAGAGTCATAGAGTCATACAGCAGAGAAACAGACCCTTCGGTCTCGCTCATCTGCACCAACCAGACATCCCCATCTAATCTAGTCCCATTTGCCAGCATTTGGCCCATATCCCTCTAAACCTTTCCTATTCATATACCCATCCAGATGCCTTTTAAATTTTGTAATTGTACCATCCTTCTCTACTTTCTCTGGCAGCTCATTCCATACACTCATCACTGCTGTGGTCCTTTTAAATGTTTGCCCTCTCAACATAAACCTATGTCCTCTCTGGAACCCTTGAAAAATCTCTTTTTTCCACTTATAAATAGTTAGCTGCCAGATTTTTAAAAATATTTCTTGATTGATTTTGTTCACTGAAGCAAGGCTATTCAGATTAGCAGAGATTCCATTTTCTATGGTGTCTCAATAGTACTACATAACTGTTAAGTAGAGAATGGAAAAGCAATAGCTTTCATCACTAATACATAGGAAATATTCTTTAATTTGCCACTTAGAGGCAAAACGCTTACTTCGCTCAATTTTGACCACGATTTTATGCCTCCTTTCAAAGCCAGCTATGTAAATCCTGCAATATTAGTAATTATTTTAAATGGTTACCTCCAAGTGTTTTCATTACACTTTTTGGAGAATTGTGAACAGATCAGATTTTTAATTCTAAATTTATAAGTGCACACATTAACTTAAGAACGTCAGAGCATTCTGGCAAGTCTTTGGGCTTTAATGACCACATAGTAATTGTTGGAAGATTACTAGCTGATATCTCTTCTCCATTTTGCAATGCAAAAACAATTTGCATTGACATAGCACCCTTAGTATGGGAAAACATCTCAATGCTCTTTTGAGTAATCAGCCAAAGAAAAACTGATGTCAAGCTAAAGTTGGAAATATGAGGAGGAGATGACCAAACTCCTCATTAAGAAAAGTGGCTATTGAGATGGATCTTAAGGAAGAAGAGGAACATTTAGAAGCAGAGGGGTGTAGGGAAGGAGTTCCAGGCCATTGGGCTACAATTGAGCTATACCATTTCTCGCCATATTTTCCACACCTTGACTACCTTAATTAGTGGTCTCCTGAATTCTACAAAGTGTAGAAAAGGCACAGTCATTTTTCACTATTCTTTAACCATGGTAGAGATTTGAGCACATAGGTATATTATAATAAAAACCAAAAGAACTGCGGATGCTGTGAATCAGGAACAAA
>NC_063353.1:34579020-34623380 GCF_021869965.1 Rhincodon typus | reverse complement strand
GGTATATTATAAATTCGAGGTAAAAGATAAAGTTGCCCTTGTCTTACCAAATCATAGGGCTGCCCTCTTATAGCGAGTTAATTGAGAGTCACCATGCCTCGGGCAAACAGGAAGGTTGAGAAGGGGAATCTTCCATTGTAATCTCAATCTGTGTAGTAATTGAACCCAGGTTGTTGGTGGCACGCTGCATCACGAACCAACTGTCCAGCCAACTGAGCTAACTGTATGTTAAAAGGAAATACAGTGCAGTATAAATGAAGCAATTTCTAAAATTGTTCAGATCTTCTCTAGTCAGTGTAGATTGTCATTGAATGAGAAAATGTTAAAGGCTGTTTCAGTTAATACACAACTTTTTCACTGTGGAACTAGGGATTGGATGCAACGAGCAACAGATGGACTAGAACGTTTGTTAGCTATAATAATATTTTGTGATTGAGCCTAAGGCATTCTTAAGCTAATTCCTGAGTGATTTTGAATTTAGAGCACTAAATGCCATGTACCTCGGATGAGGAAGAATAATCATTGGTGTGGATTACAGTTTGAAGAGGGCTTTGCCCTGTCCTGACTTGCGTTGTGATTGAAAGTAAACTTGACCCAGAGGCTTAGGACCACATGAAGCTTGAGGCAGAGGGGTATGTGTTAAGAGAGGGTGATGACTTGGGATTTGATATGTTGAAATGTGATGATCAGTAGAGTTCCTGATTCTACATACAAATTGAAGGCAGAAGTTGCCATTTGGCCCTTCGAGCTTACTTGATTATTTAATAAGATTACAGCTGATGTGTTTGGTTGTGAATTGCACATTCCCACGTACCTCTGATAACCTTTGATTCCCTTGCCTCACCGTGCAGCCCGGAGGACTTAACGTTGACTTCTCTAATTTCAAATAACCTTCCCACCCATCCCCCAGCTCCCTTTCCAGCCCCGCCGCCTCCCTTCCATTCCAGCTACTAACCGGATTCACCTCTCCCATCGACCAACCAGGTTGTACTTCCTACCAGTGTCCACCTATTGCCACCATTCCACTACCTTCTCCCCACACCTTTTATCTGCAGTTCCCCGTACCTCCACATCCAGCCCTCAAGAAGGGTAATACCCGAAACGCTGACTTCTCCTTCTCCAGACGCTACCTGGCTTGTTATGTTTTTGTAGCCTCCTGTTTGACTACCTTGGATTCCAGCATCTGCAGTTTTTTTTTGTCTCTAGCCAAAATAACTCCAAGTTAAAAATGTTCAATGTCCATACTGCTTCCACCTTCTTCCATTAAACACAAACTCAACATAATTTGACAAAGAGTTCCTATGAGTGATATTTTGAAGAACTGAAAACTTTAAAGAGTAATATTATTACAGGAATTGGGAATAAGGATCAGGAATGGGGAGGAGAGTGATTAAGAAGAGGGAATTGGGAAACAGTGAACTACTTAATGGGAATAGTAAGAGAATGAGTAAGTAGCAGGAATGGGAACAGGGTGATGGAGAGAATGAGCAGTGACGGGGCAGTATTTTCAGTAGGAAAATCAAGGAAAGACAATATAAACTTAGATTGCAATTCTTAAGAGGTTCTACAGTGGGTACAGGAACAGAAATACTTGGAAATATGTGTACAAATTATTGAAGGTTTGGCATTTTGCAAAAGTAGTTTAAAAGGCTTATGAGATCCTATGTTTTTCAAGATGTAGGGTACAGCAACAAGAAACTTATTAAGAATTTTTATAAATCATTGGTTCAGCCTCAACTGCAGTATTTATTGTGGGTAGTCCATTTTAGGAGAGATGTGAAAGCGTTAGAGAAGGTACAGAAAAGATTTATAGAAATGGTTCTGGGAATGAAGTTCTTGACTGCTCTGAATAGATTGGAGATGCCGAGGCTGATCTCCTTGGAAGTAAAGATTGAGAATTTTGATAGAGGTCTTCGTAATCAGACAGTTGATAAAGAGAAGCTATTGCTTTTGGCTGAAGGGTCAAGATCATGATTGGTCAAAGAATCAATGTCAGCATTTTTTTATTGTGCAACAAGTGATTAAATACATATTCAGCTTTGGTTTTGAAAAGAGAATTGGATAATTATCTAAAGGGGGGAAAGTGAAGGGAATGGGAAAAGGGCACAAAATTGGGACTAACTGAGTTGCTGTTGCAGAAACTGGCATGAATCCAACTGATTGAATAACTTCCTTTCATACTTTAACCATTCTGCTCTAGTCTATGCTACAGCTATAGCTACACTTCAAGGAGTGCATAATTGGCTGCAAAGTGCTTTAGGTTGCCCTGAGGCTGTGACAAATGCAATAGAAATGCAAATCTTTTCTAAAATGAGGTTTCAAATCAGGTTTTTTGATCCTGTTACCATATTCTTGCCCTTGATTGTTAGCTATCTTTATCTTTGTACAATACTTGCTCCTGACACACGACTACTTTTAAAGCCTGGAGACTGAAGGAAATACTTACTTTAAAATGGAGGTTAAACTGCAGTGGCAGTGTAACAGCGAAACAGCAAAAAAATTCAAATATCGAAATTATGAAACCTCAGAGGTATTGTTGGCAACAGCTGAGAGCTTATGGGGATGATCATCAAAAAGAACTTGAAAGAGGAACATGGATTGCAGGTATGGCTTATTACAGTGCAGATTTACCCCACTGTATCTTCCTGATAACTTGATTAACCCTTTCCATCTCAGTGACTGACATCCAGTAGTAGTTTTCTAACAAAGGAAGGCTGTAATTCATTCAGACCTGTGCAATATTCTGTCAACCAGTTTAAATGTTCTTCTTTTATGTTTTATTTGTAATTTGAATGTAATTATAATCTAATGCTAATGGGCAAATATTATCAATATGCATTGATAAGATTAATTGAAAATTAGTCATCATTCATCATCAGTTTCTCCATATAGATGAAGAACCTCTTCCATAACTCAACATTGCTGAAATTTAAGGAGAAAGATTTTATCTGATTCATCATCTGGTACTTGTCTTTTGTTTTCCCTGCTTTTCCTTAAGATTTCCACACTTGCTGAGGAACTGTTGGCTGCTGTATCTCAACCAAGTGTCAGCCTTGTCTTCTTGTCAGCCTGTATGGTGTCAAATGAGCTACTGCTGAATAATCCTGTTCTCATTTGGCATGTTCACTCTTTCCACAACGGAAATTAGCAGAAGTCCAAATTTTTTCTTCTTAACTGTCATCAACTCCTACCACAAACATAAACTTTGAGGTCAAAGAATATCTTAGTTTCAATAAGCTTACACTACATAGACCAAAGGTCAAACCCAGGGCCAACTGGACCGCATGGCTCAGTGCTGCATCAGGTGGTGCTTTTCTAAACAGCATGTTGAATTAAGCAGGGATATTTTGGTAAAACCTAAATTTATTACATAACGCATTCTTTAAGTTCCTTTATTGTGGTATTTCTAGACAAAAACATGGATATATTTCATCTTCAGGAGAGATGGATGGCATGTTACTTTGGTATGCAAGGTCCTTCAGCACAGTGAGATTGTGACCTTGGTCTTCCATGGCGTTTTCAGAGGAGCTGTGAAATAAAGACCAGTTTGTCCTAGAGGATCCCAAAGCCCTGTTTTGAGAAAGAGCAGAGGAGTTTCCACAATTTCCTGAATGACATTTATCCTCAATCAATATTTTTGAATCAATGCCCTGGTCAATATTTTGTTATTGGTTTTGGGACTTTGGTGGACACAAATTAAAATTAGTACCCCATTTCCAATGTTCTGATAGTAAATATTCATCAAAAATACATATTCAGTTGTAAAGCACATTGGGGTTTCCCGTGTTTATGAACGGCACTTTATAAATGCAAGTTATTTTTTTCTTGGGGGCATTTTTTGACTGTCAACGAAGAGACCTGGAAATCGAAAGCTGTCCAGTTCCCTGTAGTGGTAAAAAAAACCCATTGACTTGAGGCTTTCATTTTGAGAATGGTGTTGGAAGAATGAGGATTTGTAGAGCGAGGGTGAACAGAAGAGTGCACGCTGTAGCAAGACTGTAAACCAAAGCGCACTGACAATTTACCATTGGTCCCTGACTATTTGCAGAACTTATGTAGATGAGCTCGATACTTCTACACCAATTGGTGTAATAGCTTTTTCCTGTGAAAGAAGTCAACATTAGCCAGCCAGTAACCAGATGACACTTACTGACTTTAAAAGTTTTGGCGTAGTGGTGATGAAGGTTAATAGCCTTTGGAGGATGGATTAAGGGTCAGTGTTCTAAAATTGATGGAGTCACTGTACAGTAATCAGTAGGTGTTGACCTTTAAACCTTCTTGCTGCAATCTGATTCTGTTTGAGGTCATAAATTGATCAATTTCAATTCAATTTAATCCTGAATGTAGGCATGGACAGTTCGAGCTGACTATATTTTTAATTTAAAGTTTTAAAATAACGATTTCATTCCTTTCAACTCTTTTAAAGTCGTAGTCTTCCCTCTTCATGTCAAGTGGGGCATGGTGTTTTGCTGGACAAAGAAAATAGGGAGAATATAAGCTGTTGTTAAAGCAACACACATTCAGTGTTCCGTGGTCCTGGGAGTGGCAATTAGATGATTGGTCAATTCTTTGCATTTTTGATTCGAGACGGCAACTAGTCTAACGCGGTGAGCCACAGCCCTCAACTGGTTGATTGATAGTCATCATGATCTTTAATATCCAGAGGACTGGCAGGCCACTTGTTGTGTCATCTGAAGGAGACAGTATTCCCAATAAATCAGTAATGATTGGTGTTGGATGGATCAAATAAATTTGACTTATGTTCTATGCAACTGCAAAGGCAATAGTGAGACTGCACCTGGCATATACAGTTTTGGTTCCCCTTACTTAGGGAGGCACGTAGTTGCATTGGAGCCAGTTTAGAGGAGATTCACCAGACTGATTCCAGAGTTGAGGGGTTTGTCTTATGAAGAGAGATTGAGCAGTTTAGGCCTAGACTCTTATGAGTTTAGAAGAATGAGAGATTTATTTGAGATATAGAAGATGCTGAAAGTAGATGTAGAGAGGATGTTTCCTTTGTTGGGCAGAGGTCATAGTTTTAGGATAAGGGGTAGCATATTTAAAACACAGATGAGGGGAAATTACTTCTCTTAGAGTCATAAGTCTATAGCATTCATTACCCTAGGGTGAATTTGATGTCAGGACATTGAGTAAATTTAAAGAGAAGGTAGACATATTTTTAAGCAGTAATAGATTAAAAGCTTATGGAGAGCAGGCAGAAAAGTGGAATTGAGGCTGAGATGAGATCAACTGTGATTGTGTTCCTTAGCAGAGCAGACTTTTGAGAGGCTGAATTGCCTGCTTCTACTCCTAGTTTTTATGTTTATTTGGGAGGAATATCAGAACGAATAGCAGTTATTCTGTCTGTAAAGGAGAATTTAAGTTTTCAATAATTAAAATCAAACAGCAAATTTTACTTTTTATTCATATTTCTCTTCCAATTTGTTGGAATATTTTGAGGAAAGCAACATTTATATTCTGTGTCAAGTTGAAGCAGTCCCAAATTAATTACATTGTAGGCTATATCACTAAAATACGGCCCCTTCAAACTTGCTGTGCATTGCCACCAAACATTTCCAACTTGTGCAAATTTCTGGTATTTCCCCTAACATCGTAATACTTTAGGCAAGCTTTAGATATATTTATATCTCTATCTTTCGTAAGATGGCTGAAATATTTCCGTAGGTCTTCTAAGTCATTACATTAGCCAGTTGTCTTTCTCGCGAAGTGAATAATAAAACACGGTTATTACACGACTGAATCAGGAATCCAGAAGCCAAGGCTAATCGTGAAGAGACTGTGAGTTCAGATCCCACTGTTGTAGTTTGAGAACTTGAAATTAGAAATAAAAGGCTGGTCTCAAAGTGGCTGTGAAAACTACTACCTTTTAGGGAAGGAAACCTGCCATTGTTACTCCATCCAGCCTATGTTTGACTTCAGCCTTGCATAAGTATGGTTAACCTATAACTGTCCTTTTAAATGATGTAACAAACCATTCAGTTGTATGAAGTAAATGATTAGGGTGGACAATGAATGTCAGCCTTGCCACTCAAGAATGAATGAACACAATATGAGCTATAGCTAATTTTGTAGAAAGGCCACAAAACTTTAAAAGCATGCCTGGAAAGCTTCTATTTGGGTATACTGTAAAGTCGTTGTTATTCTGGCTTCTCATGCAATCAGCAATTGACAGGATTGGGTTTCCCCACTCTGGGAACTGATTGTTTGCTTGCCTCACTCTCCTTTTGATCAAATCTTGCTGACAGTATTTATGAGTAGTTCTGACCACAACTAGCAGACATTTAAGCCCTGGCCATCCCATTCCTCCCCCCCACCCCGTGCATGCTCAGCACTGGGGAGGTTACTGTAGTTCCTTTCTTTAATCTTGGACTTGTGCTGAGTTAGCTGATATCTGGAAGTTGGGCTGCACCTGGCTTTCCATAGATTGTGTACGTGTCGTGAAGAATTGGGAATATAACACAAAACATAGCAAATAAATGACTTGTCAGAAATGAATGCAGAATAACTACTCACATGCAATATTGCTGAATGACTTCTACCCATGGAAATATGCCCTTTGTCTTCCTGGCAGTTTCTGACAAAAATGGTTTTGTTTGCTTATTTCTGACTTTCCGTAAATTAAGTTATTTAGTAATATAATCCTTCTGGTTCCTCGATTGTTTCCCTCAAGAAGTTAGTAATTGATCAGAGAGGATTGACTTGTTTTTAAGGTCTTAGCAAAAATTTGTAGCTCAGGTTGTGGATGCAGTTGTTCATTTACTTGCCGGGCCGATTGTTCTCTGCTCTGCAGACATTTTGTTACCATTCTGGGCAATATCATCAGCGCAACCTCTAATTGAAGCGTTGGTGTTCTGCTTCATTCTGAATTTATATGATCCTCTTGTGTGGTGGATCTTGTCACTTCCAGTTCTGTTTTTCAGCAGTGGTCTGTATATGAGGTCTATTTTTACGTATTTGTTAAAGGAGTCCTATGTTGAGAACCAGACCTCCAGAAATTCCCTTACACTTCAGTATGGGGTCTTTACTGACAGTAAACAGGACTAATTTGATGTACAGAATCCTATGCAGTGAGTGCAATAGACATTACATTAGACAAATGGGGAGGAAAATGACGACCAGGATACACAAACACCAGCTGGCAGTAAAAAGACACAACCAAAATTCAGAGATAGTAGGAACTGCAGATGCTGGAGAATCTGAGATAACAAGGTGTGGAGCTGGATGAACACAGCAGGCCAAGCAGCATCAGAGGAGCAGGAAAGCTGACATTTCGGGCATATACCCTTCTTCAGAAATGGGGGAGGGGGGAGGAGGATAGAAGATGGATAGAGGAGAAGATAGGTGGAGAGGAGACAGACAGGTCAAAGAGGCGGGGATGGGTCGATACACACAGGCAATGAGGGCCATCAATTCAACTGGAAAAAGCAAACAATGGATGTGCAAGGGAATTTCGGGAGGCCTGGTTCTCAACACGGGACTTCATTAACAAGCACATAGAAATAGACCACGTATACAGACCGCTGCTGAAAAACAGAACCAGAAGTAACAAGACCCACCACACCAGAGGGTCATATAAATTCTGAACGGAGCAGAACACCAACGCTTCAATCAGAGGTCACACTGATGATGTTGTCTAGAATGGTAACGAAACGTCTGCACACCATGGAACATAAGCTCGGCGAGCAAACGAACAACCACAGGACTGACTTGGCACTTGCAGGTTTTGGAAGAGCTAATGATGGGCTTTATCTGTAGCTATCGTTATAACATAGAGTAGCCAAATTGTCAGTGCAATGCAAAAAAAATTTGTCAAGCATCTTTTTAGTAGTCTGATTTGCTGACAGCTTTATATCTCTGACACTGACAGTGACAGTAAAATGCTGCTGCATTTTTAAATCTTGAATTAGAAAGGAAGGTTTTAAAGCCGCTTATTTCTATAGGCAAAACACTATTTTATGTCTCGGGTAATTTCTGCTTAACCTATATATAACTACTGTGAAAAGTGAACCCAGCAGCTAAATAGAGTTCTGTGCAACTTCTGCAAAATGCCTGGTCTTTTCATCCTATACATCTGGAAGAATCAAGAAAAAATTCCCAGTAGACTGTTTCTCAATGACAGTTCAGGATACAGGATACAGGATATTTTATAGGGATAGTGTGCTCACCTGAGAGACAGAAGTGCCCGCTTGTGAAGACTAATTTCCTTGAGTAATGAACTAATTCCTCCCAGTTCAAAGAGGGAAAGGAAATAATCCATCATGCAATTCCTTGGCATCAGGTAACCAACAATGATTTCATTGCAACTTTGCAGATCATTTTACAGATCCCTGTGCTAATATCCAGCTCCCTGTTCCAGGGCTATCAAACATGCAGTCTTTGTGGGCACAAGTATAGTGCTATGCAAGTATTACTTTGTCAGAGATGGTATCATTTAAGTGAAGTGTTAAACCGTAATCAAATTCCCAGTCTGACTGATCCAGATGAACTCAACAGATGTCATGGAGAGCAATCACCCTCATCCAACACCTCCAAAACCAAAAAGCCTGTTCTCTAAAATAGCTGCTACATTTTTCCACAGATGTTCAAGATCATTTATTGTAGAAGTAGCAAAGTGTTTTATAAATGCAACATTGTTCTTTGAATGCTGCAGTGCATCTGGTGTGTGTACACCTGAGTTACTGTTAAAGAGGGAGTCTAGAATTTTGGCCCAGCAGCAGTGAAGGCATGATAAATACAGAGACAACAAGGTGCAGGGCTGGATGAACACAGCAGGCCAAGCAGCATCATAGGAGCAGAGAGGCTGATGTTTCGGGCCTGGACCCTTCATCAGAAAAGCTTGCAGTGGGAGAGAGATCCCTTGAGGTTTGTCCGGCGGGAGGAGGGTAATTTCTTCAGGCTAGGCATCCTTAGAAGAGGCTTCGCAGTGGGGTTAAAATTGAATCAGAGACAGTAGGAACTACAGATGCTGGAGAACATATAGGTCTGATAAATATAGGTCTGGATTTTACAACTGCACATTAAGCAGGACGCACACATACCTGCTCCCTCGCTCCCTTGCGCCCTCACACCCTCCGACACACACCCCATCACACACACACACTTACCCCCCATCACACACGCACCTACCTCCCCAACACACGCATGCACGCACGCACACACGCACACACTCTCACTCTTACTCCCCTCACACACACACCCGCTGCCCACACGCCCCCTACTCGCCCATACGCACTCGCCCCACCCCACACGCCCACTCTCTTCTCTCTTTTTCTCTGTCTCTCTCTCTCTCTGTCTCTCTCTCTCTCTGTCTCTCTCTCTCTCTGTCTCTCTCTCTCTCTCTCTCTCTCTCTCTCTCTCTCTCTCTCTGTCTCTCTGTCTCTCTGTCTGTCTGTCTGTCTCTCTCTCTCTCCCCCTCTCCCCCCTCCCCCCCTCTCCCCCTATCTTTGTCTGTCTCCCCCCCACCCTTTCTCTCCCTACTCCCCCCACGCTTTCTCTCCCTCTCCCTCTCCCTCTCCCTCTCTCTGGCCAACAGTAGAATATATAGCCATGACCCCTTGATACCCAATGCCCCTCTGTTCTTGTTCCTCTTTCAGAAATAGAATCTGTAATTTGCAGCAGCAGTGAGGGGCGGTAGTGAGAGGAAGCCTGTGATTGGGAAAGCTGGAGCTGAAGTTCCCAGCCTGTGACCTGCACTTGCAGCAACAGTATCTGTATAGGTGATCTAGTTAAGTTTCAGATCAATGGTAACTCTTATGATGTTAATGGTGGGGGTTTAGTGATGATAGTGTTGAGTATCAAGGGGCCATGGCTAGATATTCTCTTGTTGGCTATGATCATCGCCTGGCATTTGTGTTGTGTAAGTAGTACTTGTTCATTATCAGCCCAAACCTGAATGTTGTCCTTGTCTTGCTGCAAGTGAGTATTAACTGTTGCTCTAACTGAGGAGTCAGAAGGGACTCTGCAGTGTAATCATCAACAAGCATCCTCTTTCTGGTCTTGTGTTGGAGGAATGGTCATTGCTGAAGCAACTGAAAATGTTTGTGCCTATGGCACTGTCTTGAGGAACTCCTGCAGTGCTGTCTTAGGACTGTGATGAATGGCCTCCAACAACCACAGCCATCTTGCTTTTGTGCTAGGGTTGACTGCAACCAGTAGAGAATTTCCTGTCTGATTCTTATTGGATTCAGTTTTGCTCAGATTTCTGGTGCCATAATAAGTCAAATGTTGTCATGACGTTAAGCAGTCAGTCTTGCCTCACCTCTAGATTTAAGCTCTGTTTCATTATGTTTGGATCAAGGTAGTCATTAGGCCTGAAATTGAGTGACCCTGGCACAGTCTGAGCTGATTATCAGCAAACAGTTTATTTATGTGTAAATGTCACTTGATAGCACTTGTCTTCCCAGCTGGAATGCCAGTATAAACTGCATTGTTGGGAGTATACCTTGAATCCAAAATCTTCTGAAATGGAGCTAAGAATGATGCAAGCAAACCTGTAAAGTGTATTACACATCAAATGGAAGAGATTGTGTCGGTGTGTGTATTTTGAAAATAAACTGATTTGTCTTCGAGGAACATGTAAGACCATAAGACATAGGAGCAAAAATTAAACCACTATGCAGATAGTGGTGGTTGATTAGCTATTGTTTGTCAGCAAACTGGAAATTATTGATGGCCTGGATTCTGAAGGTAAGGGGTATGATGGGGGTAAGTGGAAGGAAAGAGAGTGGCGAGGTGGTAGGGGTTCAGGAAGGAGGATTATACCATGACTCGACGATGCACCTGATGCAGCTGGTGTATCAACACTTAATGTACTCATTCATGGTGCAGACTGTAACAAGATCTGACACTATACATTACATTACAACTAATTAATCCACACTCCACCACACAGCCAGCTGGCAACCACTCAAACCTTTTTATTTTTGTACTTGCATGTATGCAAGTGCATGTAGAGTGTAGGTGGAAAGATCAGTAGCAATGAACGCACATTGCATCCTGTTATCAAAAGCAGTATGACAGCTCCCCTGATAGCTAACTGTTTAACGACATCGTACAATCAAGTACGAAGCTCCATCATTCAATTCTCGATCTATATTGAGTGCACTCGCACAACCAAGTCAGCAGTTAAATTACTAGGCTCCTTTGAAGAATGGCCATATAGCTGGAGGGCAAAAGTGTCTGTGAAATCATTAGGAATAGTGGAGTTCTTTTTGAGGAAAGAACAATTATGTTGTTGAATTTTCACACTTGGTTGTATCTTAGAAAATCATTTATTGTCAGGTCTTACACCCATGTGTATGCCACAGTACAATTGAACCTTCAACGTAATGCACTTCCAAGGTCTTTTTTACTGAGTTTATTAACACAAGATCATGCATGGAGCTCTAGTTAAGTCAATGTCAACGCGAACAACTTGTTACTATATGTACCCCTAACGCAGGAAATTGTCTCAAGGCAGTTCACAGGAACACAATCAAATTAAATTTGACACATGCCACTTTGAGATAATTAGACAGGAGACCAAAAGCTTGGTCAAAGAGGTAGATTTTAAGAAGCAATTAAAAGAGGAGAGCGATAAGCTTAGGGTGGAAATTCCAGATTGTATTGTTTAGACAGCTAAAGGTACCCTACCGGTGATGAAGCATCCAACATCATAAATCTACAAGATGCCAGAATTGGCAGAGTGCAGAGATCTCAAACATTGTAGTGTTGGAAGAAATTGCAGTGATAGAGAGGGGCAAGACCATGGAAGGAATTGAATACAAGCTCAACCCACTTTAAAATTGAGGCAGTTCTTACACACAGTCTATAGATCCATTAATGAAACCACATGTATTCAATGATTTTTTTTTTTGTCGTACTTGATTCTTTTTCTCTTGTGAGAAGCAATTTGTATTTGTGTAGCATGTATATATAAAATAAATTTTCAAAATGGAGTCACTGTTGCATGGGGCAGTAAGATTCCATGAAGCCAACAAGTTATTGATCACTTAAGCTGCTTTATAGTGAAGGGGGTTGCCTCTATAATCATAAAGATCTACAGAACAAAAAAGGCCCTTCAGCCAATCAAGTCTGTACCACATAACTATTCTAATCCCCTTTTCCATGCAAGGCCTTGTATGCCTTGGCATAGGTAAAGAGAACATCAGAATTGATGTTTCAGGTCTGTGGCCATTGGGCTGGACTTTACATTTTCTTGATGTGTGTTTTTGGTAGGGTTGAGGGAGGACACATAAAATATATTGCATGGCTCACCCACTGCCTTACTACTAATCCCAACCCATTCACCATAATGGGGGAGGGTTTGGATAAAGTGGCTACTAAACTGCCCATCTCCCCTTAGGTCTTTTGAGGTCCTGAGGTGACTTTTTTTTGCTCACTTCGGGCATTAATTCACCTGTGCCACCGTAAAACACTGGCTGGAAGAAGAAGGATTAAAGTATGAGCATATTTTTCACTAGCATTGGCGAAAGGTGGGAAGGAAAGGAGGTTGCCTTCTTTCAATCGTATTGTATGTGCGTCGGAGGTGTCTCCCCTAATGATCTGAACTGCACCTCCACCTTCACTCCTACCTCATCTTCAAACCCATTTCCCCACGTATTCCTCTCTAGGGTCCCCCTTCCCACCCCATTAAAAATCCTGGACTTGCCTGTCTCCAGATCTATATTCTCTCTTCCTTGGGACGACAGCAGTCTTAATTACTGAGTTCTGGGACTGCCAGAATTGCCTTGTCACACTTGAGGATGTGACTTCCTGTCACTGAGGGGCTGAAGTCTGACTGTCAAATCTGTAGGCCTCCCTGCAGTATGTTTGTGCTGCAATGTGGCATTGGTAAAGTTGGTTGTTCTGGGCCTGACTTTACTTCTGGCCGGGGCCGTCTGTAAAAATTAGTCCATTAATTGTCTGTTGCCCAACCTACTGAATTGTCCAGGATTTCCTGTTCCTGTTTCAGATGACCCGAGTGAGAAGCCAATGATAAGCCCTCATCAGGCAGTCAAAGGTTTGTCCCTCTCTCTCTCTCGCTCTCTCATACTCAGTCATACACACTCTCATTGTCTGTCTTCTTTCATTCGTCCTTTGTTTTTCTCTCCTTTCCTCACCTGGCCTCTGTGCAATACTCTTCTGCATCTTCACTCTTTCATTCTTTTAAGATGACAACTTATACAATGGTGAAAATCAATCTGCGTAATAGTCCTTGGTGCCAAAGTTGCAGACAAGAGGGATAGGTTTGGTGTTCATTCATTTGTCTAATGAAAAATAAATAGTTCTATACTACTTGGACAAAAAGGGCATCCTCTTTCTCCTTGACCCAACTCTACACCATCATCCAAATACTTTTGCCATCTCCCCCTGCTCCTTTAGGAACAGAAAAATCCTGTTGGCGAAATATCACATAATTGTTGTAAACCCCCCGCTAAGGATTGCTATTACACAACACGTCGGGTACCATTTTAAATCGCAAAAGAGTGGATTTATTTTATTCATTCATGGGATGAGGGCGTCACTGGCTAGGCAGCATTTATTGCCCATCCCTAAATGCCCAGAGGGTAGTTAAGAGTCAACCACATTGCTGTGGATCTGGAGTCACATGTAGATCACACCAGGTAAGGATGGCAGTTTCCTTCCCGAAAGGACATTAGTGAACCAAATGGGTTTTTCCAACAATCGGCAATGGATTTGTGGTCATCACTAAACTCTTAATTCCAGATATTTATTGAAATCCAATTCCATGGCGGGATTCGAGCCCGGGTCCCCAGAACATTGTCTCGTTCTCTGGATTAACAGTTCAGTGATAATACCACTACGCCATCGCCTCCCTGATGGTTGAGAGATGTAATCACATTCTGAACTGTTGGCAATATGTAAGTTCTCTGGATATGTTTTTAATTACTAGTTTTTGACAAAAAACACTTTTTTCTGCTTTGTGCAAATTTTATTTTTTTCATAAAGTGCTGTCTTGTGCTGTGGTAAAGTGAGTCACAAACTCCAATGTTTGAGGGGCTGTTGTGGTGCAGTGATAGTGTCCCTACCTCTGAGCCAGGAGGCCTGGGTTCAAGTCCTGCCTGCTTCAGAGTTGTGTATTAGCATCTCTGAACAGGTTGGTAAGAAAATACCACATAACCAGGCACCCTTGTATCTGGGTCAGTGGACAGTGAGTGACAGCCAGCCGCATTATCCCAAAGGGTGTGAGCTGAACTTGATCCTGTCTTCACCAAATTCCTAACAGGGTTAATGAGTAGATGATTGGGTCCTGACTTGTACTTTGCTTCATAGTTTCTCCATTTTCTGAAGGTACCATGTAGGCGAGGTTTGTTAACACCGAAAGTCTGGGTCCAAACTGGAAGCTTCTCTTTTTTTGCACCTAAGTATTACATAGAGCTGTTTGACATGGGACTTTTAAAAATATTTTCAATTTATAAGAGCACTGTGGGGTAATGCAATATAAAGGTTAAGAAATACAAATAGAAGCAGACCATTTGGCCCATCGAGCTTGCTGTACCACAATAAAGGCTGACATTGACAAAGTGCTGCCTCAAAAGCTATAATTGCGTTTCTATTTCAGTAGCTGATTGCCATTCAATTCGGTTATATTTTCATTTTGGAGAATGTGTTAATGGGCAAACGGTGTGCAAGTGAAATGAAGTGGTAAACCCCAATAGGTGAGATGTTAGTCCACACCAGTTGTGGCAACCTTCTTCCCATAAACTTCATCCACTGATTTTTGCATTCAAGGTAACCCAAGCAGGACTCTCATATCATGGTTGTAATTGCTGTCATATATGCCCCTTCAAAAAGTTCTTGCTGAAAAATTAGTTCCTCTGTTTTATGCTCTCTGTCCCACCCTCTCCCCATGCCTTATAGGAATTGTGACTTCAGTCACTCCTCAGATATATTGATTTCAAAATGGTGCCTCAATTTCACTCCATTTGTCAAACTTGTGTTTATAACATCTGACAAAATCAATGGAGTTCATTTATAGACATTTGGAGCAAAGAGCTCTCCACAACTACTTTCCATCTTAATGCAGTCAGCTACTGTGATTATAATTCCAAATGCTCTGGCATAAACTAGAAATCGATGGTGTCTTTATTTGGGGAAATGGCAGGACAAAATGTTTTATATTTTGAACAAGCATGTCTGTAGGGTTGGAGGACTGAGTTGATCGTCAGTAAAGCCCTTAGTGAGAAAAACCCTCACTGGATCTACTGTACTTTTCCCCTTCCAAAACTGCATTGGGGACAACAAGAGTCTTTTTTTTACACTTGCAACAACAGTAAACCTTCTGCTCATAGATGGGACAAACATTCTGTTAAGAAAAGCAATTGAGAGCTATGTTGTTCACTTCCTAGTTTTGGTTTTAAACAACACACATGGGCATCTGGCCTAAAATAAGCTGTCCATTTCCAAAGAGCATTCTGCTAGGGTAATAATTTACTTAATATTGCACCGTGTTCAGATGATCAAGCGTGGGGGTTTGGTCACAGTTCCAAGAAGTATCACAAAAATATATGGCCTCTTGTTAATCTCTGGAGCATCATTGCTATAATCGCTTTAACTACAATGAGGGCATTTAATACACCAAATGAGGCATCCATCCCTCACAAATGATGACCTTCCACATGTTTAGCTCTATCATGTCCATACCCATGCAGTGAATTGATCTTTGAGAATTATGATTTAAGAGCCTGTTACAGTTGTATGTCATTCTACTGACCTTTTTGAAATGAATATTTGGATCTCGGCTCTGGTGCTGTGCTGGCAAGTCCCATGCTTTACATAAAGTCCATTTACACCGATGCCGTGCCAGTGTTACTCTGCTAACATTTAATAAGCCTTTTTTGTCAACATTTTGTAAAACTTACTTTGTATTTCACCCTTTCTTTATAATTTTATAGCTACCCTAGTGAGGGCGGCAAATGCAGTTCTCTAAGCTGCTCCCACACAAGTCACTAAGTTCTTAGAAACAAAAAGATTATGTGATACTTTGATAATTTCTGGCAAAGTGATGTGGCATTAAATCTTTCCTCTTTTTGTAGAATCAGACAGAAGCTACTCAGCCTAATGTCTGGGCTAGCTCCTTAAGCAACCTATCAAATTTGTTCTCCTTTCTTGCACGTTTTCTGGTAGCCCTGTAATTTTTATTTTTCGAGTATCTACCCTCCTTTTGAAAGTTACTGTTGAATCTGCTTCCAACATTTTCATGCAGGGCATTTCATGTTATTTTCTCCTTATTGTGTTTGTGCTTCTCCTTATTGTCTTCCTGGTTCTTTTGCCAATTAATTTCAAATCTGTGTCCTTATTATGGACCTTCCTACCAGTGGAAATAGTTTCTCCCTATGTGTTAAATCTGAATCATCTTCCAAGTCCTTTAACAGTGTATTCAAATATTTAGCTGCTTGCCATTGTTTTGCACACCACACCATCACCGTTTTTCTTGTAGCTCCCTGTTTCACTGCTTTTGTTTGTCTTCTAAAGAATTCTGTTCACGGACTTACTCCACAACTTTGAAAATATTCCTTTTTAAATTGCTATCACATAGTTGTTTACATTTTGAACCAAGTCTAAAACACAAACTTTCATGTGGTTGTCGACTTGTTTAGACCAGACAGAATAAATTCCAAGCGGAGTAGAATAACACTGCTTCATCGGAGGCTCCACTGATGATGTCACTTAGCATGGTGACGAAACATCTGAACGAGAACAAGACAGCTCGGCGAGCAAGTCCACAACCTCACCCGCGACCCAAGCTACATGTCTTTTCCAAAACAAACTTATGTTCACCTATTTTCATTTTATTTTAATAATACCACTCAAAGTTTGAGCATTAGTGTAAACAGTTATCAACACCATTGCTCCTCATACATTATCAATAGCACATATAAATATTACATTTCTTATCCATTGAGTGCAATAATACATTCTTGGGGTAATTCTGTAGCATGAGAAATGTATCTAAATCCACTACTAAGGGAATTTGAATATTAATTTGAGAATTTCAATTCCACTGACCATTATGACTCTGAATTAAACATAAATCTCAAACTAGCTTCATTTTTGTTGCACCATTATGAACGCTATCCTGAGAAGAAGATCAGTCCCAGGAATTGCCATCATACATCAACACTTTATCATTTTTACTGTACAGATCTTAGTAGTGAACATTGAAAGGGTATTCAGCCTTTATCAGGCATCACAAGCTAGTGTGATTCTGTTCTCTTGATTTCAGCAATCATAAACGACCTAACATTATTTATAAAATAAGTTTTTAGCAATCTTCCAAGACACACTAATCCATGTAATGCTCTCTTTGACATTTCTTAAGCATTTAGAACTGAGAGGAAAGTGACCCAAAGCCTAAGTATTGAAGTTCAGTACAAATGTGCAGTTCAGTAGGGGAGGGAGCCAAATTATGATTTCTGAATAATTCTGGATCAATGATTCTCAACTACATTTCTCACTAGTCAGTTCTTTTCTATTTTTCCCACCTGAAGCAACATCACCAGCAGTCTCTTTTTAAATGTAACCATAACAATGTTGAAAATAAGCTCTAAAATTAGCAAGCTTGTGATCATGTGACGGGCACTATCTCTCTGTTCTTAACTTGCCTCTGTGCTATTCAACACTCAATCTAACTTAGTGCCATACTGTGAATGCTATCTTCACAAATCAAATATATACATTCTTAAAAACGAACATCACAATTACTGGTACAGTATCTCATTTGGATCTGCAGAGAGATGACCAGATGAGTTCACATTTTAGTTAATAACTTGTTTGTATTGTGATTGAGAGTTTGGAATACACTCTGGTTCTCTAGTTCTTGTAATAAGATGTCAGGCACTGTTTTTCTGACCTTAGCATGCTCTTTGTTTTTGTTATTATTTAATCCCTGTGATGTTCAATTTACATACTGCCAGCTTCTTTCAAAAAGCTTTTCAGATTTCTATCTTGAGGCTAGACATTCAATTCTCAGTTTCGCAACACATTTCGAGTTGGCTTGCTCATCTCTTACACTGAGATTTAAAATAGTTTTTTGTGTTACTAAGGTAATAATCATAAAAATTGTTTTGAAGTATGCTTGATAAGAGAGATTGGCTAGTTTCCTTTTTAGCAGGACAAGCTTCTACACAGGTGTGAACATATTGTTCTTGGCTGCAGAGAGAAGAGAGTCGAGGGTTGGGTTTGCAGGCTCCAAAACCATTTCTTGTTTCCCACCTGACCCTTGGTTCATTGTATCAGTCCAGTATGTTTGCAATTTTTGATTTTTTGCTTTTTGTCAGTTTTCCTTTCTTTAAATAATTGCCAACTATTTCTAGAATACATTGCCACAGATGCCAATCACTATTCACATTGTATCAGTAACCCAAGTTAAGACTGTTAAGTGCTTATGCCATTTTGGTGCTGGAAGGAATCGCAGCTGAACCTAATATACATTACAGCATTCTCTCACTTCCACTCAATAGCACATTACTCCTCCATTCCCAATTGCTACTCTCATTCCCACCCCAGCAAAGCCATGCCAGATATAGTGCTGACATTAGCTTTCTGTCTGAAATGACCTAACTTGAAGTCAGCTTGTTGCTATTTTAAGCCAGTCATCGGTACAAATAGAAATAATATGTAAAACACAAAAATAATCCTAATATCATGTGTATTTAATATATGCATAGAAACATCTTGAAGTCTATGGAGCTTTTAATAGCACCAAGAAGAGTGCAAGAAGCATTTGAGGTGGTCTTGTTATTGCAGCTTTGTAAATTGAGGAATTCTGGGCTGCAGGATTGAGGCAAACATTGAAATGTATAAAATATCAATAATATAAATTACATAAACTATGTTCTTCCATTTTAAGCCTACTGGAGCCCAAATGAAGTTAGTTTTGTTTTAAAAACAAAATTAAATGGATGTTGTAAAGTTTTTTTTTTAATTATTTCAGTGCTAAGTACTCTGAAGGAGGGGAGGCAATGGCCTAGAGATATTATAAAAACATCTGGCTCACTAATGTCCTTCAGGGAAGGAAATCTGCTGTCTTCACCTGGCGTACACGTGATTCCAGACACACAGCAGTATGGTTGACTCTCAACAGCCTTCTGAAATGGCCTAGCATTCCACTCCGTTGAATCGATCGCTATGAAGTCCCAACAAAGAAATGAAGCTGATGGACCACCTGGCATCGACCTAGGCACCGGAACAGATAAAGGCTGAAACAGCCCTGTCAAACCTGCAAACCCCTTCTGATTAACATCTGGGGGATAGTGCCAAAATTTAGAGAGCGCTGTCTCGGAGTCATCAAGCAACAGTCTAATATTGTCTGTACGGTATGATTCCGTGAATATGACTGTCCCAGTCAGCACCATCATCATCCCTGGATACATCCTGTCTCACCAGCAGAACAGACGTAGCAGAGGTAGCAGCACAGTGGTGTACAGTCGGGAGAACGTTGCCCTGGTGTCCTCAACATTGTCTCTAGATCCCACGAAATCTCATGGCTACAGGTTAAACATGGGCAAAGAAACCTCCTGTGGATTACCGTATACAGTCTTCCCTTGGCTGATGGATCAGTAGTCCCCGATGTTGACAACACATGGAGGAAGCAACGAGGTGAAAAATGTTCTCTGGGTGGGGTGTTACAATGTCCAATACCAAGAGTGCTTGGCAACTGCACTATCGAGTTGGTCAGGTCCTAAAGAGCATTGCCGTAGACTGCGTCTTTGGCAGGTGGTGAGTGAGCCAACAAGAGGGAAAAACATTTTTGACCTCATCCTTTCCAATGTTCTATGTTTTATAATCTGTTGGCTACAGATGCATCTGTTCATGATAGTATCGGTAAGAGTGATCACTGTACAGTCCTTGTGGAGTTGAAGGCCACCTTCACATTGAGAGTACCCTCCATTGAGTTGTGTGACACTATCACTGCTAAATGGGACAAACTTCAGACAGATCTAGCAATTCAAGATTGGACATCGTACTCCAGCACAATCTGCAACCTCATGCCCCAGCATAATCGCTCAACAGTTACCATCAAAACAGGGAATCAATACTGGTTCAATGGAGAGTGCAGGACAGCATGCCAAAAGCAGCACCGAACTGACCTAAAAATGAGGTATTGACCTGGTGAAATTACCAAACAGAGCTAAGTGATCCCACAATCAATGGAACAGATCTAATCCTGCCATATCCAGTTGTGAATGGTGGTGGATAATTAAACAACTCACTGGAGGAAGCAGCTCCATAAATATCCCATCCTCAATGATGGAAGAGCCCAACACATCAGTGCAAAAGATGAGGCTCAAGCATTTGCAGTACTCTTCAGCCAGAAGTGCTGAGTGAATGATCCATCTCAGCCGCCTCCAGTGACCTTCAGCATCACAGATACCAGTCTTCAGCCAATGCGATTCACTCCACATGATATTAAGAAACAGAGGCACTATGTATTACAAAGGGTTTGATCCTGACAACATTTCAGAAATTGTACAGAAAACTTGTGCACCGGAACTTGATGTTCCCCTAGCCAAGCTATTCCATTACAGTTACAACACTGGCATCTACCAGACAATGTGGAAAATTGGTCAGGTATGTCCACTACACAGAAATCATCAACACAGCCAATTACCACCCCATTAGTAAACTCTTGATAATCAGTAAAGTGATGGAAGGTGTCATCAACAGTACAATCAAGCAGAACCTGTTCAGTGATGACCAGTTTGGGTTCTGCAAGGGCCACGCAGCTCTTGACCTCGTTACAGCCTTGGCTCAGACATGGACAAAAGCACTGAATTCCAGAGGTGAGGTGAGAGTAACAGCCCTTGACATCAAGGCTGCATTTGACGGAGTGTAGCAACAAGGAGCTTTGGCAAAACTGGAATCGATGGATATTAGGAGGCAAACTCTCTGCTGGTTGGAGACATACTAGACAAATAGGAAGATTGTTGTGGTTATTGTAAGATCAGTCAACTCGGCTCCATGACATCTCTGCAGGAAATCTTCAGGATAATGTCCTGGCCCAACCGTGTTTAGCTGCTTCATCAATGACCTTCCCTCTGTCATAAGGTCAGAAGTGGGGATGTTAACTGATAATTGCAACTCCTTGGATAATGAAGAGGTCCATGCCTATATGCAGCAAAATCTGGACAGTATCCTGGCTTGGACTGACACGTGGCAAGTAACAATCATGCACACAAATAAAAAGCTATGACTGTCTCCAATAAGAGATAATCTAACCACCACCCTGTGACATTCAATGATGTTACCATTACTGAATCTCCCGCTATCAAAATCCTTGGGATTACCATTAATCAGAAATTCAACTCGACTCACTACCTAAACACAGTGGCTACAGCTGGTCAAAGTCGAGGAGTACTGTGATGAGTAACTCATCTCCTGACTTCCCACAGCCTGTTGACATCACCAACAAGGTAAAAGTCAGGAGTGTGATGGAATACTCCCCACTTGCCTGGATGGGTGCAGCTCCAACAGCATTCAAGAAGCTTGATACCATCCAGCACAAAGCAGCCTACTTGATTGGCATCACATCCGCAAGCATCCACTCCGTCCACCACCAACACTCAGTATCAGCAGTGTGTACTATCTGCAAGATGTACGTAGAAATTCATCAGCCAACAATTCTTCAATGGCACCTTCCAAACCCACGACCTCTTCCATTTAGAAGGACAAAAGCATACATGAGAACAGCACCATCTGTAAATTCCCTTCTAAGCCATTCACCATGCTGATTTGGAAATATGTGACTACGTCAAAGTCCTGGAATTCCCTCCCTAAGGGCATTATGAGTCAATCTACAGCATATGGACTGCAGCGGTTCAAGAAGACAGCTCACCACCACCTTCTCAAGGGTGACTAGAGATGGGCAATAAATGCTGGCCCAGCCAGCAACACCCATATCCCATAAGCGAATATTAAAAAATCTACTGAATATTGTAATAGAAGCATCAAGCCCGGATCATTCAAACTGTTAATGTAATAGATTGATCAGCTTCATTTGGCAAAATAACCTTTTCTCATCCCTGACTACCCTCAAGTTGTACAGTTTGTTTCAGATACTGCTACAGGTGATTTCAAGTGGTTGAAGTTTGGATCTAAAATTACCTGGTTTTGGCTAAATGTGTTAGTAACAATGATCAAACGGTCTTATGTTTTAGTACGTACGTTTATTTTGGTTGCAGCTGTTAATTGGGCATTAATCCTGGTGTCTTGTTTAAATCACCTTTATAAACCTGTTGCTCAATAAAATAATCCAATTGAACTGAACAGGAGGTAAAGCCATAGGGAGTATGCCAATTGCAGCAAAAAGAGAGAAATTATTCACTTGTAACACATTGATCGAACCCGTTGACATTCACTCCCATTTCATCAAAATATTTGTAATTAAATTGATCTAAACCTACACTGACCCCTGAAATTACCAACCTGTCATTTTTCTTACTTCATTCCTGCAGGTACAGACTGGCTGCAGAAGCTCCACTTCTCGTTATCATTCTATAAGTCACTCAGGTGACCATTAGCACTCATTGTTTTTTTGGCCCAGAAATATTGCATTTATAGCACCTTTTATTATCTCTGTCCCAAAACAGTTCACCTCCAATTAAGTGCTGTTGTGATGTAGAAAATGTGGCAACTGAATTAAAGGAATGAAAGTCCCATGAACAGCAATGAAATGGTGGTTAAGTAGTCTATTGGTTGAGGGATAAATATTGACAAGTAACCCAGGAAGTACACCACTTTTTTTTTTAAATAGAGTTATGGGATATTGAATATTCTTTTCACCATCTCATTAGAAAGATGACACTGCCCTCAGTGCTACACTTGAGTGTCAGCCTGGATTATGTGCTGAAATCTGGAGTGGAACTTAAGGCCATAACTTTCTCCCAACTAAATGAAGGCTCACTGCATAGACATTTTAACCTGTGCTTGTCCAGAATTTAATTGGATTTCACTAGATAGTGATAAAGAGCAGGAAAGTAGTTGTTTATTTCTTGTATCCATGCTCTCATAACCTCAAAGCTCACCTAGTCCAGGTCAAGTGGATTGAGGTCAATCAGTTCACCATAGATCCAGAATTTTTGGGCTCTTCTCGTTTCCACTGCAGAGTGCTACCTACTTGGAACCACTGATTACCACTTGTAATTGTTTAATTTAGTTGCAGACGCTAGATTTCAGACAGAAACTCATTTTAGAAATCGATATGATTTTTGTGTAATGTACATCAGGAGTTTTACTTCAAGTATTTGATTGGAGTAGGAAGATTTGTACATTAGGTTTTTTAAAATAATAATAACTGCATGAGATGATTTTGCTGTATTGATGTTTCAAAGCACGCTCATTGAAATACTGTGTGTTTTGATGTCTCACTGAGAAGAAAACATTAAAAAAAGGCTAGTAATTAGTGTCCAACCATAGGATCATTAGGGTCTGAGGAATGAGATCTGCTCTAGCTCTGTAATTTTCCCAGGCTGCTGCAGCTGTGCTCCTATTTTGGTCTTTAGTTTTTTTTTGAGAATCGTGACTCCTGGTTTTGAAGAGTATTTTCTTCCATTTTCCTATTCTTGGCCTCCTGAAAAAGGCGTGACCTATTCATGAAATTCTGCAAAATGACATTCTGTAAGGGGCTGCTTACTGTTTAAAATGAACATCCAGGGTGCTGACTCTTGCCTCTTGTTTCCCTCTTAATGCGAAGAGCGCTTGACTTCTCCGCAGAGGCACAGTTGTATAAGATTGCAGAATATATGTATATGGAATCTCGGACCTGTTGTCTCCATTCTGCGTCCTGTTTCTTGTTTGTCCAATAGGTTTACTAAGCCTACTAATTCAATTGTCGTTATTAATATTTTGTGTTGAAATCCTTCGTCAGAATTGGCCACAGAAAGATAAGCAGACATAATAACCACGTCTGGAAATTTATTTTCCAACCATGCTAAATATCCAGTTTATCTTGTTTTTCATTTTAGATGAAGAATATATATCTGAAACAAAGGTGCTTCTCTCTTTACAGATGCTAGCTGATTACATAGTATTTACAAATATTCGGCCCAAAAGGACACTGCTTCCCACGAGCCACCTCCCAACAAATTCATCTTGCTCTATCACAGATTTTAGTTTAGGAGCTAAGGAGAAAACTAAGATTTTTTAACCTCAATTATCTAGCAGTGCATGTGTGTGGTGGGCTTGGAAAAGTAGTGCATTCCGTATTTTCTCCTTGAACAGAACAACGAATTTCCGTTGTCAGTTTCACATTTCCAACTTGTGACTTACAAATTTAATTTGTTTCATTACTTAGAACATAAATGTGAGCTAGTGCCATGCTTACTTGTATTTTTCTTTTGGAGATTTAAGCGCAAAGAAAAGGTTTTTCAGACCAATGTGCCTGTTCGAAGTGCCAGTAACCCCACTAGAACTAATAGCTGCAATTTAATGTCCCTGCCCTGTCATTTTACCCTTTACTATTCTTATTCGAGTGTTATCTAATTACCTCTCAAATGTCATGATTTACCTGGCTACTTGTAATGTCTTCCTATTCTATAATCTTTGAAAATAAAAATTCATGCCAATCTTCTCCTTTGTTTTCAAGTACTAATTGTAAATTTATGCCCCTCACATTGGTGAATCAAATAATCTTTCACGGTTTACTCTCAAATGCTTTCATAATTTTAAGCTTTTCAGTTACATCTCTATTTAACTTTTTCTGCCTCAATGGACATAGCCATTTATTTTCTAGTCTCCCATAACTCTTCCCCTATACCATCCTCATTAAATTATGATTTTTTTTGGTGGTTCAAAATCCCGTTCTATCTTTGCACGCTTGATCTTCAAGCTTCAGGTCTTTCCACATATCAATAAGAACCCTGATCAGAAATAACCAGAACAGTAACCTTTATCCTGCTCACGACCTTATTTATTAGCTTCTCATAGTGCGCTTCTCATTCACCAGCAGTTCTGATTGACCAGCATCACCCATTACTTGTATGTATTTGATAACGCACACTTTACTGTACATTGATCTAGCTACGGACACTCCTAACCCTGAATATATTCTCCTACAGATCCCATGTTCTTCCTTGGAGATAGTTACTCTACCCAGTTTTCTCTAACCTGCAAGGCTTGTTGATATTCTCTTATCTAAGTGATTTATTTACATGTAAATGATACAAGGTACTGGAGCTGCAGAAAAATGAATGGAGATCAAACAGAAGTGGCTGATTTCCCTTGGTGGCATCAAAGTTGACTTTTACATGAAACTGAATTGGGAAAATGGTAATGACGTCATGCATTGGATCACTGAAATCTCTGAACCTCTGAAAGGTTTAAAAATTAGACTTGCACCCAAGTGATTTAAAGTGATTGCCTGCTGTTTTTGTTTCTTTCCTTCCTCTTCCATCCTTACCTTTTCCTGAAGATGTGACTCGGGGTCAATTTGCAATGAATGAATAAGCTATACTAAATATAGTGGCGTTTCATTCTTTGATTATTATCTTCCTGTACTCAAATCCTGAAAATTAGGGAATTCAGGCATATTTCACTTGGGAAGGAAGCAGCTGTCGCACTATTCTTGTATGACTTAAAATCATGAGGTGAGCTCCAGGTGCAGGACTGCTCCCAGCTGGGCATTTCATCCCAAAGCAAATTGGGGTCAAAATGTGAATACAGCTACAGTTCTTCACCAACTGTTGAGTGTAGGGGTGTAGCTATAACAACTTCTCCAACTTGCCTCAGAGGTCTTTGGTCTGTTTCACAGAACCAGTGGAGGTCCCAGTAGGCCAGGCACATGTTTCTACTAATTAGAGCCAATTTTGCAATTAGGCTTCCCACCTACCAGAGGGAGCACCCTTCCACCTCCATGGAGACCAACAATATAGGACCTTTGCTGGTTAAGGAAGCCCGAAGAAATCACAGAGAAAGCACAGGCAGGAGATGTACTTAACGTCAGAAGTCTCTGTTCCTTTTTCCTTCATCACTGTATCTGGGAATCCAGATTTAGTAAAATGGAAAGTTTATAATTGCTGAGCTATATTTTCATAGAGCTAATGGCTCTCCATCCCTTATTCGGATAAACATTGTCCGCTATCATGGGAATATGTAATTGAACGATAAAAGGCAGGCGGCATGAAATAATATTCAGAAGCAAGGGCATTTTTCATATCCAAATATACATCTCTGCATCTAGTTATAATGCCCAAAGTACTTGGACAGTACAGATACAATAGACTGGGAATCGAACTGTATAAATTCTGGCGTGTTTGATTTGCACAGCTGTTCAGCTAGCAGGGGAAGCCAGTTCATCAATTCATCTTAAACCATTATTACTTTGCAACATATAAGCTGTGGCATTATTGACCAGGTGGATTTTTTAAAATATTCATCTGTACTGCCCAAAGGCAGTTAAGTGTCAACCACGTTGCTGTAGGCCTGGAGTCACATGTATGCCAGAGCAGGTAAGGATTGCAACTTGCTTCTCTGAAAGATTTTAGTGTACCTGATAACTGGCAACAGCTTCATGGTCATCATTAATTCCATATTTTTATTGAATTCAAACTTCACCATCTGTTATGGTAGGATTTGTACCCAGAGCATTACCTGGGTCTCTGATTTAGTAGTCTAGTGTTAATACCACAAGGCCAACACATCCCCAGTAAAGTCACCATAGTCCCAGAGGACAATAGAGCTGCTTCCTCATGAGAGTGCGATGATTAATGGTGAGTTTAACCTGAGAGTCACCATGGCTCAGGTGAGACGCGAGGCTGAGGGCAGGACCTTCAAATGGTACAGGAATTAAACCAGTGCTGTTGGAATTACTCTGCATTGCCAATCAGGCAATTACGCTGGCTTTTCATACGGGAACAGATTCTTTGGTACAACTCGTCCATGCCGATCAAGTCTCCCAAATTAAGCTAGTCCCGTTGACCTGCATTTTGTCCATATCCCTCTAAACCTTTCCCATTCACATTCCTGTCCAAATGTATTTTAAATGTTGTAACTGTACCTGCATCTACCACTTCCTCTGACAGTTCATTCCACATATAAACCACCCTCTATCCTCTCACCTTAAAAATATGCTCCCTAGTTTTGAACTGCTCCACTCCAGGGAAAAGACCTTTGCTATTCACCTTATCTGTGCCCCTCATGATTTTATAAACGTCTATAAGGTTACCCGTCAACTTCCTCCGCTCTAATGAAAAAAATTCCAGTCTTTCCTTATAACTCAAACTCGCCAGTCTGACAACATCCTGGTAAATCTTTTCTGAACTCTCTCCAATTTAGTAATATCCTTCCTATGGCAGGACAACGAGAACTGTTCAAAATATTCCAAAAGTGGCCTCACCAACGTCCTGTACAACCTCAACATGGCATTCCAACTTCTGTACTCGGTGGTCGGAGCAATAAAGGCAAGCATGCTAAATGCCTTCTTTAACACCCTGTCGAACTGTGACGCAGCTTTCAAAGAACTATGTACCTGAACCCTTAATGTAGGTAACAGTGGATTTTCACTAACTGGGTGCCTCGACTGTTGGGTGTCCATAAAATCATAGGTTGACACTGTATTGCTCATATTATTTGTAATAAACTATCAGTAAATTAAATCTTAAGTCTGTACTGAAATGTTTTCACTCATTATTGACACCAAATCATTTTAGGTACATTTTTGTCCAGTCCCACCTTTCACTAAGCTCAGGAGTAGTAGTTCTTGATGGGCGTGTTTCAAAGATCCCTTTGTTCAAGCCATCATGCTGCAGGTAAAGCCTCATTGTTTTGCATTGCTGCTGTGGTTCCAAGCTGCACGACCCCCATGATTTCAGTGTCACTGTTGGATGTGCTCATTAAAAATAATTAGCACTGAAGGAAGAAGAAAATTCCATTAGGTTTTTATAGGTCTGTTAATTTAAAACAAAATTCTAGCTTATTTCCAGTGCTCAGCAGGTGAGATTTTGTCTTCCTGTTACATGGAGCTAATTTTGCTAATGCAAATTTTTTTAATGTTACAATTTACACCATCACCATAACTTATAAAATCTCCCAATTTCTCCCCTCTCCTTTTGCGTTAGCTGGGATGTAGGTACCGGATCACAGGTTTTGGTGGCCCTCTGGTATCTCAACAATGTTCGTATGAGTGTTACTAGTAAATATTGATAGTCTGTTTGATTGTTTAGGCCTTCATTGCTCACAATTGTTCTCTACTGGTTCTAATGCTTACAGTTTTGAGTGGGCCCACTGGAAGATGATCGTGCACCAGACTCTTGACACTCAATCACAGCTGTTGCATCATCTGAGTTATATTTGCTTGACATAACTAAGCATCTTTCTGCTTTTTATTGCTCAATCCCATACCATGTGATTACGCACCAAAGTCATAGGTTTTATTTTCATTTCACATAAGTATGTGCATGACCACTGGATTAGTTATATTGCAGTTTCTTGGGGGTTGCCATGGGAACTGTTGACAATCCATTATTGTGAACCAATTACTCATGTTAAAATTCAACTTGGAGAGTATGACATGGTTATTATTAAGGCCTGGTAACAAAATGGCCAGGACTGGGAATTAAATGTACCAGGTCATAAGTTTTGCAAGAAATAAATGATAGAGGAAGTGGATTAGCTTTAGCCGTTAAGAATTAAATCACTTCAGTGACAAATGACAATACGACAAGAGGTAAGCACTGACCGAAGACTTTATAGTTTGATTTAAGAAATAGAGGCATACAACATGGAAACAGGCTCTTTGGCCCAACTAGCTCCACTTGCCTGCATTTGGCCCGTATCCCTCTGAACCTTTCCTATCCATGCACCTGTCCAAATGCCTTTTAAATGTTCTAATTATCCCACCTCTACCACTTCCTATGGCAGTTCGTTCCATAAGTGCCACCACCTTGTGTGTGAAAAAGTTGCCCCTCAGATCCCTTTTAAATCTTTCCCCTCTCACTTCAAACCTATGCCCTCTAGTTTTGGACTCCCTCCCCTGGGGAAAAAAAATCTTGGCTATTCACCTTATTTAGGCCCCTTATCATTGTATAAACCTCAAAGGCACACTCCAGGGGGAAAAAATGCACCAGCCTATCTCGCCTCTCCTTTATAACTCAAACCTTCCATTCTCGGTCACATCCTTGTAAATCTTTTTTGCGCCCTTTCCAGTTAATAACATCCTTCCTATAGCAAGGCAACCAGAATAGAAGATGATTTAAGACAATAATAGAAGTAACAGATTCCCAGATAACAGCTGTAAAGTAACATATGACACAAATGCAGAGATTAGAGAAGCATTGAACAAAACCAACAGTTTTAATGGAGAAATTTTAACTTTCTTATACATTGGGACAACCACACTAGCACATGTGAGAAAGGTAGAGATTTTCTTGACTGTGTCCAGGATGGTTGTCTGCAGCAGCATTTTCTAGAACAAGGCTTCCCAAAATGGGAGTCTGGACCCGAGTGGGGTTTGCAGGCTGAATATTTTGGCATCATGATCTCCAAGGCAACAATGAGCATGGCAGAGCTCTAAGTCCGTTTCTGCCCTTCTGCATTTAAAAACCATCCTTTCCCAGATTTCTCAAGCTTTCTCATACTGTCACTTGCTCTCATAGATCTCCCTTTCTCTTTTCTCCTCCTCCTCTTCTCTAACCTGAGCACACTGGAGAAGAAGTTGCAGAACATTGCCCTAGTTCGAAGAAGTGGACAAGCTGTATTAGATTTAATGAGCAATGAGCCACATTTATTTAATAGCCTAATAATGAGTGAAAGTTCATCTGGTAGCAATCATAATATGATCAAGTTCAATATTGTATTTGAAAGGAAGAAATGTGAATTATCTACAAAGATTTAAATAAGGCTTCTTCAGGGCAGTGAGATATTCTTGACAATAAACTGGGCATGTATATTAATAGCTACATTAATAAGGTCAACTGGTGACGTTCAGAAAAATAATTTTATTTGATCAGTATATATCCCTAAGTAAAAACAACCTATCCTAAAAAAAAATCAAAAAGATAAGAGACTACACAAAACTAAAAAAATCTAAAAATGCATTGTATACATTGATCCTGGCAAATGGGAGAGTACAAAGGATAGCTGTGGATGACAAAACAGATAAGAGCCACAAAGAAGCTGAAAGAATAAATTTGCAAGAGACATCAAAATCAACGCACAGGATTTTTGCAATTCTGTAAGGAAAACAATGATTGTCTGGAGTAATAAAGGCTCCCAGAAAATGAATAATTGATACTGTCAACGAAAATAAAGAAATGATGGACAGTTCGAATAGTTTGTTTCCATCAGTATTTATAGTAGAAGAAAAAATAAACATGCCCAAAGTCCCAAGAAAATTGGATTTAAGACATTGACTCACCAAAGTTAATGAACAAAATAACAGTAATGAAGAATGTAATGGTACAGACCTCTGAGACCAGATGGTTTCTAACCAAAGATATTCTAGGATATTAAAGCCAGACTAGCATCTGTTTGTCAAAAAGTTGCGATGTTTACTAAAATGCTGTATATTTAAGAATAGGATAATGGAACAAGTTGAACATTTTCAGATGAGCTGAAGAGAGTCAGCATTGATTCATTTTTTTTGACTAAAATAATGTGCAGGGGAATGCTTATGGATGCCAATGTTGTCTTTTGAAAAGAAGTCCATATATGAAGTGCCTTATAAGAAACTGTTAATTAAACCTGAAGTCAGTTGAATTTAACACAAATTATAGTCCTGGTTTGGGAATTGGGTGGGTGCAAGGATACAGTAAGGGTGCTGCACAGATGTTTTAATTGGCATAGTGCGATTGTAGGATCTGTGTGGCAGTGTCAACTATTCACCATATTTATTTTACAACCTGGATGTTAGACTACCTGCAAGTCCATTAATGACTCAAAGATGGGGCAATATTATAAGCAGTAAATTTGAAGCATAAAATTATAAAGAGGTACAGGTTATGTTTGAGTAAGTAGCGAAAACTGTGGGAAATAAATTTCAGTAGGCATCAATGTGATTTCATCTGCTTTGGATCCAAAAGGATAGTAACAAGGCACTTCCTGAATTGTGAAAAGCTGAAAGCAGTGAGGTCCAGAGAGACTTGGAGGTCCAGATCATATATGATATAAATGTCATG
The DNA here is from genome assembly GCF_021869965.1 of Rhincodon typus. Classification (NCBI taxonomy): domain Eukaryota; kingdom Metazoa; phylum Chordata; class Chondrichthyes; order Orectolobiformes; family Rhincodontidae; genus Rhincodon; species Rhincodon typus. The sequence continues at coordinate 34,592,247 of NC_063353.1, read as the reverse complement.
AACAGACACTGAAAATAACCCAAAAGATTAATGGAATACTGGCCTTCATACATATAAGATTTGAATACAAGAGGGTAGAAAAAAAACCCGAAAAGCACTACAGATGCTGGAAATCTCAAGCAAAAATGGAAATTGCTGGAAAATCTCAGCAGATCTGGAAGCATCTGTGTCTCGATCAGTTACAAAGTTTTAATCTGAAACTGAATGACAAAAAAAAACCTGGGCAAAGTACTGAGGGATAAGACATAAAGATGGATTGTAATCTCATTAAATTGCAGCCATGTCAACTGTGGCTCGGTTGGTAATACACTCATCTGTGAATTGCAAGGTTTATGTTTATTCGATCGTGGCTGTTGCATTTATTGCCCATCCCTAGTTGTGCAGAAGAAGGTAGTGGTGCCTTTTTGAACTGCTGCAGTCCGATTGCTATATGTTGACCCACAGTGCCCTGGTGAACGAAATTCCAGGATATCGACACAGCGACAGTGAAGAAATGACAACATATTTCATAGTCAGATAGTGAGTGGCTTGGCGGGGGACTTGCAGGTGGTGGTGTCCCATGTATTTGCTGTCCTTGTCCTTCTAAGTGGAAGTAGTTCTGGGTTTGGAAGATGCTGTTTGAGGATCTTTAGTGAATTTCTTCATCGCATTTTGTAGTTGGCTTACACTGCTGTGAATGAGCATCAGTGGTGGAGGAAATGGATGCTTGTGGATGTGGTGCCAGTCAAGTGGTTTGCTTTGTCCTGGATGGTGTCATGTTTCTTGAGTGTTGTTGGAGCTGCTCCCATCCAAGCAAATGGGGAGTATTCCCATCAAACTCCTGTGCCTTGTAGATGATGGTCAAGCTTTAAGGAGTCAGGAGGTGAGTTATTCGCTGCGGTATTCCTAGCCTCTGACTTGCTCTTGTAGCCGTTGTGTTTTTGTGGGGAGTCAAGTTGAATTTCCCGTCAACAGTAACCCCAAGGATGTTGATAGTGGCGGATTCAGTAGTGATAACACCATTGAATGTCAAGGAGTGGTGGTTAAGTGATATATTTTTGGAGATGATTATTGCCTGGCATTTGTGTGGTGTGAATGTTACTCACCACTTATCAGCCCAAGTCTGGATATTGTCCAGAAGTTGCATTTGAACGTGGACTGCTTCAGTATCTGAGGAGTCATGAATGGTGCTGAACTTTGTACAATCATCAGCGAACATTCCCACTTCTGACCTTGTGATAGAGGGAAGATCATTGATGAAGCAGCTGAGGATGGTTGGGCTGAGAACACTTCCCTGAGGAACACCTGCAGAGATGTCCTGAAGCTGAGATGATTGACCTCCAGTAAACCATCCTCCTATGTGCCAGGTATGAGCCCAACCCCATTGATTCCAGTTTTGCTTGGGGCTCTTTGATGCCACACTCAGTCGAATGCCGTATTAATGTCAGGGGCTATCACACTCACCTCATGTCTGGAATTCAACTCTTTTGCCCACATTTGAACCAAGGCTGAAATGAGGTCAGGAGCTGAGTGGCCTGAACAGAACCCAAACCAGTCCTCACTAAGCAGATTATTTCTGAGCAGTTACTACTTGATAGCACTGTTGATGACAACTTCCATTACTTTTCTGATGATCGAGAGTCAGCCAATGGGATGGTAATTGGCCAATTTGAATTTGTCCTGCTTTGTTGTGTACAGGGCATTGTACTGGGCAATTTTCCATATGGTTGGTTAGATGTCAGTGTTGTAAATGTACTGGAAGAGCTTGACGAGGGGAGTGGCAAGTTCTGGAGTCCTCAGCATTATTGCCAAAATGTCAACAGGGCCCATAGCCTTTGCAGCATACAATTCCTCTAACCGTTTCTTGATATCGCATGGAGTGAATCAACTTGACTGAAGATTGGTATCCGTACTGCTGGGGACTGTTGGAGGAGGCCAAGATGGATCATTCACTTAGCAATTCTCTGGCTGAAGTTTGTTGTGAATGCTTCAGCTGGATCTTTTGCACCGAATAGATTTTGCACCCTTGCTGTCCTCAGTGCACTTTGTAGGGATTGATGCAACTATGTGGCTTGCTCAGCCATTAAAGATGGCACTTGAGAGTCAACCATATTATGGGTCTGGAGCCACATGTAGGTCATACAGGTGAGGATGGAAGATTTCCTTCCCTGAAGGAAAGTAATGAGCAAATGGGTTTTTCCAACAATTGAAATCAAATTCCACCATCTATCATGGTGGGATTTGAACAGGGGTCCCCAGAACATTAGCCGGGTTTCTGGATTACTAGTCTTAATGGTAATACTACTACGCTACCGCTTACCCGATAATGTCATCTAAACCGTTAGCTTCATCTTTTCTGAGATCCTTTATTCTAAAAAGGACCAAATATATATCTACTTTCAGTTATGACTTGAGTCAATCATACAAGGCATTATGGATAACTGAGCATCATCTGTTGGAATGAAGACTAAAGGAAATTGGCAGTTTAAATCAGATTTTCTTTTGAATTCAAATTCCACCATCTGCCATGGCAGGATTCAAACCTGAGTCCCCAGGACGTTACTTGCGTCAATGGTTTAATAGTCCAGCATTAATGCCACTAGGCATTACCTCCCCAATCTGTAAGTTATGACTCCTTGAGTATGACTATATCAGGCTGTTGCTTGACTAGTACATGAAACAGCTGTCCCAATCTTGGATTAGTTTTGTGCATTAATAGTCAAGCGATCATACTGCTGGAACGCTGCCTCCCTATGCCTGTTGTCTTTTTAAGTCTCCAAGAATTGAATGCAACATTCTCGGCTGACACTCCAGTCAAGTACTGAGGAAGTGTTGCCAACTTCTCTAATATGTAAAACAAGGTCTGATCTGCTCTTGAATGTAAAACACTCATCTGTGGCATGATTCAGAACTAAAGAAGAGTCATATCAGCCTCAAAACGTGATCTCTGCTCTTGCTCCACAGATGCTTTCCACATTTGCTGAATCTCTCCAACATTCTCTGTTTATTTGATTTCCCGCATCCACAGTGTTTTGCGTTTATTTTTGCTGTTTGACCTGTTGACTCATTTCTACATTTTCTGTCTGTCATCAGGTTCTTAACGTTTATGGGATTTTGCTTTCATACTGTGTTGACTGCATCTCTGGCGATTACACTACTTCTGTAACTTCTCTGTCCCAGCAACTTATTTTGGTTGACCCAGTTTATCATGGATCAGTGTATGTGCCACTAGAGATAAGGGACTTACTTGCATAAATCTCAGAAGCTGTCAGACTGGTATTATTAGCAATCATGTAATTTGGACCATAGCCATTTGCTTATCTTGCAAGCAGAAGTATGGTGCATCAAAATGATTAGAGGATCATTCAATGTGTATGGTGCAAACTTGCAAATGAGACAAAGGCTGCTACTTTTGGACCTGAAAAATGCTCGTCTTCCTCAAATTCCAATAGACAGGTAAAGTATCTCAAAAATTTAACCAAGAGGTTAAGCAAGTCATTTTGCACTGTGCGGTGACTATGTGAATGGTATTTTCCACTAATAGGGTGCTGTCATCAATTAAGAAATATTCTCCCTACCACATAACTGAGCAACTTAGTATGTGAAAATCAGTATCGGCAAGATGCCAAGCATGTAAGCCATATGTCCCAGTCATTGACTGACTGAATTGCACAATATTTCTTTGGTTGTTCCTAATAGACGGAATACAGACTAATATAGACAAGTTGGTGGAGTAAGCAGAGAGGTGCAGATTACTTTCAATGCAGAGAAGCATGAGAACTGCATTTTTATAGGAAGGACATTGAAAAACAGTATAACATAGGGAATGCAACTCTAAGGGGGTGCAGAAGCTGAGGGACCTCAATGTAAATGTCACAGATCATTTAAAGTGGCAGTACAGGCAGAGAGAGGAATAAGTAAACCATACAGTATAGTCAGCTTTAGTAACAGATGCATTGAATACAAGAACATACAGGCGATGTTGAACTTGTAGAAGTCACTTATTGGACCTCAGCGAGAGTTGTGGGAACCACGTTGTAGGAAAGATGTGAATGCATTGGAGAGAGTGCATAAAAGAATAGTTCCATGTATGAAAGATCTGCTATGAGATTTAAAAAATTGGAACCGTTCTCCTTGGAGTGAAGATCGAGGTTTTCAAAATTGTGAGTGAAATGGTTAGAGAAGGTAGGGAGAAACTGTTTCTACCTTTTATCTAAAAATTATACTCCTTTGTTATTGATCCTTCATCTAAGGGGAGCAGCTGGTTTCTATCTACTCCGTCCATACCCCACATAATCTTATACAACTCAGTCAGGTCCCCTTCTCAGCTTATCCAGCTCTCCTCATAGTTAAATTGCTCCATCTGAAGAAACATCCTGGTGAATCTCCTCTGCACCCATTCCAGTACAGTCACATTCTTCCTATACTGTGGCAACAGAACTGCACAGAGTACTCCATCTTTGGCCTAACCAAACTCCTGTACAGCTCCAACATAACCTCCCTATTCTTATAATCTGTGGCATAACTGATAAAAGCAAGTGTCCTGTATGCTGCCCTAACTACCCTATTAACCTGCCCTGCCACCTTCAGGGATCTGTGGACAAGCACTCCAAGATCCAGCTGTTGCTCTAAGTTTCCCAAGTGTCCTTACATTGATTGATTGAGTACTCCCTTGTCTTGTTACTTTTTCCAAAGTGTATCACCTCATGCTTGTCAGGGTTAAATTTTCACCTGCTACTGGGCTGCTCAAATGACCAATCCATGTCAGCAGCACAGCAGCTAGCGCTGCTGCCTCATAGCACCATGGACCGGGGTTTGATTCCAGCTTTGGATGTCTGTGTAGAGTTTGCATGTTCTCCCCATGTGCCTTCCTTCCACAGTCTAAAGATGTACAGGTTAGGTGGATTAGCTATGAGAAATGCCAGGTTACAGGGATAAGGTAGGGCAGTGGGTCTGGATAGAATGCTGTTCAGGGTGTCAGTGTGTGCTCAATGGGCTGAATCGCCTGCTTCTGCATTGTGGGAATTCTATGATCTATACTCTTCTGTAACCCAAAATCATCATCACTATCAACCACCTGGCATCCATAAACTTACTTATCATCACCCCCTCACTTTCTTCTAAATTGTTTTCATGTATCACAAACAATTAGAGACCCAGCATTGATCTCTGTGGTATGCCATTGGGCACTGCCCTCTATTCATACAAACAACCTTCTACCCCTACACTTCGTCCCCTACACTAAGACAATTTTGGATCAAACTTGAGGTTACCCTGGATCCCAGGAAATAAAGGATACCATTCAATTCGCCTTCTTGAGTACATGCTGTAACTGTATCCTAACTTCTTTTAACTTATGCAATTGAACACCTAAATATCTGTGTACCTTAGACTTCCAGAGTCATTCCATGTTTAAGTGATACACAGTTTTTATTAGTCTTGCTATCAAGGTATATAACTTCTTTACGTTTTCGCACATTATCCTCCTTTTGCCAGACTTTTGCTCATTCACTCAACCTGTTGATATCTATCTGGAACTTCCTTATGTCATCTTCTGAACATATTTTGCTACCTACCTTTTATCATTTTGTAAATTTAGCAACCATACTTTTTCCCCGCTGAATCCCTTCTAGAATATAACTATTTTATTTACGACTTGCCAGTCTAACGGAGCTTTTCCTGAATCCAGGAAATTTTGGAAAATTAACACCAATGCGCAAACTGAGACAAACAGGACGCTGGAAGAACACTGCAAGCCTCCTGTTTGTCTCCCTTGGATTCTAGCACTACCTGAATAGCCACATCTTTTAATACCCTTAGACCTGGAGACTTGCAACCCACAGCTCCATCACTTCACTATTGAGTGTAATTTAATTAAATTTGTCACATCCTTCCACTTCGTGATTTACAGGTATGAGTGGCTTTTTTTTTGTCTTCTCTATGGCAAAAATTGAAGCAAATTATTTGTTCATTTCATCTGCCGTTTCCTTATTATTGACCATTAATTCCCATTTTCAGTCTCCAGAAAACCAACACTCAGTTCACATTATTAATCTTTTCAAATACCTAAAGTTTTTGCTGTCTGTTTTTATTACTAGCTGGCTTATTACACTCCATATTCTCTTCTGATAACCTTTCAGTTATTCTATATATTCTGATCAATCATCTGATCTGCCATGCAGTTATATGCTTTTTCTTCAAGTTTGATGCCTTTCCTAATTTCTTTAGTTGACCAGAGATGCTGTATTCTCTCTCAAGAATTATTCTTTATGATATGAATCTGTTTATCGGAGTATTCTAAAATATCTACTTAAATGTCTATCATTGCATTTCTGTTGATCTAATTCCCTAAGCCTAGTAGCCCAGTCTACTAAAACTAATATTCTATGAATGACTCACCTAGGCTACTACTGCCGACTTAATTTTTCCATTTTAATTTTAAATAAGCTGACCAGAGTTGATTGGAAGGTGTGCCTAGCAGGTAAGACAGTGGAACACACTGCAAAAATTTACCAAAGATTCTTAATCATCACTTTCCAAACCCGCAACCACTTCCATGTGGAAGGACAAAGGCAGCAAATACATGGGAACACCACCTATAAGTTCACCACCTGAGCCACTCTCCATCCTGACTTGGAAATATATCACCATTCCTTCACTGTCACTCGATCAGGATCCAGCAGGGCTGTGAATGATCAATGCTGAACATATTAAAGAGATTGACAGCTCTCTAATACTAAGGCATTTGGGGATATAGGTATAATTTAACATTGGTGGAATTAAGTGGAAGATTGCCTACAATTGCATTAAATGGAAGATCGTGTTTGAAGGGCTTAATGGCCTACTTCTCCTATTTCTTATCGTCCCACTTCCTTTTGCCATTATGTCTGATATTATACATAGCCCTTACCTTGGATATTTTTTTAAGATTCCTTCCTGGTAACCACTGCTGTTTAGTACCATCTCCCATTGACTGTAAACAGCTCATACTTCTTTGAACATATGTAATTATGCCATTTGCAAAAACTCTGCAATGCCTTCTAAAGTGGTAACGGGCTTGAAACAGATCCTGCAGAGCAGTAAATGGCTGCTCACAAAGAAACCCAAATTTAAATTATCATTTCCTCCTTCACTAAAATAATCTCAATGTTCTCCAGACCCAATGCAGACTTTGGAAAGAGCAAATATTATCTGTATGAAAGAGGAGTAGTTTGCTGCTCATTTGTACTTTTCAGTACCATTTCAACACGCTCTGTTTTCTATGCTATCTTGCAACCCATTTCATTGTCCCGTCGAGCCCGATTTCCTTGATCACCTTGCACCTTCTTCACCTCGCCACCTCTAGCACCCCTTTTTCTTTGTCCTCTCACGCCCCTTGCTATTCCCCTTGCATCTGCTGCCTTTCTCATTGGTACCTACTTTTCTTTGTCCCTTGACCCACTACTCCTTGCCCTCATTTCTTGCCCCTTGCACCACCCCTTTCACTTTGACCCCTCAGGCCCTTTTCACCTTGACTCCCAAACGTCCTTGTCCTTGATCTCTCGTGTCCCTTCTCCTCAACACCTTGCGCCTTCTTTTCCCTCCTTCCTCCGCTGCCCTGCCCTTTACTTCACCACCCCACGTTCCCTTTTCTCTTCCCACCCCCCCATCCTACTTTTTCCCTTTCTCCACACCTTCCTTTTCCTTCACAACTCACCCTCCCCCTTTTCTCCCTCCTCACCCTTCATTTTTCCAAGCCCCATCCTCCCCTCACTTCCGCCCTCCCCTTTACCTCACTCTCTGCTATCCGTGGCCTTCTCCCTATCTCATCCATTGCTTGCTTGTTCAACTCCCCAAAATGAACCCTCCATTCCCTCTCCCCACCTCATGTACCTGCTACACCTTTATCCCAGTTGCATTCTGCTCCTCATCTACCAATGGAATGTACGTATTTCTCCCTCATCACTCCTTATCTGAAAAAGTGTTGCAGTGTAGATTTATTAGTAACTCTTCAACATAACTCATTTGAGTGAGTTAATTCTCTGATATTCTTGCAATTGAAGTTTAGAAGAAACAGCATCAATGTCAAGAAGAAAAATCACTTGCTAAATAAATAAAATGTGATTTATATTAATTTATCGGGGGAGGCAATGGCCTAGTGGTATTATTGCTGGACTGTTAATCCAGAGACCCAGATAATGTTCTGGGGACCCGGGTTCAAATCCCACTGTAGTAGATGGTGGAATTTGAATTCAGTAAAATATCTGGAATTAAGGATCTAATGATGACCATGAATTCTTTATCGATTGTCGGGGTAAAACCCATCCGGTTCACTAATGCCCTTTAGGGGAGGAAACTGCCATCCTTACCTGGTCTGGCCGACATGTGACTCCAGACCCACAGCAATATGGTTGCCTCTGAACTGCCCTCTCGGCAACTTGGTATGGGTAATAAATGCTGTCTAGTCAGCGACGTCCACATCCCGTTAATGAATTTTAAAAAAAATTATCCACATCTATATCTATAAATCATGTGCCCCAATGGCTACTATAAAACCAAGGATATTTTGAAATCTCTTTCATATAAATATATTAATTTACACTTTCAGTTTTCTTCCCTCATCTTCTGAAGGCACTAACTAGTACTACCTTAGGTATTACCAACCCTCCTTGACCTAGACAATGAATGTTGGCTGGAAACTTGGCTGAAATTTTGACTGATTTGGTCAAAGGGATATAAAGAATGGCTTATGTTGAATTCACATCCTTATATTTCTATGTATTCATAAAACCTTAGCAGCAGGAACCAGTAGATAGCTCTTCCTCTGTAACCAAGGGCTGCAGAGCCCACGTATTCAGGCATCTTGGGAGGCATGACTGCTTTCAAAGCATTATACAAATGCAAGTTGATATCACCCCCAATGAAATCAGATCAGTCTGGAATTTTCAACCACTGGTAGGTTGGTAGTACAGGCAAACTGCAATAAGATATGGGGAAAGGCTTGAAGACAGGCTCTACCAATGATAAGAACATAAGAATATAAGAACTAGGAGCAGGAGTAGGCCATCTGGCCTCTCGAGCCTAATAATGGCTGATCTTTGAGACTCAGCTCCATTTACCCGCCCACTCACCATAACCCTTAATTCCTTTACTGTTCAAAAATTTATCTAGCCTTGCCTTAAAAATGTTCAGTGAGGTAGCTTCAACCGCTTTACTGGGCAGGGAATTCCACAGATTCACAACCCTTTGGGTAAAGAAGTTCCTACTGACCTCAGTCCTACATCTGCTTCCCTTTATTTTGGGGCGATGCCCTCTAGTCCTAGTTTCACCAGCTAGCGGAAACAGCCTCCCTGCCTCCACTTTATCTATTCCTTTCATAATCTTATATGTTTCTATATAAGCCGTCCATTTCTTTTTGACTTCTGGAGAACTGCCAAATGTGATATTTGGAATTTGGTGAAATCGACTGCTGATGTTTTCAACTACATACCTGTGAAAAACAGTAGTTCTCTTTCACGAGAAAAAATAATTGCCAACGGGTCCAGAATTAGTGGATAATTGAGCAGGAAAGTCATCTTAGTAAGAGAGATCATTATTTCTTCTTTCAACTATCAGCTCTGTGTCTCGCGTACCATTTGTGCTTGTTTGCAATGGTTACAATTGAAAGGAATATGTTGAGGAATTAAAACAGCCGCGGTGTGGTTTTTGTTTGATGTGTGCAATATGTTAAATGATTTCAGCAAGAGAAGTTTCACGTGCGTTTTATTCTTTTCCCTTTACAGTTTTTTTCTTCACCAGATCTGTGGTATTTCACAGCCAATCCTTTCGATCATAAGCAGCCAGCACCGAATTCCACCAGCCAGCTGTAATTTAATCTCCAATTGTACCCCGTGACCAGCCATTAAAATTGTCAATTCACTTCACACTCACAACCCTTTCCAGCTATAGATTCTGCCTCCCACTCGTCTCTTCCAGAATCCATTGATATATTAACCTGTTATGATTTAAGAGCAGAATATTTTTCTACGGCATTTAAAAGTGGGTAGTCACACTTTCTCTTGGTTCACTGTTCAGTTTGTGACATTGTCACCTTCATCCTGCCAGTCTGCCATCATCCTTCCTTAAGATGATAATTGCTGATGGCATTATAGTTGTCCAGTTACGAGCTCAACCAAATGGTTATTTTTCATTCGTGAACCCAGGCAGCAATTGTGAGCAGGCTTTTGAAGAATGGTAAACCTGTTCCTTCAAGTTGGCTTTGAGAAGAGACGGTTAAGAGGAAATTTGATAAAGATGTTCAAAATTCCAGTGGCTAGAAGGTCAGTAACCAAAGGGGACAGATTTTAGGTGATTGAGAAAAGAAACTAGAGCCACCGTGAGAGAAAATCACATTTTACAGTAAGTTGTTGTGATATAAGACTACAAGAAATAGGAACAAGAGTAGGTTCAGCCCCTCAAGCCTGCTCCACTATTCCATGGGATCATGATCCAACATTCCTCACGTCCATTTTGTGCCCTTTCCCCACAACTGGTGATTCCCATACTGATCAAGAATCTTTGCCTCAGTCTTAAATATACACAGGACTCATAAATATACCTAGAGTGCTCTGTGACATGAAGTTTCAAAGCGACTCAACCCTCAAGAAAGGAAATTACTCTTTATCTCAGTCTTAAATTGGCACCCCTTTTTTTCTGAGGCTATGCCTTCTGGTCCTAAACTCTTCAATGACGGGGATCATTCGGCATTTGCCCTGTCAAGCCCTTTAAGAATCCTGTATGTTTCAAGGAGGCCAACTCTCATTCTTCTAAACTTCAGTGAGAAGAGTTCCAACCTGTTTAGCCTTTGCTCATAAGACAATCCCTCCATACCAGGAATCATCTTAGTGAACCATCTCTTTCCTTAAATAAGGGACCAAAACTGCTCACAGTACTCCACATATGGTCTCACCAGCATCTTGTAGAGTTGCAATAAGACTTCCCTTCTCTTAAAGTCCAACTCTCTTGAAATAAGGGCCAATGTTCCATTAGCCTTCCTGATTACCAGCTGCACCTTTGTGCTAGTGTTGTGTTTCATGTGCAAGTACCCTCACGCCCCTTTGCTTTGCAGCTTTCTGTAGTTTTTCTGCATTTCAACAATGTTCTGTTCTAGTGCTCTCTTCCAAGATGAACAATTTCGCAATTTCTTACATTATACTTTATAACCATCTTTTTGCCCACTTACTTAACCTATCAATATCTCTCTGTAAACTGTATCCTTCTAACAACCTGCCTTTCCACGTATTTTTGTGTCATCTGCAAATTTGGCTCCAGTACATTTTACTTCCTGCTTAAAAGAATAACATGAACAGATTAAGTAACAATTTTCAAAAGGGCCTTCAACAAATACATGAAAGAAATAAAGTTATAGGATAATGACAAAGGAGCAGGTGAGCAGGATGTTTACATTTGACTTTTAGACAACTTCCTTTTTCGTAAACTTCTTAATTAGATTTATCAAGTCAGCCAGGAGATACTTAATTGTGGATCATACAGACTGATTTTATTCATTGATCTTAAGTAATCAGTCTAAACTGTAAAGAGTGCGTGAGTTATAGCCTACAGTTCTATCTTTTCAAGCCCTCCGAAGAATGCTCAATGTTCAGTTCCATTATACACTTTAATTTGCCTATATGTAAAATACAAACCGCACAGAATTCGTGACCTATCTGTTCCTTAAATCATTAAAAAGCAGTGCAGTTATTTACTGCAAAGCTATTTCTCTAAAGCAAGGCTTTCTGCCTTAACTATTTTTAAATCTTTTGTAGCAAAAATTTTTTTGACCCCTAACTTTCTGTAGTGTAGTTAGATGGATCCCTTTATCTATGTTTATTGAACCAGACAGTAAAGTTGTACAAAAGCAAAGCACTATGGAAGCTGAAAATCTGCAATAAAAGCAAAAGGTGCTGGAAAGTCAGGCAGTAGCTGTGGGGAGAGCGACAGTTAACATTCAGGTTGATGATTCTGTTTTGTTGAAAGATCTAAATCATTAATTCTGCATCATTCCAGAAGTACTGTTATATATTAGCCAGTTAAGCTTGATGTCTTCCAAGTTACTTAATTGTATGATGGACAGAGCTAACTGAACCATCAACCAACTTATCACATCAAAGCTCTACAGACCTGTATTGAATGTCTTGAATGCTGGTGGACAATTAAACAAAGGAGAAAGTTCTACAACTGTTTCCATTCTGAATGATGGGGAAGATTTTTCAACCATCTTTTGCCCTGAGGGTTGAGTGGGTATCCACCTCAGCCTTCTCCTGAGGTCCCCAGCATCTTAATGTCACTACGAAATCTTGTACCGTCAACACCCTGAGGATTCTATTGACTGAAAGCTGAGCTGAACCAGCCAAATAAATACTGTAGCTGCAGGAATAAATCAGAGCCGCTAAGAATTCCATAGAAAGTAACTTCCCTCCAACCACACAAAGCCTGTACACTATTTACAAGGCACAAGGCAGGAGTGTGGTGAAATGATCTCCACATATCGAGATAAATCTGTTCCCAACAACATCCACTATCCAGGACAAAGCAGACCAACTAATTGACTACCTAACCACAACCTTAACCGTTCACTCCGTGCATTACCAGCACACAGTGGCACAAGTGTGTACCGTCTGCAAGCTGCATTGCAACAACTTGTCAAGTCTCCTTTTGACAGTACTTTCCAAACCCATGATCTCTACCACATAGAAGGTTAAAGACAGCAGACTTATGGGAACACGACAGGCTACAAGTTTCCCTCTCAGTCATGCATCACCCTAAATTGGAACTGTATTACTGTGCTTTTGCTGTCACTAGATCAAAAAAGTGAAGCTTTCTTCCAACTAATGTCATTGGTGTACTTAAACTAGAAGGGACTGTAACAGTTGAAAAAGTGGCTGACCAGCACCTCCCCAGTTAGGCTTGATCGACAAATGTTGGTCTTGTCCACAGCGATAAGATCCTATGAACGAATTTTTTTAAAATTATTTAGACATGTATTACTTATAAGGTTTTGGAGTAGATCTGTAGCTCGGGTTGTGGGTGTTGAGGTTGGTTGGCTCGCCGAGCTGGTTTGTTGTTCCACAGACGTTTCGTTACCGTGCTTGGTAACATCTTCAGTGCAGCCTCTGATGAAGGGTCGGTGTGTTTTCTCGCCTGGTTTTTAAACTCTGGGGTCCGTTGCGATGGATTGCCTCACTTCCGGGTTTCCTCCGTAGTGGAATGTATATGGGGTCGAGTTCAATG
>NC_063353.1:34448949-34578620 GCF_021869965.1 Rhincodon typus | reverse complement strand
GCACTGAGGATGTTACCAAGCACGGTAATGAAACGTCTGCGAAACAACAAACCAGCTCGGTGAGCCAACCAACCTCAACATGTATTACTTAAACTGCAAAATAAAGAACCAGACAATGCTTTTTTCTCATGACACGAGTAAATCACTGTTTACTTTGGAATAGATTTTGCTCCAAGATACAAATGATTTTATTATTAAATTTGAAGTCTCCAAGATGTCCAGCATGCAGCTCCTTGGATAGCTCTAGCAAAGAGCCTGCCCAGTCTTATAAAGTGAATGGTCTCCTGCTGTGCTGTACAATTCTTTAATTCTTCGATTCTGTCTGCCACAGAGCCTCACCATTTTGGTCTAGCATTCACGATAATGAGTTTTTCAGCATTGGTCATACGTTATCATTTTAAAAAAGACGATTTCTCCATGGCAAATAAAAGTAGACATTTACATCCCTTACAGGCTCAGGGCACATTTTGTGATGTCAACACCTTTGTTATTTCGGTTCTCTCGGTCATGAAGGCTCTGGTTCATGTGTTTGCAGTTTCATGGTTACTACCTCGGCCAAGTATTGTACTTCATTACTGAGCCCTTTGATGTGGGCTTTTGAACCATGGAAAATATGTTCTATTAATAATTATAATCCTCGCGCACACCCTGCTCCCATAGACCTGGCAGATGTTTACAGCATTCTAACTGCTAACTCACAGATAACTAATTAACTTGCCACAGATTGGTTTATTAAACAAGGGCCTTCTAATTTGCTTCAGGATGCATTATGCAATTTTTTTCTGAGGAAGGATGTTCCAGTATTTGACACAGTAGAATTTTACTGCATGCTATTTCAGAATATTCTTTTCTCCCAGAGATTAACTATCTGCACACTACATAGCTAATGACCCAATATAGTTTGGAGCCATGCAGTATCATTGATCTTGTTTTACGGTGTTGAGTTTGCCAAAAAATTATGATGTCTCTGAGTTATTCCTTCATGCATACTTTCTTCAAACTTTCCATCATCTCATCAATACCCTTGATGGCACTTGGCAAAATTGATTTATCACCTTGTCCCCAGTCAAATCAGTGGTGATTTCAAACTTCCTTGATTTTTGCTACTTTTCTCCCTGCAGCTATTATGTAAATTTTTGAGTTAAGGTCATTTAATTTAAAATAAAATCACTGCACTTAATGTTTTTAATTCTAAGCCACAATCCATCAAAGCACTTGTTTATTGTTTTCAGTTTTGTGTATGGAGTGAGAAGGGTGTATATGACACATGAGAGCTGTCATACCATGATGAGAGGAAATAATGAAGAAGCAAATTATTTAGACTTGATGTCAGGCCTGAAATGGTTGGCATTGTTGAAGTGCATTAACCTTCAACCGTCTTCTGACTATGTCTGAAATTCATAGAATGTCTTACAAAGCATCAAGTTCAGTATAGTGAAGGAATCAGAATTCTATGACTTGTCATTATTGGTATGTTCAATTAATTTGTTAATGCAAATAGGTGCCACTCTTGAAGGCCTTTGATTCATCATTGCTTTCAATTCATATCCAAATTACTTTCTCAATTTTATTTTTGTTTCGTAAGGGAAGATCAGGGCATTGCTCAATTCATAACATTAGTCATAGATTATGGCATTCTAGGAAATGTTTGATCAATGAATTCTTAAAACTGTATTATGGACTGAAGTCTGAGATTGGTATAAAATTTCTATTTAGAGCAGCAGACACCAGTGAATAAATTACAGCCTGGAATTTAATTGATGGTTTCAGTCTTTTTAAGCAACACATTTGATTCAAATGAAGAGGGAGGAATTTGAGGTTTCACTTTCAGTTTGGCTGTTCTACATGTGCATAAGTACAGTTCTAGGGCTGTTGAGAGGGGAGAGAAAGACTTGAACTACGTATAAGTATAATTGACACAATCCCTTCAAATAGTCCATTGAGTGAGCAAGGTACAAAATCAGCTGAAGAAAGTGAAACAGTGGTCAGTAATGTCATGCAAGAAACAGCAGTATAATGCAGGGCACTTGCTGTGTTCTGACAGAGTTAAACAGGTGTTGGGAGCTATTGGTCAGTACTGAGACTGAAAAACATGAGGATTGGTCTCCTGTGAGTAGCAGCTGTGAGGCATGACAAAGATCAGTTGATGACTGATATATAAGAGGTCCAAAATCATATTGGGAAATCTTTATTTTTCACTTGTACCTGCTGATGTGCTCAGACAATGTTCATAATAAGTCAAATACCTTGAAGGTAGCATAGCTAATGACTGATCTCCATCTGTACGAATTAACCATAATTTTGACATGACCTAAGTGAAAGGATTTTGATCCTTTTGTTAGGTTGCACTTTATAACTTGCACAATGTTACAAGGTTAATGGTAATGTCATGTTCAGTTTTTAGGACCCTTTGGCATCACAGGTGTATTTTTAAGCCATTAGTTTTACTGAAATCTTTGCTTCTTGTTTCTGGACCATCTGGCCCAGAGATAAGAACATTACAGCTGTGCCAGAAGATCCCATGGAGAATGATTGAGGACAGATTTTTCTCTTTTATTAAGGTAATTATACATCTTGCTTAATCCCAAAAGAACTAGATTGTTTTTGATTTATAATTTATAACTGCATCAAAAGACTCTCCTCCCAGCTTTGTTTCAAGTTTTATCTCTTTAAAGAGGGTTGTTATTTTGGTTAAGAAATGGATGCTGGATTTCAAGAATGAAAATCTGTTGGGATTCATGACCCCAATCTTGAACAACCATCTCTTTATGTGTCCTTGCTGCAACCCCAGAGTCCTCAGATGTATTTATGTGAATAAAGTTTATTGTCCAATGCTGAATTATTTCTCTATTTGGGTCAGTCTCACATGAAACACCCTGGGATTGTTTAAAAGTTCACCTTATAGTCTGGAGCAACAGAAAAATGAATAGAATGAATGTGAGATAGATGTAGACACATTCTCAGTTGTCAGATAGATATTGCCTTGATATTGGCACCTGGGAGGAAGAGCCTGAAATTTTGTTCCTTTCTCCCAGCAACATCTGACAAATGACTGAGCTGGATCACATGACTAGTCAGGATCTTAAATCCCAATTGTTGATTCTTTCCTTTCCTGCTCCACTTCCATGTCCAGATTACAGATTTTACAATTTGTAACTCCCACACCTAACATCTACATCATCTAAAATGGCAAGGAGAAAAAAATGCGTGAGAGCATCCAATTCTCCTCAAAATGGAACACCAAGCCAACATGGTTCTATACCATTGCTGCTGCTGCTGCTTCATGGTCAATATTGAACAGCGAGCAAAGATGGGATGGGACGTGGTGCAAGTTAGAACATGGAAGCAGAGCTTTGCATGATCTTGATTTATTTCATGAAATGTAGAATATGGAGATTCACTGGATTACAGAAATCTAGATTTTAGTGCAAAATGTCAGAGCTCGTTTCCTGAGGGACTGTTACAACTGAAACAAAAGAGATATTTTTTCATTCAAAGTGAATGGTATTGCTTGAGATGGGCAACCTTATTAGCCTTTCTCAAGGGCAACTAGGGACAGGCACAAAATGCTGACCAGCCAGCAATGCCCACAGTCCACAAGTACATAAAAAATGTTGATGTTTATTGTCCTCAGAAACACACATTAATTTTATTTCTATATGCCTTCTGACCCTCTGATACCCTTTCCTTCGACTACCTGGCTAATCTAGTTTTAAGTGTGAGTTTTAATCCTCAGTTCCACTTTTTCCATTGCTGCACTACCCACTGGGTTTTCCTGTTTATTATTCCAATTATTTTCTTATATTCTGCATTTTATGTTCCCTTTTCCTAGACCTTTAAATAATTGAAAACTTTCAATTGTGCACCATACCTTCATAATTTGAAACACTTCTGTCAAATTATCCTTTTATCTCCTGTGAAATAACAAAAACAGTCCTTGCTCTCTCGTCTCACCACCCCAACCTAAAGCCACTGCTCTATTAACAGAGTGAAAGTCAGATGAACAGTCGGCTGGAATGATATCAATTTGGGAAGATTTATTTCGTAACTGCATCTTTTCTGAGATGTTTTCACTTCATTTACTTCAGTGGGTCGGGAATGGTTTCATAGTTGGGAAGGAGAAACAATCAGCAAATGACGAGAGGGTAGTGATGTCAGCCTTTATCTGCTCCAGTCGTACAATTAGCAGCAATTTATCACAATGTAGAAATAACCTTGCCAGGTTTATTTTTAACTGTTCCTCTGACTTTTTAAATACTGCATCAGCTTTGTTCGCAATGCGCAGCTCAGATATTTTTGAAGCAAATTGGTCAATCAACTCCTGTGATCAGAAGCAGATTAACTTGTTTCAAGTTGCTGAGCGAAGAATTTAATCTTCAAAAACTGCTGCCAGGTGATAACATTCCCTCAGTGTTTACTTAAGCTGAGCTGCTCTCTGTGCATCCAGCTCAAGCGTGCATATTCTGCTTGGCTTTGTTGTCACTGCTGCCACCCGCTGATTTGGATGACAGACTATGACTTTATTTGACATATCTCTATGATCTGTTGCCTGCTTTATTACATTCATCTTTTGAGATTTAGTTTGATCTAAAATTAATTTGCCATCTTACAATTGCAATTAAACAAAATCCAGTGAATTAAACCATAAACATTTCATTATTTTTGGCTGTTTTACCACCTCCTCTGATGCAGATTACCACTGGAGCACAATCTCTCAGGTATTTCTAGCCCTTCAGTAATTAGATGCCGCGACCTTTCTTCATGTACATCTGTTAAACTATGTCCAGTTGTTAACCATTGTAAACTTGGCTGAATTGCTCCATCAGTTAATGGCCAATTGTATTTTTCCTTGCTGGAAAATACAAAGAAGGACTTAGATTTATGATAGTGCATTTTATATGCCCTCGGTGAGGTAATGAATACTGAATAATGGGTGTAGGTGCTGCCTAATTCTTCATTTCACACACCCCCCAGTATGACACACCTATCCAGTTTAGCGGTCCTGATAGTAATTGTAGAGGTACTAAGGCCATTATAGTACAGGGCTTAGCCTTATGTTTAGAATTGTAGTCTGTAACATATCTTTACCCATTAAAAATGCCATTAGGGCTGCTGGGACTTAAATTAACATCACAAAAACAGATTATCTGGTCATAATCATATTGATAACCATGTTTCGTTTTAAAAAAGTGTTGGTAGAATACAGGTTTTAGTCTCTGCCGACACAACCAAAACAGAAACAGAAGGAACAGCAGACGTTAATGTTGCATTTGGAGGATGCAGCTGAAAAGATTGACAAGAATGATTTCAGGAATGAGGAACTTCTGCTATACGTATAGATTGGAGAAGGTGGGTCTGTGTTCTTTGGAGAAAAGAAGATTGAAAGGAGATTTGATGTAGGTATTCTAAACCAGGAGGGATCTAGACAAGGATGGGGGAAAATGGTTCTCACTGCTGAAAGGGTTGGGAACAAGAGGGTGCAGATTAAGACATGGGAAAAGTCTCGTTCATGCAACGAGTGGTTGATTGTATTGCTTTGGCTGGAATGCACAAACAGAGTGCTGTGGTGATGGTATGATCAGTTGAAGTAATCAAGATGGAATTGGATTAATGTCTGCAAAGGAAGAATGTCACCATTATGGGGAGAAGGGGTGTGTGACCAGACAAATTGCTTATCCAGAGAGGGTGCACAGACACAGGTTGAATTATCACCTCCTGTGTGATTCTGAAATATCTCTCATCTTAAATAGAGAAGTCCCGAACAGTGGAGTAAAGCCTTAGAATTAGGTTCAGGAATGATGTCAAGAACCATATGTTCATAAAGGATAGCAAAACTCTCCCCAACCAGCTGTTATAGCTGCAGGGTCAATTTTTTTAAAAAAGTTCAAGATGAAAATAGATACTTTTTTGTTTGATAAGAATACTGTGATATTGGAAAGGAATGATTAAAAGTGTGTCAGTTCAGTTAAGGTACATATCAACTATGATCTAATTAAAGGGTAGAATCTGTTCAAAGTTCTGAATGGTACATTCCTTTCTTGTGTGCTTGTACCCCTCTCTCACTATTTGTCTGTCTGTGTGTGTGTGTTTGTGTGTGTGTCTGTGTCTCTCTCTCTTTCTCTCTTCTCCCATCTCTGTCTCGATCTTTCTATGTTTCTTTCTTTGGTTGCTTTTTTTTAAAGTTTATGTTATGTGAGTGTCATTGGCTAGGGCAATATTCATGGCCTATCCCTAATTACTCTTGAGCAGCTGTGGTGAGCTGCTTTCCTCCAGAGCTGTGATAGATGTGTGATAGTTATACCCACAGTACAGTTGGGAAGGGAGTTCCAGGATTTGACCCAGTAATAGATGAGGAGGAACATCAGTAGAGTTCCAAGTCAGGTTGGTGTGTGATTTGGTGAGGAATTTGCAAATGGTGGTGTTCCCAACTCTGCAGCCCTCTCCTTCTAGGTAGTAGAAGTTTCAAGGTTTGGAAGATGCTATCAGAAAAGCCATGGTGAGTTACTGCAGTCACCTATCAATGGTGCATACTGCTGCCACATCTCCACTACCTCACTGGTGAAGTGAATGAATGTTTAAGGTAGTCAGTGGGTTGTCAGTCAAGACTATTTTAACTTAGGGTGTCAAACTTCCTGAGTGCTGTTGGAGCCACACTCATCCAGGAAAATGGACCATATTACATCACACTCCTGACTTGAGCCTTGTAAATGATGGACGGGCTTTAGTGACTTAATTGAGATATTTGATGCAGAATTCCTAGACCTTGGCCTGCTGTTGTAGCCACAATATTTACATGGCTAGTTCAGTTGCTGGTCAATGGTAACCACTAGAATGTAAATAGTGGAATGATCAGCGATGGTAATACCATTCGATGTCAAGAGGAGATTATTATATGCTCTTTTGGTGGAGGAAGTTATTGTCTGCTACTTGTCTGGTGCAAATGTAGTTAGCCACTTATCAGCCTAGTCCTGAATATTGTATAGGTCTTTCTGGAAACGTACGTAGACTGCTTCAGCATCTGACGAGTCACAAATGATGCTGAACATTGATGATTGCACAATGAATTTCAACACTTTTGACTTTATGATGTACAGAATTTGACTGACAAAGCAACTGAAGATGGTTGGGCCTGGGACTGAGGCAATTGACTTCCAAAAACCATAACCATCTTTGTTTGTGCTAGGTATGACTTCCACTGGTGGAGAATTTTTCCCTGATGTCCATTGATATTAGTTTTGCTAACATTCATTGATGTTACACATGGTCAACTGCTGTCTTGACGTCAACGCAGTAATACTTAACTGATCTCTGAGTTCAGTTTTTATGTCCATGTTTGGACCAATGCTGTAATGAGATCAGGAGCAGAGTGACCCTGGCAGAACGCCAACTGCACAGCTTTGAGAAGGTTATTGCTTAGTAAATGCTGTTTGATTTTCCTGTCAATGACAGTTTTCATCACTTTGCTTGAATAGACTGATAAGACAATGATTATCCAACTTGAATTTGATTTTCATTTTGAGTATTGGATGTACCTGGGCAATTTCCCATATTTTCAGGTAGATGCCGGTGTTGTTGCTGTGCTGGAGCAGCTTGACTGCAGGCGTAGCCAGTTCTGGAGCAAAGGTCTTCAGTAGTATTACTGGAATAATGTCAGGGCTCATAGCTTTTCCAGTATTCATTGACCGTAACCTTTGCAGTATCCAGTGTCTTTTGAATGCCGTGATTGAACCTGAATCAAAACCAGGCCCCACGCACTATGCAAAAATTTCTTCTCGCATCACACTTAAACATTTCGCAAATCTCTTTCAACTTTGCACTCATTCTTTATCCATTTACAAGCAGGAACAGTTTCTCCCTGTCTTCTCTGTCCAGACTGCTCTTGATTTTGCAAACTTAAATTAGATTTCCTCTCAGGCTTCTGTATAAGAGAAACATTCCCAACTTCTTTGATCTAGGTCCATAATTCAAATTTCTAATCCTTGGAATCATTCTTTTTAGACTCTTATACATTCCATGCAATACATTCACATCCTTCCTAAATTATGGCACACAGAACCCTAGGTGAAGTTTAACAACCATCTTATACAGGTTCAGCATAACCTCCCTGCTGTTGTATTCAGTGCCACTACAGATGAAAACTTGTTAACCGTGCTCTCCACCTGTCCTGTCACCGTGAATGACTTGTGCACATATGCATCCAGATCTCTCTGCTTGTCTATATCCTTTAGAGTAGTACTCTTTAGTTTATGTTGTCACTGCGTGTTCTTTCCACACAAATATGTGACCTCACAACTCCACGTTGAATTTCATTCGGCACCTATCACATTATCAATGTCTTTTGAAGTTCTATGCTTAACCTTTTAGGCCCTCACCATTCTGAGATTAAAGGTACAATGTCATTTTAGTTATAAACATAGCTAAGAGACAAGAAGTAGGGAGTGACAGTGAATTATTACTTTTCAGACTTGGAGAGAACCATTAAACTCGCATGAAGGATCCTCGGCTTTATTAATAGTGCTATATTAAGCATTTCTGGATTAAAAAAAAATTCTCGAATTCTTTGTTGGATTTCCAAGTGACTATCATATTTATAAACTCTAATTTTGGTCTTCCTGCAAGTATAAAATTTTATTTATGTGTCTCCTATGTTTACCCTACAGATACTTTTAATGAGATCACTCCTCAGTATTCTCTATTCTAAATAAGAGCCCCTTATTAATTAGTTGTAACCTCTTCGATTTTAGGATCACCTTTGTTAATCAACTTTGCACATTCTGCAGTTTTTGTGTATCTGCTTTGGTAAAGTAGAAATCAACTCTGTGCAAAGTACTAAATTTGAGTATAAAACCAAGCATATGCAGTGCATTAAATTACCTATGGGGCCTATTGTTACTTGTTATTAAATCTATGTATGTTTTAAAAATTTCCACTAATCTTACCATCTATTGTTTTCATAAGCACATACAGATTTGCTGCTTAAGGTTCAACATAGCCACACAATATGAATCTTAGCAGTGTTTGTTTATATTTATAGAAAATGGTTTTAATTTATTTGCTTTCAGTATTTGAATGGACTATAATTGACTTTATCAGCAATATCAGGAAATATTTTATCACAGGATCAAGAGGATTGGCTTTGACTCACATTGAACAGAGACAGCAGCTCATACCTCAGTTCCTTTGGCAGGCTCTATGATCTTCACCACAAGGTGCATGTTGAACAGTAGGGAAGATCTTGTCAAAATATTACTCAGTGTATTGATTGCTGTGACTTTGCTTTGGGCAGGCTAGGACAGAAAGTTTTGTTAAGTCTGTTCCAATAAAATGCTCCCACTAGATTGCAGTGTATTTTGACTGTTCACATTTAAACAGAGAAGTGAAACTGTACATAGATTTTACTGAATTAAATGTATGAAATATCCCTTTTCACTTTTCACCAGTGCTTTGATGGTCTTTAAAAACATTATGGTGGGCATGGGAAAGTCTAATTGAGAAATGGGAAACAGCGAGTGATTTATAGATTTCAGCCTCCCAAACCTGGTCTGTGTCGAGAGAGCATTTGGATCAGTGTAATACAAGTACCAAATATAGTTCTGGCTGGTAGAGGAAGTTTTGAGTTGATGAGCATGAAAGTAGTAACACTCTTGATTCTTCATCAATATGAGTCTTAAAATAAATGACGAGTGAGATAGTTGATTGTTGGTTAGAATTTCCAAAATTTTCTAAATTCAGGAAAGATCCCATTAGATTGGAAAATGGGAATTCTAGCTCCTTTATTCAAAAAGGGAGGGAGGAAGAAAGCGGGAAATTGCATGCTAGATCACTCAAAATCTGTCTTAGGGAAGATATTGGAAGCAATAATGACAGGACTTTGAAAAGTTCAAGGTAATTGGGCAGAATCAGAATGTTTGTTTTTATTCTCTTGTGGAACGTCATTGGCTGGCCAGCATTTATTGCCTAATCCTATTGCCCTTGAGAAGGTGAGCTGTCATCTTGAACCACTGCAATCCAGTTGCTGTAGGTAGACTGACAATGCCGTTAGGGAGGGAATACCAGGATTTTGACACAGTGACTGAATGAACAGCGATTATGCTTCCAAGTCAGGATGGAAAGTGGCTTGGGAGGGGAACTTGCAGCTGTTGGTGTTCCCATGTATCTGTTGCCATTCCCATGTATCTGTTGCCCTTGTCCTTCTAGATGGAAGTGATTTTGGTTTTGGAAGGTGACGTCTTGGGCGAATCAAGGATCTTGGGTGAATTTCTGCAGTGCATCTTATAGATTACACACACTGCTGCTACTGAGCATCAGCGGCAGAAGGGGCAGGTGCTTGTGGATGTGCTGTCAATCAGGTCAGCTGCTTTGTCCTGGATGGTGTCACGCTTCTTGTTGGAGCTGCATTCATCCAGGCAAGTGGGGAGTATTCCATTACAATCCTGTCTTGTGCATTGTAGATAGTGAACAGGCTTTGGGAAGTCAGGAGTTACTTGCTGCAGTATTCCCAATTTTTCACCTGCACTGTAGGCTCCGTATTTGTAAAGTGAGTCCAGTTATTTTTATGAATGGGAAATTGAGTTTAAACAATTTATTGGAGTTCTTTGAAGAAGTATTATGTGTTATTGGTAAAGGGGAACTGGTGGATGTTCTGTACTTAAATTTCTAGAAATTATTTGATAACATACGTGCAGAAAAATTATTGTGGCAAGTAAAAGCTCGTGGTTCAGGGGTAGCATATTACCATGGATAGAAGATTGGTGAGCGAATATGAAAGAGAAATGTTTCATTTTTTGTTTGGCAAGATGTAGTAAGTGATTTTCCATAAAGATCAGTGTTGGGACTTCAGCTTTTTCCAGTTATATAAATAATGTGGATGCAGCCTAAGGTATAGTTGCCAAATTTCATGATTACATCAAGATCAGTAGGAACATAAGTTGTGAAAAAGACATAAGGAGGATACAGAGGGATGTAGGTAGGTTAAATGAGTAGGCACATTTCTGCAAATGGAGTACAATATGGGAGAATGTGAAATTGCCCATTTTTGGCAGGAAGACTAAAAGAACCCCATTATCTAAATGACGAGATTGCAGAGCTGTAAGGTACAGAGAGATCTGAGTGTCGTAATTCAAGGTTGAAAAAAGATTCGTTTGCGGGTACAGCAAACAGTTAGGAAATAGAATGTTATCATTGTGAGGGGGTTGAAAATATAAGCAAGTTATGCTTCATTTATGTAGTCATAGAACTGCACAGAAACAGATCCTTCGGTCCAACTTGTCCATGCCGACCAGATATCCTAAATTAATCTAGTCCTATTTGGCCCATATCCCTCTAAACCCTTATTATTCATGTACCCATCCAGATTCTTTTTAAGTATTGTAATTATACTACCCTCCACCATCTCCCCTGGCAGCTCATTCAATACACACACCACGTCCTGCGTGAACAGGTTGCCCCATACGTCCTTTTTTATATTTTTCCCCCTGTCAGCTTAAACCTATGCCCTCTAGTTTTGGACTCCCCTCTACCTTGGGAAAAAGGACCTTGACTATTTACCCTATCCGTGCCCCTCAAGATTTTATAAACCTCCATAAGGTCACCGCTGAGCCTTCGATGCTCCAGGGAAAATAACCCCAGCCAATTCAGCATGTCCCTGTAGGATGTTGATGAGACCACATCTGAAATTCTGCATACAGTATTGGTCTCCTTATTTAAGGAAGGATATAAATGCATTAGAACCAATTCAGGGAAAGTTTACTAGACTAATAACTGAAAGGGTAGGTTTCTTATTTGAAAAGGCTGGACAAACAAGGCCTGTACCTGCTGGAGTTTAGAAGAGTAAATGGTGACCTGAGAGGTCTTGACAGGATAGATGTGAAAAGGATGTTTCCTCTTGTTAGGGAATCTAGAACGAAGGGCCGACATACAAAAATAAGGAGTTGCCCATTTAAACAGATGAGAGAATTTTCTTCTCAGAGTGGTGAGTCTTTGGAACTTTCTTCCTGGAAAGGGAATGAAAGCAGAGACCTTGGCTATTCGTAAGACAGCAGTAGATTCGGTGTGAAAGGTTATCTGGATTAAGCAAGAGTGTGGAATGATCAGATCAGCCATGACCTTACTGAGTGGCAGGGCAGGTTCAGGGGAACATGGGGCCGACTCCTCCGAATTTGTGTGTTTGAATCTGATGAAAGCATTACAATTTTCTCATTACTGCACAACAACTTTCTGCCATCCACCAGCTTTGGATTTACTAGAATGATACTGCAGCTACAACATTATACTTGTCAGAATAGATGCTATACTATAGCTGTTTTAGCCAGCAAAGAGAAAACTAAGATGGCCTGATGGAATTCTTTAAGATTGTGGAAGGGTTTAATAGAGTAGATGTAGAGAGGCTGTATTGACTGAAACTAGAGCTCGATGCTGTAAGTATGAGATAGACACTAATGAATCCAGTAAGGAACCCTGAAGAAATTTCTTCATGCAGAGAGTGGTTAAAAAGTGAGGCTTGCTACCATATGGACAATTTGATGCAGATAGCTTAGTTACATTTGAGGGGAAGCTATAGAAACACATGGTTAGATATGTAAGGTAGGAGAGATCTGATATGGAGCACTGACTTCAACCTATTTGACTAAATGGCCTGTTTCTGTGCTGTAAATCTTATCTAATAAGAGAGTACCTAATATTCTATTAATATTCCTCAAACACAGAGGAAGGTCAAGATTATTTTTCTCTTCAAATGTGCATAAATATTGTAATAATTGGTGCGTCTGAGTTGATGGATTTGAACATTTGTGTGAGGTGTCCTTAAAATTGTCATTCTATTGAAGATACCCGTAAATAATGGCACACTTCCAAGAACTCTCTGTAAATATTAGCAAACTCCCAAGGTTTCTCTTTCTTAACTTAAAACAAATAGTGTTAACTGTCCAAGGAAAAACGTTACAGTAAATATTCACTAGTACATACAGATGTATCGATAAGTTACCCCACCTCGCCTTAATAAATAATGATGCCAAGGGACAGCACAGTGGCTCAGTGGTTAGCACTGCTGCCCCACAGTGCCAGGGACCTGGGTTCGATTCCACTCTTGGGCGACTGTCTGTGTGGAGTTTGCACATTTTCCCTGTGCCTGCGTGGGTTTCCTCCGGGTGCTCCGGTTTCCTCCCACAGTCCAAAGACGTGCAGGTTAGGTGGATTGGCCATGCTAAATTGCCTGTAGTGTTCAGGGATGTGTAGATTAGGTGGGTTACAGGGGGACGGGCCTGGGTGTGTTTCTCTGAGGGTTGGTGTGGGCTTGTTGGGCCGAGGGGCCTGTTTCCACACTGTAGGGATTCTATGATTCTATGTCATTCACTCTGATTTAATTCCCAGCGCCTGCTTCCAGGGCAGTTGATGTGCACGATTGGTTTTGGCATCCTTGGATTGAGAAGAGGAAAACTCAGTTAGGCTCCCTCTCCCTGCTTGTGGTTACCACTGAATGGCCTCAGTTGACGTTGGAGAATTGTGTGTCAGGCTTTATCACAAGATGTTCATTCTTCAACTCTGATGGGGAAATACATGGTACTGCATTTTTTCCTTTAATTCTTCATGGTTGTGGGCGTCAGCTAATTGCCTTTGAAATGAGAGTCTAAGGCATTTCATGCAGCAGGTGAGAATAGGTTTGCAGTCACATGTAGGCCTGACCAGGTACAGACAGCAGAACTTTCTTCCCTTCTCGTGGTGAAGCAGATGGCTTTCTGAGACAATTCTTGCTTATTTTTAATATTCCAGTTTATTAATTGAATTTCATTTCCTCCGGCTGCTGTGGTAAGATTTTAACCCATATTTCCAGAGCATTTGTGTGATTGTTCCGGTGACACTGCTAGAACATCATTGTCTCCCCGAGTATACTCTGGATGGATCAGTATGATATATTCAGCATCTTTCTTCTGCCAGTCAAACATGAGTTAGATAATGGAACGCTTCCCACACCAATGGAACCAATCCATTTTTGTATTCCACCTTCAATTCCCACCTCAGACTTGATAATATATCTCTTGTGATAATGACAAAAACTGCATATATCTGATTCTCAATCTTTGTGATGCAACACTGAAGTGTTGTAATCAGTCCTGAAGTGATGATAATTTCCTATGACTTAGGATGTATATTTTAAAAATCCTATTTACAGACTATTTTAACATTGACATAAAATGTTGATTGAATCTGTGTGTAACAGAGTCTAATATGAATCCTCTGCTGGAATCCTTCCCTATACAAAAGAGAATACTGGACAGGTGATATTCATCAAAGTCAGTATTTATATATGTATCACCTGGGAGCTTATGTAAGAAATCTATGGGCAATGCTATACTATGTATTCAGTTATTGTACCCACTTCATATGCTAGACCGATGAGAGTCAGCTCTTTCGTCGCCTGTTGTAGCATCTTTGTTTAAATAGTACATGTTGCACTGTAGTGGGCGAGGAATGCAGCACATTTACAAACATTATCAGATATGAATGAGATTAACACGAAATTAGATATAATTATATATATCAAAGTTTTATACTGTATGATATATTTATATATTATGTATCGTCTTTCGTGTAACAAAACATCCCAAGGCAGTTCATATGACGCCAAGCTGCATAAGGAGCTCTCATGTCAAGTGACCAAAAGCTTAGTCAAAGAGGTAGGCATCAAAGGTTTTTCTTAATACGGAGAACCAAGGTGGAGAGGTGTATGGGAAGAAGCTAAAACTGAGAATGCACAAGAGCCCTGCGTCGGAGGAGTATGAGGCTGGAGGAGATTGCTGTGTTCGGCTGGGCCAAAACCATAGAGAGATTTGTAAACAAGGATGAGAATTTCAGCATTTTATAAACAAAGCATTGCTGGATTGGAAAATAATGTAGGCCAGCTAACAGGGATAATAAGGGAGTAGGACTTAGTGTGTCAAGACAAGGGTAGAAGAGTTTGAGATAATCTCAAATTTAATCTCAATTCAAGAAACTAGTCAGATTGTGTTGAAATAATTGAAACTGGAGATAAGAATGAGGATTTCAGCAGTAATTGAGCTGAAACGGGTGAAGTTCAGCTGGGATGAGGAGGTGGAAATAATGATGGCACAAAAAGAGAAGCAGAATCTATGGTTTCAGACTTGCAAATATTTACTTGAAGGAAATTTCTATTCATCAAGTGCTGGATGTTGGATAAGCAATTTGATAAATTAGTAACAGTGGAGAAGTTAAAACAGATTGGTGAGAAAGTAGGTCGAGGAGTTCTTAATGCAATGTCGGTCATTGTGATGAAAGGTATATAATTAAATATATAAAACTATCGTTTTGACAGTTTGGATTTCAGAATGTGTATTGGTTACTTCTATGGAGGCTTTTTAAAATGGAAGCCCTCCTGAACAGTGACTAAATCCAGCATTTGTCATACAGCAGGTGACTGCAGACCCTAATGGTGATAATGGAAGGTTAGTGATTCTGTTTGATTTACAGCAGATAGGGTAAATGTTTAAGGCTGTTAATTTTGTTGTCAGTTCAGAAGAATCTAGTGTTGGCTAAGTTGTCTTTTTAATTTATTCTGAAGTTACCTTAGTTTAAAAGCAGGTTTAATTCTCTCAGGTTCAGAGCAGTTCAGGGAACACATCATGTCATCAGCAGGGATTAGTTTATGCAACATACAAACTGGAAAGCTTGGTTAGAAATCTCCAGGTTATTAAAACTGAGAAAGTTTAAGGTCTCTGGTTTGTCAAAAGTTCTTTTGGCAGACTTGGAAAGGACTCTTTGAATTGTCTCTGCAGTCCACGGCAATGAAACATAAGTGGTCAGTGAAGTGTTGAGATAGCGATGTAATTTCAGATGAGTAAGAAATAGCGAGAGGTAAAAGGCTGAATCCGTCTTTTGCTGTGTGTTTTCAATCTTGTTGACTATCTTCTATGTTTAGACAGCTTGTTTTTGTTATTGCTTCCTTAGTGTAGTAAATCTATGATTTGTTGATAAATATTCACACAAGGCTGGAGATTTTATTTTTCAGTGACTGACTATCATCTAACAAAAACAAAATAAAAGGGAACTATCAAATTGGATTTCATTTTGGGATCTGACTTGTCCAGAAGTACCATTGGCTGGAATATAACATCAAACTATTCTTTTCTCTCTCGTACTCATTTAGTTACCCCTGTTCACACCAACAGCTTCTTTAAAGTAACAAATTCTACATTCTCACCATTCTGAGTAAGGAAGTTTCTTTGAAACTTATGGATTTTTTTTTAGGCATTAACTTATATATATGGCTTCTAGTTTTAGACTTCCTCACAAGTGGAAGCATCTTGAAGTTTACCCTGTTAAAAGCCTGCATTAATTAAAAATCACAATAAGGTTGCCTCCTATCCTCTTTAGGAGAAAAGAGGTAGAGTTTGTTCTTTTAGTTGTAATCTATTTGTTTCCATGGCATTTCTCTGTAGAACCTACATGCCTGATTACCTTCCCCTGTGCTGTAGCATGCTGTATGATGCTTCTAGCCTCCTTTTTTTTTGCACTACCTGGAGTGCTTTTTCATAATTCGGGATCAAACTGAAGTTGTATGTAGATATACGTAACTTCTCTGCTTTTCAAACCTACTTTTCTAGAAATGAACCCAAATACTTTGTTTCATAACGGCCTTAATTCGTATTACTATTTTTAGCATGTTTGCATCTGTACTTCCAAGCCCTTTTACATGTGTCCATTTTAAGACTATTATTTTCAATGGAGTAGGTGCCTCTGTTATTCCTCCTCCATTTTTTTTCATAAAATTTTGTTTGCTATTTACATGCCCGTTCTGCAAGTTTATTAATGTCTTCTTTTGTTTTGTGGTAATTATTTTCGTTGTTAATGATAAAACCATTCAGTTTGCTGTTTGTTTGCAAAGTTTAATATTGTGCTCTGATTCTCTAGTTCAGATTGTTTATGTAAATAGTGAACAGCCATAGTTCCTGGACTGATCCTTTTGAGCACTTTAATGAGAAGAAGAACATGTTAAAGACACAATGAAAAGGGAAAAATGCTAAATGCATTGCTCTGGGGATAGTTTATGCATGGTGCTGTCCTGTGCTCCTGCACACTGGCTTGTGTTCGGTCATTCTTTATGCACAGGGCATATTTAAACAGCACATTAATGAGAGGTTAATTGTCCATCTCGACAGGTCAGATTAGCAGCTCATTATTATTCATTCCCTGCTCAATTCTGTCCAGTGTAAATGTCATATTCCACTGTCTTTAAACAAACATAAATTCTATTACTGTAAATATAAAAAAAACTTCTCTATAAAAATAGGTTCTACCACTGCAGTGAATTTCACATCTGTTGATAACCACGTTGTCTTGAATAAGTATCAAGCAAATTAGTCACAGTACATTGAATTCACAGTATGAGTGAATGATGGGTTACATGTTTCCACTTGAGAGGATTAGCATAGCCAACCTCACTTTTCATGATGAAGACCTGGAATACCTGGAGTGGATGCAGAAAGGAAAACCTAGTTCTCCAAAAGTGTATTGGGTTTAAAGTTATTCATTTTCAATTTAATCATTCGGCTTTTTAAGAGGGATTAGCACTCTTGTCTCTGAGTCAAAAGGTTGTGGGTTCAAGCTCAACCCCAGTAACTTGATGCATTAAATAAACTTACAGTCCCAGTGCAGTACAGTGTCACATTGTTGGAGATGTCACCTTTCAGATGAGACGTTAAGTTGAAGCCCCCTGTTCTGTCTATTTTGAAGAGGAGTAGAGGATTTCTTCCCAATGTACTTCTATTGTGTTTGTTCCTCAATCGCACTAAATTTTGATCGGGTTATCATCACGTTTCTAGTTTGGGACTTTGCAACACACAGGTTGACTGCTATGTTTCCTGCATGACAACAATAACCAGACATAAACAGTGAAAAGTAAAAGTAATTCATTGGCTGTAGAGCATATGGCACATCATAAGCTCATGTTAAAATTCTCTATTGAGTATCCCTAGATCGATCCAAGGGCGCACTAACAATATGATTTGTATCTCTAACTGAGGGAGATATAATATTATACTGCAGAACTGCCATGTTTTACTCTGGGATGCATCAAAGAATAGTTTCCATTCTTGCTCTTATTCCTTCTTTCCCAACAGGTATAATTGTTATACTGAGGCATAAACTGCTATCTTGCCTCTGATTGAGTATTACTAAAGTGTTTCCGGTCCAGCAACAAATTTTTTTTCAACTTTAAAAAATGTCAAACATAAGATCAGCCAAAAAAAACTGAATTAAAGCATACTCCCTTCTCAACTTCCCTTCCTCATTAAAGGAAAAGAATGTGAAGTTTGAAGAGGCTTTTACGGTTGAGCAAAGTTTGTAAATACGTTTTAGCCCAGGCCTCAGCTGTTCCAGGAAATGGAAGCTGAAACGAGAACAATGAACAGTGTGTACTGTGACAAGTACACTTATCCGGTCAGAGCTGATCAGACAAGGCTATTGTGACAAACATTGTTTGGTGATTAAGAAGCTGAATGTGAGGAGAGTGGATTTGGAGTATCCATATGCTTATGAAATCAGAGTGTTTGAAAGGTTCACACAGTACAATGTGACAATGTTATTCCACTGAATGTGTACCAAGACCAAGTAACTGGAAGAGGTGAATGCAGAATAAAAAAAAAGCAATGAAGATAAAGGCTCTCTGAGTGGACAAGGATTAGATTGCATCGTAGAAACCGTTTTAATCCGAGCATATTTTAAACGGCTGCTTTAAAATCATGACAACAGCAGTGGGGTAGTACAACAACCAGTAGTGAAATGTGGTTTCAGGTAATATTGCAGGTACCACAAAGGAAGAAAGTATTAGTTAAGAAAGAGTTAGAATTTGATGAATCAGGGAATATAATTCAGGGGAGACAGCAGCCATTGGTGGAACAGTTGACTCGGGTGCAATTGAGTTAACTTCTTTCACAGTAGTTAATAGGATTGTGATTAGTCATCAAGCATTGAGATTGTGGATCTTGAATGGTAGCTGTGCTGATGCAGAGTGTAGGAGAGAATCCAGTGGCAAGAGACCATAAAGGAAATAATGAACGAGGAATTGAGTGTTCCAAATAAATTTGTTCATCGTGTCATGCAGGAAGCTAAAAGAGATTCTGCAAAGGTGAGCTATTGTTGGTCCCCGAGAAAGAAAGAGAGTTCATGAATGTGGAAGTAAATTAGCAGCTGGCTAGTTGGCATAAGTCAAATTCAGAGGAGTTTATAAATAACTGAAAATGTTCTGTGGTTAAGTTGGATATGTGTGCAAAATATGAACTACATATAGACAGAGCACAAATCAAAAGATGAACTATTATCGGGAGGTTAATTTAACTAGTTATCAATGTCAAGAATTAAAGATTATGATTATAGATAAGTAAAACCTGCCACTTAGTAGGAAAGAGAGAATAGCGAAGTGAACAGAACATGAATTGTCTTTTAATTTTTAAATTAAGTAACTACAGATCAAACGTACAAACATTGTGACTAACATGCTTGAGTTAGGCATTTATCATAGCAAAGTGTTATGAACAAGGATTACAGAAATGTTTAAACTTTTGTAGATGATTAAGCAAGCTTATTCAAAAGGATAGCTGCTATTACAGGCAAAGAAGGAATTAAATTTTGATGCATTTTGGGACATCCAATTCAAGAGTGAACTATACGGTAAATGGAAAAGCCCTGGGGAAAATTGATGCACAGAGAGATCTGGGTGTTCAGGTCCATTGTACCCTGAAGGTAGCAACGCAGGTTGATAGAGTTGTCAAGAAGGCATACGGCATGCTTTCATTCATCAGCCGGGGTATTGAGTATAAGAGTTGCCATTTCATGTTGCAATTGTATAGGACTTTGGTTCAACCACATTTGGAATACTGCATACAGTTCTGGTCACCACATTACCAAAAGGATGTGGATACTTTGGAGAGGGTGCAGAGATGGTTCACCAGGATGTTGACTGGTATGGAGGGTGCTAGCTATGAAGAGAGGTTGAGTAGATTAGGATTATTTACATTAGAAAGACAGAGGTTGAGGGGGGACCTGATTGAGGTCTACAAGATCATGAGTGGTAAAGACAGGGTGGATAGCTCGAAGCTTTTTCCCAGAGTGGCGGACTCAATTACTAAGGGTCACAATTTCAAGGTGAGAGGGGAAAAGTTCTTTACGCAGAGGGTGGTGGGTGCCTGGAACGCGTTGCCAGCGGAGGTGGTAGAGGCGGGTACGAGAGCGTCATTTAAGATGTATCTAGACAGATACATGAATGGGCAGGGAGCAGAGGGATACAGATCCTTGGAGAATAGGCGACAGGTTTAGATAGAGGATCTGGATTGGCGCAGGCTTGGAGGGCCAAAGGGCCTGTTCCTGTACTGTAATTTTCTTTGTTCTTTGTTCTTAAATTTGCTCTTGAGACTGTGTGGAGACCTCAGCTAGGGCAGTGCCTCGGTAGCCCTAGATAAACGTTTAAAAAATCAGCCAGGAACCCACTCCTGATCCTCGTCCATGCAGTCCAGCTCAAAATTGCTGACACAGTAAAATTAGAATTGGGCCTGACTGAAACGGAGACATTCCACCCTGCAGCAGTTTGGCTGCTCTCACGATCCAGCCCTTTGTCCATAACCCTGAAAATCTTCTTCTTTCATGTGTCCTATTTCCTTTTGGAGCCCTTGATTGGATCTGACTCCATTACACACTCAAGCAATACGTTGTAGATCATAACCATTCACATCATAAAATGTCTTTTTGCTGCTTTTGCCTTCTTTATAAATCTGTGCCCTTTGATTCTTGACCCTTGACCAACTGAAGCACTTTCTGTTTAATATGTCTAGATCCATCACAATTTTGAGTACCTGTCAAATCTCTTTCTAAGGAAAACGGCCCCAACTTCTATAGTCTATCAGTGTAACTCAAGTCCATCATCCCTGGAATCATTCTTGTAAATGTTTTCTGAACTTTCACTAAAGCTTCACATTTTCCTTCAAATGCAGCATCCAAATTGGACACAATGCACCAGCTGAGCTTGATAAGCATTAATCCTAATTGCTTTACTTTTGTCCTCTGTGTCTTTGTATAAAGTTCAGCATCCCTATGTCTTTTTAACTACTTTATTATCCTGCCTGTCATCTTCAATGACCTGTGCATATTTTTCCCCAAATTTCTTCTTTGTTGTTTGCAGAAGTTGTAATTGTGCCATGTGCATCTAAGTCTAAGGCATTAACATTGATCAAGCAAAGGAGGAGCCAATTGATGATGCAGGTCACCCAAAGAAATGTCGGAATTAATTCAATGTGTGGAAGTATAGGATGCTTATAAAGGTCAGAAAGGATGACGGGATGGGGATCGTAAATAAAGTATAATTTAATTACTATGTAGATTAAAATTATGTAGTCATTTTTGATTTAAAATAGGGATTTATTACAATATTCTAGACAGGATATGGATAAAGTTGTAATATCAGGTAATATCAACTCTATTACAAATTGATGATATTTGAAGTGAGCCAACAGATTATATTGTGAAGTACCAAGAACTTGATAGTTCACCTCTAATCTCAGTTCCTATCCATGATCTTGAAGTAATGGAGATAGAATCCATGTTCAGCTATCACTGAAATATGCCTCAATTTCATACTGATTACGGTTAGTCAACAAGTCAAGTATCATTTGATCGTGGAACTACCAGGATGGTAAAAGGCGAGCTAGATAGATTTGATCTTTCTTTCCTGCGTGCAATTTCTGTGTTCCTGTGGTTTACTAATGACTGCAGAATTATGTCAGGATGTCAACATTTGGTCAAATGGAGATCCTGCACCTAGACAGACTGGGGAGTGGTTTTATTTCAGTTCTGCCTGAATCGGCTATGAAGGGGAAGGAGGGCCCACTCGTGCATTGATTAATGATGACAGTTAATTTTTCAAATCAAAATGACCTATAAGAGACCCTCCAGCGTAGAAGGAACTGCAGCTTTGCAATTCAATTAGGGGAGAAAGAGGGTACTTCCATTTAAGGTACTTTCACAGCACTTCTAAAACATTTGCAATATTAAAAAAAAAAAAGGCCATAATAGTGGGACACCTTTCTGAAGGTGGAGGAAGTGGGGAAGGATATTATGGTAGGGGATGCAGCAATAGTAATGCTGTTGAACATCCGGGAGAGATCATTAGATTCTTTCTTATTTGATATTGCCATTATTGGTACTTGTGTGGTTTGATTGTTACTTAACACTCAGCATTCTGACCCTCAGTGTCCTACAGATCTTGATGCATATGAGCACAGACTGCTTCAGTGTCTCACCGTTTGTCATACGTTGGATAGAAAAACTTGATGAAGCAGCTGAAGATGGTTGGGCCCAGGACATAATCCTAAGAAATTACTGCAGTGTTATCCTGGGACTGAAATGATTGACCTCCAGCAAGCACAGCCATCTTCCTTTATGTTAGGATGATGTGAACAATCAATGGATAGCCTTTCCTCTGATCCATACAAACGTACTAGTTCGGAGCAGGAGTAGGCCATTTAGATCCTTGAGCCTGCTCTGCCATTCAATAAAATCAGGGCTGATCAGATCATGGTCCCCACCTCCTCTTTCTGACTGACCTCTGGCTAAATGTTAGATTCTTGACTAACGGGGGCAATTTATCTTTGTCTTAAAAAAAAAATTAACTCTACCTGTATGTCTCTCTGCCATACCCTAGTGCAAAGAGTTTATAAGAACGTAAGAAATAGAAGCAAAAATAGGCCATCTGGCCTTCAGGCCTACTCCGCCACTCAATAAGATTGCCTTCATGGACTGAGCTCTGCTTGCACACAGACACACGCACAGACACAGTCGCACACA
This sequence comes from Rhincodon typus, assembly GCF_021869965.1. NCBI lineage: Eukaryota > Metazoa > Chordata > Chondrichthyes > Orectolobiformes > Rhincodontidae > Rhincodon > Rhincodon typus. Next base: position 34,555,775 of record NC_063353.1, on the reverse strand, counting down.
CACACACACCCACTTACGATAACCTTAATTCATCTATTGTTCTTTATCTACCTTTTAAAACATTCAACGATGTAACCTCAACGGCTTCACTGGACAGGGAATTCACAACCCTTTGGGTGAAGAAGTTCCTCCTCAACTTCAGTCCTAAAACTTACCCCCCTTATTTTGAGGCTATGCCCACTAGTTCTAGTTTAACCCACCAGTGAAAGCAACCTCCCTGCTTCTATCTTATCTATTCCCTTCATGACTTTATATGTTTCTATAAGATCTCATTCTTTTAAATTCCAATAAGTACTAATCCCAATCTACACAATCTCTTCCCATAAGCCAACCCTCTCAATTCCAGAATCAACCTCATGAGCCTCCTTTGCACCCCCTCCAATGCCAGAACGTCCTTTCTCAAGGAAGGAGACCAAAACTGTACACAGTACTCCAAGTACAGCCTCACCCTATACAGCTGCAGCATAACCCTCCCTATTTTTAAACTACACCCCTCCAGCAATGAAGGACAATATTCCACTCACCGCCTTAGTTACCTGCTGCACCTACAAACCAACTTTTTCTGATGCATGCACAAGGGCACCCAGGTCCCTCTGCACAGCAGCATGCTACTATTTTTTACTATTTAAATAATGGACCATGTTGCTGTTCTTCCTACCAAAATGGATGACCTCACATTTACCAATATTGTACTCCATCTGCCAGACCCTTGACCACTCACTTAACCTATCTATTTTCCTCTACAGCCTTTCAGTGTCCTCTGCATAGTTTACTCTACCACTCATGTTAGTGTCATCTGTGAACTTTCACACACTACACTTGATCACCAACTCTAAATCATCTATGTAGATTGTTAGCAATTGCTTTTCCGCACACTGATCCCTGAAGCACACCACAAGCCACTGATCACCAATCAGAAAAACACCTGTTTATCCCCACATTTTGCGTTCTGTTAGTTAACTAATCTTCTATCCATGCTAATATGTTATCCGTAACGGCATGCACCTTTGTTGTATGTAGCAGCCTTTTATGTGGCACCTTGTCGAATGCCTTCTGGAAGTCCAGATATACCACATCCGCCAGTTCACTGTTGTCCATCGTGTTTGTAATGTCCTCAAAAAATACCAGTAAGTTTGAAGATTGTCATTTCTGTGAAGTACAAGTCATCTCCCACATCCTTAAAAGTGACAGCTGGGAGACACAACTCAAAAAGGCCATCCAAGATCACATAAGGAATGGAACTTATTTCCAGGCTCACCACTCTCTAGGAGAATAAATTTCTCCTGATCTGTGTGCTAAATGGCTTACCCCGTAAGATTGGGGCTGCTGGTTCTGGACTTCCCTGCGTCCTGTCTAACATCATGTCAGAATTTCCAAGGTCAATGAGGTTCCAGTCCCACCACTCCTACCCCCCAATCTCTGACTTCCAGCGAATATAATCCTAACTGTTTTGACTTCTCCTCAACCATTAGCCCTGCCATCCTAGGAATCAGTCTGGCAAGCCTTATCTGCGCTCCTTCCTCAGATATGGAGGTGTAGCACTGGATACGACACGCGATATTCAAATCACAAAACAGCACAAAAGCTTATGACCGCTACAAAGGCAGCAAATCAACTGAAGCCCAAGAGAAATGCAGAAAGTTCAGCCAGGATATCAAGGAAACAATTAGTAGAGCAAACAGGGGCTACGAGAAAACAGTGGCAGGCAAGATTAAGTAGAATCCCAAGATATTCTACAAGTATATCAATGGGAAGTGAATAACCAGGGAAAGACGCATTTGGGACGAATGGGAAATCTGCATGTGGAGCCAGAGGATATTGGTACGATGATAAAAGAGTACTTTGTATCTGTCGTTACTCTGGAGAAAGAGGATGTAACGCATGGATCTTGCAGCTGCTTCTGGGATTGCAGGCTTACTTAAAGATTTATTCTAGTTTTGTTATGTTATTCCATTTCACTAATATAAGATTTTTATTCATTTTGTTTCTTTAACATCCAAAAATTCCAAAAAAAACAAAAATTATTGTGATTTTTTAAATTAAAAATCTGACTTTTTTAATGAGCTTTTCAGGGGCCTACAGTGAACAGCTGAAGTTTTTTATTCTAAATTAAGAAGCTTAAAAAAAAGCGATACATGGTTTAAAGGGAATTTCTTTTTACATTGCAAGAGTTTTTTTTTTTTGAAAAGCTGAACAGTTTTTTTTAAATAAGGAGCTGTGTTTACGTTTTGGGGAGTCCTACACGTGGTCGGCTATGGAGAACGCTTTTTTTATTCCAGAAATTTATTGAAGAGGAGTCGTTTGAGTTCAGTTAATCAGCTAAGTGTTTTAATCTCATTTAAGATGTATATATTTGATTTCTTAAATTTCTTTTTGCATTTTAACATTCTTTTCTTAGGTAACGAAAGGTAGTTTCTTTTATATAAAAAGTATTGTTGAAAGTTGCTCTTTTAGGCTTAATGTTATTAAGGGCATACAAGAGGTACAGACTGAGATGGCTAGTAGATTTCGAAAAGTGGTTATGCAGCAGGATCAGTCAGAAGGATGAGTTAATGTCAGGAAAGGTAAGACGTTAGTACAAAAGTCTCTGGTGGCTATTCCTCTATCAAATAGATATTCAGTTTTTCATATTGTTGAAGGGGATAGTCTATCCGAGGAAAATAGAAGGGGCAGTCAGTTATTGGACCCTAGGAATGATTCTTATGTTAGGCAGCGTTTGACAAAGTTTAAAAGAATAATTGTTATAGGGGACTCTTCTGTTAGGGCACACAAGTGATTTTGTGTTAGTGAGCACTAACTTAGGATGGTATGTTGCTTTCCTGGTGCTAGGATTAAGGGTGTCTCTAAAAGATTCAAGCATAGTTAAAGGTGAGATTGAGAAGCCAGAAATTATTGTACACATTGGTAGGAATGACATTTTTAGGGAAAAGATTAAAGCTTTACAGAGTGAATTTAGGAGGTTAAGTAGAAGATTAAAAAATAGAACCTTGAAAGTAGTAATCTCTAGTTTTTTCTCAATACCAAACTCAAATGAAGAAAGGAAGAAAAGAATAAAGGAGATAAATCAATAGCTGAAGAGATGGTGTATTGTTCAGTGTTTCGTATTTTTAGACAATTGGAATCTCTTCAGGGACAGAAAAGACCTGTTCAAAAAGGATGGATTTAACCTGAACTGTAAAGGGACCAATATCTTAGCAATAAGATTCGCTAATTCCGTTAAGGGAGACTTTATACTGCTAGAGAGGGGGTTGCAGGAATCCGACGTAGCATGTAAGTAGAAGGATTGATGAGGGTTCTGAATGCGAGGAGAGCAAGTCAACTTGAAAATAAAGACAAGAGAGTCAGAGTACTTAGTAACTCTGAAGAATTAAATTGCATTTATTTCAATGCAAGGGGTCTTACAGGTAAGGGTGATGAACTCGGCATGCTTAGGAACATGGGATTGGGATGTCAGAACTATTACAGAAACTTGGCCGAGAGATGGACAGGACTGGCAGATCAATGTTCCAGGTTTTAGGTGTTATAGGAAGGATAGGAAGCAAGAAAGGGGTGGGGGGGTGGGGGTGGTTGTGGGGAGTGCCAAGAATACATTACTGCAGTAACGAGAGAAGATATTTCTAAACAAAGTTGTCCAGGAAAAGTAAATAGGTGGAAATTAGAAACAAAAAAGGAAAGCTCACCTTGATGGGATTGTATGACAGGCTCCCCAGTAGTCAAAGGGAAATTGAGAAACGAATATGTCGAGAGATCCATACATATATAAGCATAATAAGGTTGTAATAATCATGGATTTTAGTTTTCCAAGTATTGACTGGGGCCACCAAAGTGTTAAAGGTTTGGATGGTGAAGAATTTGTCAAATATGTTGAAGAAAACTTGCTTTATCAGTATGTGGATCTCTTATTAGAGAAAGAGCAAAATTTAACCTTCTTTTGGGCAGTAAGACAAGGGCAGGTGTCTGAAGTAAAAGTAGGGGAATACGTTGGGTCTAGTAATCATAATTCTCTTAGTTTCAAAATGGTTATGGAAAAGGATAAGCCTTCCATAAAAGTTAGAGTGAAGGGTAAGGATGGTAAGATGAAGGAACAATGGATGCATAAAGATATTGAGCTTCTAGTCAAGAATAAAAAAGAATCTTATTTTAGATGTAGACAACTTGGTTCAACTGAGCCTCTTAATCAATAGAAAGAGTGTAAGGGCATTCCTAAGAAATAAATTAGGAAGGTAAAGAGGGGATATGAAATAGCATTGGCTGATAAGGTGAAGAATAATCCAAGGAGATTCTACAAATACATTAAGAGCAAGAGGGTAACTAGAGAGAGGGTAGGACCCCAAAGATCGTAGAGGTCATCTTTGTGTTGAGCTCCAGGAGATGGGAGAGATACTAAATGAATATTTCACATGAGTTTTTACTGTGGAGAAATAATTGGAGGCTAAAAAATGCAGGGAAATAAATTTTGATGTTTTTTTAAAAAAGCACAGTTCACACTACAGAAGAGGAAGTTTTGGAGATCTGAGAGAATATAACCGTGGATAAATCTCTGGGAACTGATGTATCCCAGAACGTTGTGGGAAGTACGGGAGAAAAGTGCAAAACCCCTTGCAGAAATATTTGCATCATTTAGAACTACGAGTGAGGTGCCTGATGTCTGGAGGGTGGCTAATGTTACACTTTGTTTAAGAAAGGTTGTAAGGAGAAAATGGAGAACTATAAACCTGTGAGTCTGACTTCAGTTGTGGCTAAATTGCTGGAGGTGATTTTAAAAGATAGGATTTAGGGACATTTAGAGAGGCAGAATTGATTGGCAATTGTCAGCATAGTTTTGTGCGAGGAAAATGATATCTCACAAACTTGATTGAGTTTTTTGAGGAAGTTACCAAAAACTTTAGGGCAGAGTGGTAGACTAATTAATAAAATTAAGTCACATGGAATTCAGGGAACTTGCTAATTGGATACATAATTGGCTTAACAGCTGGAGACAGAGAGTAGTGGTGGAGGGTTTTTTCAGACTGGAGGCCTATCATCAGTGGTGTTCCACAGGGATCAGTACTGGGTCCTCTTTTGTTTGTCATTTATAGAAATGATTTCAATGAGAATATAGAAGGCATGATTAGCAAGTTCAAAGACGGCACCAAAATTGGAAACATAGTAGACAGTGAAGATTATTTCTAAGATTACAAAAGGACCATGATCAAATGGGTTAATGGGCTGAAAAATGATAGATGGATTTAATCTGGATAAATGCGAGGTATTGCATTTTGGTACAACAAACAAGGGTAGGACTTACACAGTTAATGGTTGGGCCGTGGGTAGTGTTATAGATCAGAGGGCCTTGGGGGTTAGGTAAATAATTCTTTGAAGTTTGCGTTTAGCGTGCTTTCCTTCATTGCTCAGTTCTTTTGAGCAGAGGAGTTGGGAAGTCATATCAGTGTTGTACCGGACATTGGCGAGGCCTCTTCTAAAGTACCGTGTCCCTTTCTGGTAACCCAGTTATAGGAAGGATATTAAGCTGGAAGGGGTTCAAAAGAGATTTACCAAGATGTTGCCAGGTATGGAAGGTTTGAGTTATAAAGAAAGGCTGGGACTCTCTTCACTGGAACGTTGGAAGTTGACCTTTATAGAAGTTTATAAAAGCATGAGGGTTATTGATAGGGTTAATGGTTAGGTGTCTTCCCCCTAACATGGGGGATTTCAAGACTAGGGGACACATTTTTAAGTTGAGAGGAGAGAGAGTTCAAAAGCACATGAAGGGCAAATTGTTTCACACAGAGGGTGGTTAATGTGAGGAATGAACTTCTTGAGCAAGTGGAAGATGTGGGCACAATTACAAAGTACATGAATAGGAAAGGTTTAGATGGATATGGGCCCGGAGCAGGCAGGTGGGATTAGTTTAGTTTGGAATTATGTTCGGTATGAACTGGTTGGACCAAAGGGTCTGTTTCCATGCTATATGACTGTGTGACCTGCCGTCCATGAACCCTTGCTGCGTCTACCCGATGGGACAGTGTCTGTCCTGCTATTTACCTTCCTATTTCTTCCTCGATTATAAATTCAAGCAATTTCACCACTACAGAAGTTAAGCTTAACAAGTTTATCGTTACCTGCCTTAGATCCCTAACTGTGAGATCATTAATTATTCCTGTCTCATTACACAGGGCCAGATCTAGGATAGCTTGCTCCCTCGTGGGTTCCATTACATACTGTTTGAGAAAACTATCACGGATACATTCTATGAACTCCTCCTTGGAGCAACTTGACTTGGCCAATCAATACTTAGGTTAAAAGCCCCCGTGAAAATTGCTGTACCACTTTTTCATACATAAATTATTTCTTTGTTTATTGCCCGCCCCACCATGATGTTATTATGAGATGGCCTAAAACTCCTCAGAGTTCCTCAGACTCTTGACCCTCTGAGAAAAAGATTAATCTCACCTCCATCTCAATAGGAGATCCCTTCTATTAAATTGTGCCCCTACTTCTAGCCTTCCTAAACAGACAAGAAAGCATCTTGTCATCATCTACTCTTCAAGCCTTGTCAGGGTATTGTTTGTTTCAATAAGTCTACCTCTCATTCTTGTAAACTCCCAAGAATACAGACCCAATCAAGTCCAACCTTTCCTCATAATATATGCCACTCATGCCAGCAATCAGTTGATTGAGGTTTCTCTATATCCTTTGTTAAATAAGGATAGTAAAGCTGTACACGATTGGGAGCTGTACATTTTCACTGAGTTCAGTTTTGCTTGGACACCTTAATGCCACTTGAGGTCAATGCTGTTGCCTTGACGCCAAGGGCAGTTACCAGTACCTCATCTCTGGAAGTGACTTGTTGTACCCATGTTTGGACCAAAGCTGGAGTGATATCAGGAACCAAGTAGTCTTGGCAAAACCCAAACTGAGCATTCATAAGCAGGTTATTGTTGAGTAAGTGCCACTTGATAGTGCTGTCAAGAATGCTTGCCGTCACTTTGCTAATGATTGAGAGCGAATGATAGGATGTTAAGTGTCTGGATTGATTGTCCTCCCTTTTGTGGGTAAGGCGTACCTGGGAAATTTTGCTTATAGATAGGTAAATCCCTGTGTTGTAGCTCCTACAGCTTGTCTAAGAGCATGGATAGTTTTGGAGCACAAGCTTTCAATTCTAAAGCGCGGTACTGACAGGGCCCATAGCCTTTTCTGTATTTATTGTAACCATTTCTTGATATCATGGGTAGCAAAATGAATTGGCTGAAGACTTGCACCTCGGATCCAGAGCATCTTATGAAGAGTCTAAGGTTGATCGCTAGCTCAACAGTTCTCTCTGAAATGGACTCTGTCACCTTTGAGAAATGGCATGTTTGTGAAGTTTTGTCTTCTGGCTAGTTGTTTCATTATCCCTGACTGCACAAGACTGGATATGGCAGCATGGTAGAGCTTTGACTTAATCATGGAGTGTGGAGTTGCTTAATTCCCTCAAAAGCATAATGCTTCTGTTTAGCATGAACATGGCCTCGTATTGCAGTTTTACTAGGTTGGCTCCATATTTTGAAGTATACCTGGTGCTGGTGCTTGCACGCTCTCCAGTAATGTTTATTGAACCAAGGTTGGCCACTTTCCTGATGGGTACTGGTACTAGGAAAGGTGGGTAGGTGAGAGATATGTCAAGCCATGAGGTTAATGAATTGCAGCATCAGCTCCGCTGCTCCTGCAGAACTGCAGTGCTTAATTGATGCCCAGGTTAAAGGTTTTGGATTCATTTGGAATCTATTCCATCTAGTAAGGTAGTAGTGCATTGCAACACCATGGAGCGTATTCTCTCACACGAGTTAGTGTCTTAAAAGACTGCATGGTTGTCTCTCCTATCAATACTGTCATGGATAGCTCTATCTGTGGCAGGTAAATTAGTGAGGAAAAAGTTACATAAGTTTGTCCTTTTTGCGGATTCTATCTCCACCTGGTTGAATTGAGTTTTGGTTGAGCTATCCTTCAATACTGTACTAAGTCCATCATCAGTGGTGCTATGAGCTACGCTTGACTATGGGCATGAACTTTCCCACCCTGATCCCAAACTACGTTCTCTGCCTTTACTACTCTCAGTGATTCTTCCAAGTGGTCTTCTACGGAAAGAGTATTGGGTCATCAGGTGAGGGTGGGCATAAATGTTAATCAAGAAGTTTCCAATCTCATTTTACTTAAAATTAAGTTTTCATGGAATCTGAAGTCAATGTTGAAGATTCCCAGCACCACTTCCTTTGAATTATAAACAACTGTGTTTTCACCCTTGGTGGATCTGTGCTGATTATCTGGGGCATTGGCTTGAAAATGAGATTCGGGAGTAATACTATGTCAGGTTGTTCTTTGACTACTCTATAGGACAGCTCAATGTGCCTGGTGCCGAGGTCAATGCTAGGTGATCTTTAATTTTTGTGTAGTGATGTGATGCAACTGAATGACTCGAATTTTCAGAGGGCTATTAAGAATCAACCTCATTGCTGAGGCTAGTTTTTTTTGAAGTAGATTTAGTTATTAAATACATATTTCCCCAGTTGCAATGGGCACGTTTTGTCCCTGGAGCATTAATCCAAGCTTCTGAATCATGAATCCAGTGACATTATCATGACGCTAGTGTCCACTTTACAATGATTTACCCTGAATTGCAGCCACTCTTGCTGTATAGTTAAATGTTGTGATCATTTTGTACCTGGTAAGGCCCCACAATAAATAAGAATAAACTGATTAATTTGTTATTGACGGGGTTTATTGAGGGAGAAATTTGGGCTGATGGCTCGAAGCTTTTTTTAACCTATGTAAGTGATTCTATGGAATCTGCAACGCCAATCTTAGCAAGGCTAAGTTTAATCTCTGATTCAAAGGACAGCACCTCTGTCAATGCAGCAGTTCTTTACTGCACAAAGACCTATCAAGTTAGTTTATGTGGCACTTTAATTCACAGCTTTCAGTCACAGACTCGGGTGTGGTCCCAACAGAGCTCAGGCCAAGTAAAGGGGAGAGTCATAAGCCCAAGGAATGATTTTAGTTAATGATGATATGCACATTTATCAATCACAGAGTGGAAAAACTGCAATCATGAACGAAAGGAGGACTTGATGCAGAAGCACAAATTGCAACATTCACAGGACTGTGGACTGAGTTGTAATGAAAAGCGTACTTTGTTATCAAATGTGAGGGACTTCATTTGACTTCTTAAGATACAGAATTTAACAGCTCAATATCACAGAGTGGCAGAAGGCAGCTTCACTCTTCTTACTGTGCCAGAAACGGACCACTAAATCTCGTTAGTGTCACTCAAGAAGGACAAAAAGAGGAGCTAAATAGCATAACTTGGAGGTACAATTCTTATTCCACACTGAATGAGGGATTCGTTTGATGGGGGTGAATGATATTGATGGCTATCGCTTTAGAAACAGGAGGAATTTTCCCAAATTGTCCTCAATTAGCTGAACTTGGCCAGACCCACTGAAATTATAATAAACAGTAGTCATTCTGAGGCTTTCTGAAAATGTAGAATCTTTTCTTGCAAAAGCTAATTATTCTTAATTCGTAGAAGAAAGAGGAAGAAGCAGAACGTGTCAGAGAGAACATATACAGCATGAAAATAGTGCAAAAAACACAAAAAATCCCAAGAATGATAGTGCACAGTGAAAATCATAGTTGTGAAGCACCAGCACATGCACCTTCAACGTGCAAACTATATGAAGGTTTGGCTTTCAATCTTGCCCTTTTATTATATATTAACAGAATGTCACCAATTGAAAGCAAAGCTGTACATTATAACAACAGCAGTGGCAAGAATGTGATGACAGATCAAAACATAAAATACTGACATTCTGTCACAAATGCTACATACGAGATGCATTATGCTTTTCGGTATCTGAATTATACTGATCTAACAGGGCAAGGAGGCTCATTTACTGAAAAGTAGTAGTCAGCAGTGTGCCATGGGTCTGATTTACTTCATTTGAGGGCTACATAAAGACAATTTTCCTGGGGAATAACACAATAGATTTCCTGTCATGATACTGGTCCATTTGAACATTCATATGCTAAGCTCTAAATCGTAAGTATAAAAATTCTTTGTCCACACTCAAAGCTTCAATCTAGTTTACTGAAGTAAATTAGAAGATAAAGAAAGGTAGCAAATAATTGCCAAAAAAATCAAATTTATTTGAGCCATGTCATTTATATTAAAAACCTTCTGGAATATATCACAACAATGAAATGTAATGGAATGTTATACTCTGTTGGAAATTTTATAAATATTAATTTAATATTTCAGATACGTCAATTCCTCCTGTTTCTAAAGTGATAGCCATCAATATCATTCACCCCCATCAAACGAATCCCTCATTCAGTGTGGAATAAGAATTGTACCTCCAAGTTATGCTATTTAGCTCCTCTTTTTGTCCTTCTTGAGTGACACTAACGAGATTTAGTGGTCCGTTTCTGGCACAGTAAGAAGAGTGAAGCTGCCTTCTGCCACTCTGTGATATTGAGCTGTTAAATTCTGTATCTTAAGAAGTCAAATGAAGTCCCTCACATTTGATAACAAAGTACGCTTTTCATTACAACTCAGTCCACAGTCCTGTGAATGTTGCATTTTCTCAGTTAGCTCATTGTGTACAATTTTCAGTATTCAGTAATGTCTTTAGGAACTGTTAGAGTTTTCAAATAAGACCCATTAATCAGAATGTGAAATAAATAGCTATGAAGCTGGCTGGCAAATTTTTATTTATATTTTCCCCTGCTCTAATTTTGATAGTGGACAAAGAGAGCATAAAGATTTTCAATCCTCAAAGGGATAGCAGTTTTTAATGAATGTGTAATAGCTTATAATTTGCCATGTCATGAAGAATACAGCATTAATTTGTCTCAAATTAAAAATATAATGTAACGGATTCACGCTTTGACAAATAATTCATTGAGCAAAGAAAGGAAATTGCTTAATGGAATTTTTGATATATAGAATTAATTATGCAGTTAGCTAACACTGTGAAAGGGTTTGTTTTGAATAATATCTGCGTATAAATCACAATAGCAGTAACAGAATACATACGTTTTTGTGTTTTTGCGTAAACTTATTCCCACCGTGCAAAATCCAGAAAGTTGAAATGTCTGCTGTTGAAAAGCTAAGATTTAAATGTTGATGCTCAGTTTCTTCTAAACTAACTTTGTAATGGCCTCCATAGAAACTGATAAATTGTCTTTTTAGAAGTTTCCAGTGACTGAAGCAAAAGATCAGACAAGATTTCACATTTTAAGATTTTTACTGGAATAAAATATAATCAACTTTGACTAAATATAACTTAGTAGGCAACAAAGACACTATGTTAAAGAATAGGGATACCCTGTTATCACAGTTGAAAACTCTATGGCATGTTCATACATTGCATTAAATTCTTAGAAGCGATGTAGGTTGGAACTTTCTGCTTAGTGATGTGGCAATGGTGAGAATGTGGGGAAATGCCAGTAGAATGAAAAAAAATGAGAATCTTGACATCTGTCAAAACAGATTTCCCAGTTCACCAGTGACTACCTTATTTCCATTCATTTGCATCTTATTATTAACCCAACTTAGATAATTTATATGCCACTCCTAATTCTCCTCTCCTTCCTTGAAAAATTACATGATGCCAATTTCTGACATGAAAGTTAAAATAGTTATCTGGTGTCAGCAGCTCACTATTTGTTTGTTTGGGCACTCACCACCACACTCTTGCATGCTGCATGGACACAGTCTTCCTCCCTTTTTACACGCAAGTATGCATCGGCAAATGACCAACCTCACCACATCATTGCTGCTTTTAGGCCAACTCTCATGTTGCCTCAACATTTCAGGATTTCACTTTGGACCTCATGGACACCTATGACTTGCTTACTTTTGCAAGGATGCAGGGATACACACATAGCATGCATCTACACAGGATAGTTCTTACGCTGGAACTTCATTTCTTAGGCTTTGTTCACTTAACACTTACTCGGAGAATGCCAGTCTCTGTGGCTTACATTGCTTTTTATTGCAATGGGAGACACAGGCAACCTATCACAGTTGGGACCACTGGACAGTCAGTGGATAGATGTCTGGAAGTCAAAGGGAAGAGTACTGAGTGAGATCAAGGGAGTCTACAGTAAGTCAGGGGCTGGTCATATTCCAGTCCAAGGGTTGCCTACAGTTGATCAGATGCTTGCTCCTTCCGGAATTCGCGAATTCATGCCTTTGCAGTTTGGACATTAGCTCACAGTCAATGCAAGCAGTGCGGGTGTTATGGAAAGTCAGTCAGAATACTTTGAAATCTTCAATCTGGAGGGTGGACCAGTTTTTCTTGCAGTGACTGGTGAAGTAGCGGGCCTTGGCTACCAACACGTTCCTCCCAACACAGTCGTAACAGTTGGAAGTGGATGGGAGAGCAGTTCGTCGTGATGCAACAGCAGAAGAGGTGGCTGTCCTCGGTGAATGAGTAGGAAGTGTGGAGGGCAGAAAGGGTTATTAGTTTGGAAGGATGACACAGAGTGGACAAGTTGCATGCGTGAATGAACATGGTGGTCCATTAGCCTTAAAGAGAGGCATGTACAGTGCCAGAATTTAATTGAGTGGTGGCCCTGTGAGTGTAAGATATCATACAGAAGATAATGGCACATAGCCTTGCAGAACACAGAAAAGCATTAACTTTATTTGTACACTACTGTGCATTGCATTTTGGCTGGATCACAGCTCTTACCTGGACCAGTATCTTGATCCAGGCTGACTGGGTCTAGTGGAGTGGCCTTCTTTGCCAGTCAGCACGATAAAGTACTGCCTTCTTCTCCTCCACCCCCTCCACCAGCACCTTGATGTCTCTGTCATGTTGTGAAAGGAGAGACTCAAGCACCTTTGTGTGGAGAGCAGTTTCTGCCTTGCAGCATCTGGACTTTAAATATTACAGTGTCAACACCATTAGGTCCTGGCAATGGCAAGCATTTCCATCTTGCCTGCCACTCAATTCCACAAGGAGGGCACTGTAGAGCCCAGGTGCATAATTCCTGAGGCGAACAACTGAAAATTACATGAGAAGTCACTATGAACCATAGTGGACCGGCACCACGAATGTTGCTCAACATAATTTTTGTCTGAAAACGTGAAGGTTCAGCTCATATCCTTATGTTTAACATTCCAAATTTCTCTTCCAACTTCTGTCAAGGTATGTTCTTCCTCCACCACCAAGGTAAATCATCTTGTATCTTTTTAAACAAAACTCTTTTCACTCAGTCTTTTGAACAAACTTAAATGGGCTTCCAGTAACGAGACATCCTCTGGTGATCCAATGGTCTTTTTATCTGTGCAATTGTTCTTTTTCAAACCAGGGATCCATCTTCACCAGCACACTACTTGGTAGTCGCTCAAAAACAGTCATTTTCCTGGCGTAGTAATATCAGTTGCAGGTCGTCTTTTCCATATCTCTATCACAGACTGTCAGGCTGCATCTGTACACGGCAAAGCCAGCTGCTCTAAAGAAGAGTCATATTGGACTCAAAATATTGACTCTTTCTCTCTCCACAGATGCTGTCAGACCTGCTGAATGTCCCCAACTTTTTGTATTTCTACTTTTTCAAGTCACATTTCCCCTCCAAAACTATTCCATTTTACCATATATTAAAACAGACTGTTTAAAACATAACCATCTAATGAAGTCCAACATTTGTAACAAGTTGAACATGCAGCATCATATGGAGGGACAAATTATACAGTTGCATTTGAACACCATCAGGTCCAAATTAACACATCATCTCAATTTGGGCATATACCCTTATTCCTTCATCATTACGTTGTCAAAATCCTGGAACTGCTGAAGAGCGCTGTCACAGCCCCTTTACTACACAACTGCAGCAGTTGAACCAAAAGCCCCAACTTCTCAAGAAAGCTAGGCGTTGGCAATAAATGGTAACTTTGATAACGATACCGATATCCAAGCAATTAATTTTAAAAAGGAGCTGGGGGCTTCCATTCTCATGTGATTCATAATAATAGGTTTCTAACAAAAATGTCTTGCTGTGTCATATACAGAAGACCTTGTTGGTGTGAAACACAGTGATCAATCAAATTCTATTAGTGAAAGAGCATCTTTTTGGTTTCTGTACCTTTAGAGTTTTTTAAAGATCCGTTGAAAAATATATTCTATCATGCATGTTTTGCCAATGTCAAAGATACACGTCAAACGTAAGATTTCATGCATATCTATTCCCAAATCTTTCGAGTGATGTGGATTGATGCAAACAATTAAAGTTGTTTACTCCAATGTTGCTTCCCTGAAACAGAGTTTTCTGGCTTAACTCTTCAAAACCTTAAAGGAAATGGCTTTATTATGTAATCTTTCAGTGCTTTAATGAATCAGGGACTTGTTCCAGTGCACTGGGATGGCATTCAGCTCTTCGTGCTTCCACTGGCTCTCCAAATTAGCAATTCACCTTGTGCCTTCTCCATAAAGCTCTGCCATTCTTGTTTTATGTTTTTCTTTTTCATCTTGAATGCCTCAATTGAACTTGCCTCCACCACATTCTATGGCAATGTATTCCAGATCTTAGCCACTTGCGGTGTGAAACTGCTTTTCCTTATGTCATCATTGATTCTTTTGCCAATTATCTTAAATCTTTGGTTAACAGTCCTTATACTAGTGGGAACAGCTTCTTCCGACCTGTCCGGACCTCTCATGATTTTGAATATCTCTGTCAAATCCCTTCTCAACTTCTCTTTTTCAAGGAAAACAGTCACAAATTCTCCAATCTATTTATGTAACTGAAGTACCCTGGAGTAATCAGGTATAATTTATTTTTCTCTGCACTCTCTCAGCCTTCAAAAAAAGGTGTAAATACAAAACAATGGCAGTGCAGGCATGTATCTATGCTTTGCAAATGTAACATTAATTTAAGTTTCAGCAGCACTAATTACTTACTTTTAGTAGGTAATGATATGACACAGATTAGATAATCCTAAATTCAGAGTCTAGCAGACTGCCATGGCACACCACCATTATAATTGGTCCCTCGGCTTATGTTTATGGCATTGTACTTTAATCACCCATGGTTAATGTCATTACAGTCACTTTTCCCTTGCATTAGCATTTCTCCAATATAATGCTCAAACTCTAAAAGTCATGATTTCCTCTCTCCACACTTCAAAGCCATACAGATACTAGAAAGTCAGTTGCTGTAAGATGCAAGGAAGTTTGTTTAGCCCCTAACTGTCTAGGATCTCCAATACAAGAGTAAAATGAGATCAGCATGACTGATTAGGGTCTGAATTAGGAAGAAAGATATTAACCAGCAAATACAGTGAAGTGGAGAGATTACATTGGTTAAAAATGGTAAAGCCAAAATGTATTCCCTTTAAATTAAGCTGATTGGTAGGTCCAAAAGCTTTGAAAATAAACAGTTAACAAGTAAATTCAGATTAACCATTAAAAATATGATCTTCATGCAAAAAGAGTAGTAAGGCTAATTAAGTAGCAGACATTAGGAGGATTTAAAAATCCGTCAAATCTTCAACTGAGAGCTACAGGGAGGTGAGCTTCAATAGACCAAAATGCATTTTTTACTTCTCTGGTTTTTCTTATCCTTCCTTTCATTGTTTGTACATATGAGATGAATTTTGCCCTATCTGCTTATTAGATAGTGTGTCAAAGCAAATAACTTGCTTCAGTTGATGGAAGTTAAGCAAAAGCCAGGTCTCCCTCTGTAATTACATTATGAATGTTGTCTCTGGTGGTGTTTTGCCTCAAGGAACGTCAATGTTCTATGATTCTCAAGCCCCTTTTTTCTTTAGGTTTTCTTCCTATTATGATGACCCATTATCTCATTTAAAATCCAGTTCTGAGTCATTTGTGGATCCTTGTCAATTTTGTACTGCTCAGTTCTTTTTCACATAGATCCATTAATCTTGACTTCTGCTACTTGGCTCTAATTCTCAAATGATGCCAACTGATTTAATAGATAAAGTTACTCTCCAGCACAACGCAGTCACACAGATCATGTGGTCCCCATGTTTGATTTCCAACCTGTGCCAAGTTAGATAAATTCAGGTGAAGCATTAGAATTATCACACTTGGCCCTACCTGCTCAGACTAGAGGATGGCAAAAAGTTAGAGGCCATTCCTTCTCCTCATCACAATTTAGTATCTTTTATTCACTTGTGAGACATGGTGTCACTGGCTGGGCCGGCAGTCATTGCCCATCTCTAATAACCCTATGTTTATAGTGTGGACAGTACAGGAAGGAAGGATTGTGCTTTGCTGACTCCATAGTTGGATTGTCTGCCAGTAGTTGTTTGGAATTAGCTACATCATTGTTGTACCGGTTTTACATTCCAATCACCTAATCTGAACTATCAACATCCTTTCTCCCCCAGCACACTCAAACTAAACCCAACTATTGCATAAATGCTGCCCCACTTCAGTTCTGACAAAGAGTCATCTGGACTCGAAACATTAGCTTGCTGTCTCTCCATTTGATGCTGCCTGACCCACTGTGATCTCCAGCATTTTTTTTGTTGTCAGTACAGATTCCAGCATCTGCAATAATTTACTCCTAATTGTTGTTTGGATTTACAGATAAATAATGGCCACTTAGATAATCATTTAACTGTCAATATCTTAATATTTTTGTCTGAGTTCAAAATTGTGGTTTCAGAATTTATGTGTATCCATGTTAATGAAGTATTAAGAAGATGATTCATTTTCTGATATATTTACTATATTTAAAGAGCAGGAATTTGTCAAGAGTCTTGGTTAGCATTTCTCCTCGAAGCAGAATCATCGATTAATTGGACCTTTAGCTAATTTGCTATTTGAGGAAACTTGCAGTGTTAGGTCCATCTACAGAAGCCATGATGTGGAGGTGCCAGTGTTGGACTGAGGTGGACAAAGTCAGAAGTCACACACCTGATAAAACAGCAGTGCGCTGAAACCTTGTGATTTTAAATAAACCTGTTGGACTATTAACTTATCATGTGACTCCTAACTTCACCTACAAAAGAACATTGACTGCATCTCAAACGAAATTCATTAGATGCCAAAAATTGAATTTCTCTGAACTGTATTCAAAAGCAAGCTTTTACCTTTTTTTATAAGATATGGGAGATAATTGAGAAGAAAATAATCCAAATGGAAAGAATTTTTAGGTTTATATTGGCTAGTTTTAGTTAAGTCACGAGTATAAAATGTGATTTTCAGCAGAATGGCATATTTGGGTGTAATATGAATAGGAGCAAGAGGTATGTTCCCAATAAATATATCTCTCAATAGCAAAGTAAAGCTTTTGACCTTGATTATCAACCAGTCATTGATGTTATGATAGTATGTATCAATGATGGGATGAAATTGATTTAACTATGATTTATTGACATGATCAAGTTTAACATATTGTCTGATAATTTGAACTCCACTTCTTCAAAGTGGCATTGTTCATTAGAACTTACTTAAAACTGCATTTTCAAAATCCCAATTGTCTAGCCTTTGACCCTCCCTTCATCATAACCAATCTGTAGCTGCAGAAGAGTTAAACCTATGTTCCTCTTTACTGCCTTAGTTCCTATTAAACCAATTCTCTTGTCTTGGCTGTTCCTCCTGTATAGTCCTTAATGCCATTTCCCTATGTCTAGGAAACAAGAAAGAAATTGTGGAGAACTTGCCATTTACCAGCTATAAAGGCAGAATTGCCCAAGGTCAATGGAACAAGGCATCCATTTTCCAAATAACCATGAACAGGATGTAATGAAATTAAAAATTTGCAAATGTGTGATGAAATTCTCTTTGTTTCCGTTTTTTTTGTGTTGAGTGATTCAACATTCTATGTCTGATGACGTTTGAGGAACAGCTGGTTCCAAGGGTTGCTAGATGATAAGATTCAATTCTACCCAGCAGTACATGAGGGGCTTATTGCAAGGTTTCTGATTGGTCACTCAGAACAGTTTTAGGATTTACTGAAGAAGAGTTCAAAGGTTATTGGAAAGTGAAAGCAGGAGAAGAAGGCAGACAGAGAGAGATGTGGACTCAATGTTAAGACTGCTGCAGCTGAACTACACAGATTTTATGTAGGAGACTCCATGAGGAATGTTGAGCAGTTGCATGGCTTTGTGCTGTCATAACATGTCTATCACATGTTAATTCTAGTTATTAGAAATAAGTTGTCTATGCATTGTATTCCTGTTCTAATGTTGTGTAGTGAACATTATTCTTTGTTCAAACTATGGAATCTCATAGCTTTATTCTCTTAGTAAATCCCACACCTTGTCTACTCTAAAAATAGTTCCTAGCCAGGTCCGGGGACTTAAAGACAACATTGAATTGAAATCGGATAAATTTAACAGTCTTGTGTAACTATTACATTAATAAACATGGTAACCTGTAATTCCCCCAATATGTGCATGGTCTATGATCCTTTCAAACTGGATGATTAAGCCGTCAGAAAAATATGGGAAAGCCTGTCAGATGGCACAATTCCTGAAGCATCCTTTTTATTATTAGCCAGCTACAGGAACAGTAATGATATGATGTAATTAGTCATGAAGTTTCAAACAAGTTGCGAATAGAATTGAAACGGAGGGTGATTCGATTGATACACAAACGACATAATTCTGCTAACCCTTCACGGTAACTAATTCCTCCTCCACACTCCCAATTCCCAGCAAATGATTCTGTGCTGTTTCAACTATCTAACAAGCTGGAGTTAGCAGAACATGTTGTGAATATTCAATTTCATATTTAATTTTTGTATCACATGTTGGTCCAAAAAATATAAAACCACAGATTGAGAGGCTTATGAGAATTAGATAAATTGTCATCTAGTGAACTCTAATGTCTTTTTTCTACTTTATGACTTGTAGTTTGTAGCTTGAGATCTACAGTTGACAGTGTTGATTGCTCAATCGGAGGTTATGGAAAGTGCGACCTCGCTTGTGGAAAATGTTCTTTGTGTTGGGAATGAGATAACAAATCTGGAACGAGCCAAAACATCTGGACTTGTCAATTCCCTTGCTATAGAATATTTTCTAATCAGGAAAACTTGACAAACTGCGTGTGTGGAGCCTTTCCTATGAAAATTAGTTCCAATTAAGTGTACGCTTGACTGTAAGAGCTGACCAAATCCCACACATCCTAGTCATTTCTAATAGGCTGAGAGGCTCATGAACTAGAGGACACTGAATACTGAGACCTGGTGTATTTGGGTAATAATAAATGCCATTTAGGCATTAATTGAGACTGAGTGGAAACAGTATTCTCCATGCAGTTTCGAGCTCCACTGGGACAGAGGTCTCAAGTTTGTTGAAAACATTTAGTTATTGGGATTTGCCTAGTGTGGCCAATTAATGACCAGAGGGCAGGCTTTCAGTCAAGTTTATGGGAGTGAGCAGCTTCTGAAAGCTGGAGGACTTTCCAGCTGAAAGCAGCAGCAGGCTGTGATGACAGGTAAGTAAGGAAGTCGGTACTTCAGAATGAAAATTCCTGTCTCCAACTTTGTTGAAGTTTAAATTAAAGGTGGCTTTTATTGTTAGACCACCATTAAGAATGGTGACTCCAGCAGTCAAAGAAGGCTTCTAGCTTGTCAGATGCCTTGACCATAGGATCCTTGGAGGATGCAGTCGTGCAGCTAAATTGACCCCTGCCACCTGATGGAGCATAAAGGCTGAATAGAAAATTTCGGTCAGCCTCTTTTAAATTGGCCTTAAGAAACCATTAATACAATTGCCATTCCACTCCAATCCTCACCCCACAAATTGCCTTTGGGAAAATAACCGGGGACAGGTCATAGCCAGGGAGTACTGCAGCCAGTGGCACAACTTGTGGTGTGCAACTTCTCCAATCACTAGACACAACAGAGTTTGAAAATAAGGCCAACTATGTCATCAGTCTGTGGAGAATAATTCAGGTAAATCTCCGTGCCACATGCAGAACTAAATTAGCACACACATTTTCCAGCAATGATTTAGGTTCAGGGAATCGTAAATCTTTTTTATTCATTCACAGGATGTGGGCATCGCTGGCTAGACCAGCATTGATTGCCCACCTCTAATTGTCCAGAGAGCAGTTGGGAGTCAACCACATTGCCTTGGGTCTGGAATCACATGTGGGCCAGACCAGGTATATATCGTAATATTGTTCTGATCCAGATGGGTTTTCTTCTGGACAATCGATAATGATTTCATGATCACATTAGATTTGTAATTCCAGATTTTTCTTGAATTGAAATTCCGCAATCTGCCATGCGTCTCCAAATTAACTAGTGATAATACCACTAGGTCATTGCCTACCCAGTAAACCTGTTTTAAACGTGTACTTCCTCTAATTCCTGCCCCATCCACCCTTGGATGTTGAAACCAGTGAAATAGTTGTCAAATTACCCAGTACAGGGAGATGATATAAATGCCCCTTTTAAATTAAAAGGAGTTTTGAATTGTTGGAGATAGTATAATCATTAAATAATTTTGCTGCCAAGAATGTCACGTTAAGGCCTGTTGCTCCTTGGCTGTGATCTGCTCAGTCATTTGTACTGAAATTCATGAACTTGGCAATTTTAGAAGTAATACTTCACTGGATATGTATGTATCTTGTAGTCTAGCTTGGCAGGTTATTGGCAATGAACTGTAATAGCATTTTTAGTGCCAAGAATGCCAGTTATAGAATTACACAGCTTTATAAATGTTATTTCTGCAAAAATCTGTACATTTGCCAAACCTCAGTCAATTGAGATTTGTAACAGGTTATTTGTATCTCATATCCTTAATCTATCTCGTCTTGCACATCCTAATGTAAGAAGATGGTTTCATCCACTCAGTTAAAGTAACTGGGATTCCAGTGTAGCAAACAAAATGACAAGTGTCTTATATTTAAGTAGTATATTTCATGACTTATAGCCAATGAAGTAATTTTGAAGTTTATTCATTATTGCAGTGTAGTAGTACTGAAAGAATGATGCCGTACCAGAGAGGTGTCATTTACAGGAGACTTGTCAAATCCCCATCTCCATTGAAGATTCCCTGAAAGTCATCAAAATAAAAGCTGATAGTCCGCCACCAAAACAAATGTTCCCATTTGCAAGGCATTGCAATTGTAAAGGCCATTATGTTCAGCTACACAAGACAGCAATTGAAAATGTAATCCATGATATCAGACCTGTTTCGGTGACTTGAGAATTAAGATGAGATGCTATTTTGGGTTCGGCTGTCACTTTCCTCTCTCTCTTTGCTCTTTTCTCACTCAGTATCCTCTTGCACTTGCTGTCCTTTCTGTCTCATTCTTGCTGTGTTCTTTCTCTCTAACTTGCTGTCCCCACGTCTCTCTCATTCACTGTCCCAACCTTCCTCCCCCACACCCCTAGTACTCACTATGTTCTCCTCAGCCAACCACCACACCCTCCCCACCCCCGCACTCACTGTCCCATGTTTCTCACACTTGCTGTATCCATTCTCTCTCTCACTTGCTATCTTCTTGCTGCGTTTTCTCTCTCTCTCTCACACACCTTCCCAGCTCTTATTCCCCCTCCTTTCTCACTGTCTGTTTTTCTAGATGGTAGAGGTGATGGTTTTGGAATGTCAAATTTCAGCTTGATTCATTGGTTTACATTATCACCTCTACCATTGTGTTGTGGGTTCCATGAACCATTACTTCGCTAAATAAAACCGGAGTAAATGATGCGTTGTCCAAGGGTTGTCCTATGGGTAAAGAATTAAACATAACTGTTCAGTCGGTTCAAGTGAATACAAAAGGTGTCAATTATTTTTGAAGACAAAGAATGAGCTCTCCTCCTGTCCCAGTCATTCCTCCCTCAACCAATGCACCAGTTATGGGTTCACTGATGACCTTGTTTAATGCCTGCTGTGGAGCATTGTTATGTGCAAAATGCCTGCTATTCTCTCGATAAGTGAAATGGCAAGTGTTTTGGGACATTTGAGCAAGATGATTAGGTGCTGTATAAATGCAAGATGCTTCTTCTTGCATTCTGTGTTTGTTTTGAGTTAGAAAAGTCCCTATATCCCACCAATGAGGAACTGTTGCTTGACATCATGGTCCCCATTCACAGTTTTTCCTGAACAAACATGCAGTCCTTTTAAGTTCAATTTCAGAAAAAATAGCCACCTGTCTAAGATTCAGTAAGTAAATAATCTGAAGAACTTGAGACAGAATATGTGTATTGGACATCTGATGAAAGGACCCACTTGAAAATAGAAGAAAACAAGGAGCAGGAGTAGGACAGACCACTCCTCAAGGCTGCTCGACCATTCCCTTAGTTCATTGCCGGCCTTCCATCTCTACTCCACTTTTGGATCTCGTCCCCACATCCTTTGATTTATATTGGTGTTCAATCACATACCAATCTCAGTCTTGAATATACTCGATGACAGAGTATCCACATCACTCTGGATTAAAGAATCCCAGATATTTATTCCAGTAAATTCCAGTGTTGTTTTGAGTCACTGCTGACTACTCTGTTATTTTATTGCAGGTCTGGTCTAATTATGAGGAACAGCCAGCAGAAGAAGCAGTGCTGCAGGTTGCGGAGGAAAAGGAGCGCACAACCAACTATAAGCCTGTCTTTGTAACTGAGATAACAGATGATCTCCACTTCTATGTACAAGATGTTGAAACTGGTCAGTACCCTACATCAGGGGAGGGTTAGGGATAGGGATGTGTTCTTCGGTGACCTTTCAATATTACCTCCTCAGCTGAAGGAGACTGAAGCTAACTATCGCAATTAGTGTGCAAATTCTTGACAAAATAAATCTAGTCCCTGCGTGGACTGCAACACTGTTCTTGCTGCAGAGACAAACATGCTAAATTTAGTAATATTTATTTCCTTCAGTACAGCAGGTACAACAGAAAAATAGAGTCAATTATTGACTATAGGCAAAGGCTGTAATATGTTTGAAGTTTGGGATGTATTCAAGCTGTTTGCATAATCATCAAGTCCCCCAGTGGGGGGAAGACCTTTTTTATATCGTGGTGCACTTTGCCTTTACGATTTTCATATTTCTAAGTTTAGACTTGTCACTTCATTTCCATCTCAGGATGCCAAACTGCAGTGTCAGACCAGCAGAATTTACAAAGCAGCTTCATTTAATGTGTGGGAATCAATGCAATCCACCAGTTCTGTGGTGGTTGACCATGGGAATAGAATATTTTATTGCAAAACGAGGGTGAGGGGGTTGGGGGGAGGAATCCTTCACTGACAGCTTTATGATAAATTGTGTGTTACTGAAATATTTATTTCCCATTTACAGCCAGGAATCTGAAGTTTATTGTTGACAAGTATTTTTGTTTTGTTATGTAAATGAGGAAAACATTGTAAATCCTAAAGGATTTAAGAACATATTTACTATATCAAAAAGTCAGTGGAATGTAAATGGGAGTTGTTCCTGTTGTGATTGTAGCACATGTATTATGTCTCGTCCAGAAAACAGTGCAGTAAGAGTCTTTTTGCTAGTGGCAGAAAGTTGTTATGCTGGATGTAATAATGTGCTGATAGCTTGTTCCCAGCTATATATTTGAATAAATTTCTGCTGATTGAAGTGACCACAACAGTTATCCAGGCAGTTTTGTCATTCTCATAGTGTGTGGATATTGTCATGATATTCATAAAGCAAAATGGCTTCTTGGACTTTCCTATAACAAGAAGCAGCAGCTTTTCAGTTCTATGCCTGATGGCACAAACCGGAGTGTGACACACTCCTAGTTTTGCTTTCCACCATTAAAAGTTTAATCTTGAAACATTAAAGAGCAATTTGGTAAAGGACAATAAAAACGGTACAATTTAATCCATGTTAAAAATGTGTTTTGGTGCATACTTGTTCAGGATGTGAAGAAGATCATTTTGCAGCCAGCGCTGCAGTCTTTCCTGTGATTCTACGCTAATGTGGCCTAATTCAACTCTAATTGGTTGCTGCAGTCACATGACAAATGGTGCACAGGTTCAGCTTTTCCAGAGTTCCCAGTCGAATTAATGTCCAAAGACTCCCTTTAACTTGATTTCTTATTCTGCCAGAATGAATGTCTGATAATTTCACCATAATCGGAGTTTCAAATTATCTGAATTTGACTTATCGCAGTTTCTTTGTGCTTTAGTAGAGACAGCAGAGAGTGGACAGTATTAGTTTTGTGAAGTTTACTGTGTCATACAATTGTTGTAAGAAATGGCATCCGTTTTCTGAAGGCGGTAAGTTAAGTAAAGGGGATTGAATTTGGAAACAGTTGATCACCAGAAATGGAACAACCAGTGGGAAGCTCAGTATGTTCCTCTGGGTATTCTGAAAGCAAATAACACTAGATGTGTAGAATTCAGGATATTTGGTTGAAAAGGTGTCAAGACATACAAGTAGATAGTACAGGAATGCTGTACTATCATTTCTAAACCTATATTTGAATGCTCCTTCTGGATCTCAGTGGTTATGAATCTGCACTGCAAACTGTCCATAGTTTTAGCCAAATTTGATTATCCCTTTCTGAGAGCCCATTGAGACAGATGGAAAATCCCAAAACATTGTAGTGAAAATTTTTGAATTTTTTTATATTTTCTGCTGTTAATGATTGAATTATGCTCATCATATTATTGGTGCACTGTGGGAATAGCTGTGTTGCGTATGCAAAAGGTACTATTCCTGAATTCATGACCTGGGACTGCCTAGTGGCAATTTACAGAGAATCTATCAAAGCCATACATAACGCAGGAGCATTGATGAGGTAGGTTTTAAACTTCATTTTCTCTCTAACTTTTTTTTAATCTGATGCGACTGTCCTTTGTAGTAGCATTGGATACAAAATCAAATTTTGAATTCTTCATGATTGCAAAGATTTTTTAAATATGCATGTTGCAAATCGGTATGTAAGTGAAAAAGTACATCTGACTAAAGTGCTAATGGTAGTGTTGCAATTTCCTATTCCTTCTCCAGTGGTTTCTGTTGGAAAATGTTGAAGTATCTTGTCAAAGAAGACAGGGTCGTGGTTATTTTTAATTTGAATGTTACTTGACACTACTTCTTCCTGTAAATTCTCTTTCTTCCCTCAACGAATTACTTATCCCAAAGGTCAAATATCAGGTCAGCTCAGATTAGGCTCACAAGGCTTAATGGCTGGAGGTGGGTACCTCCTTTTTTGAATGTCTCGAGGAATGCTATCTGCGTGCTTTACCTTCTTAGAGTGGCAGTAATTGAAAGCTTCTCATAACACCATTTGGCATCTGCAGATAGTAGTGTCTTCAGGAGAGCCCATTTAGTTGAAAGTTTCCAGCATTAGTTCAGTAGAACCAAATGTAATAAAAAGTTAAAGGAATTAGACAATATCGTGGCTCGCATCCAGATATCTGGTTAAGCACTGACAAGACTCTGTGGGGAAATGTTGATTTGCCCCTGAGTGCTCTGGTATTTTTATAAGTCTTTAGCTTAATTGCTCATCCAACCACAGTCAGAATAATTGTGTTGTGACAGAAAACCAGTGCAATTTCTTTCGAGTACTTTCTTTAATCCATTTTTTGTTAGAAATTAGCAACTTTCTTTTCATATTCCCCAAAGGTAGCTAGACTTCTATCCTCAACATAAACAGATTTTCTTCATGTTATTACAACCATGGCTGGTGGTTTGTACTGTCTCTCTAGTTCCACTTGCTCCGTGGGTCACAACACAACATTAAAATTCTTATTCCATTTACCAAGATTACCAATTAAGTACCTTGTCTCTATCAGATTTTTGAACAGCAATATCTGTTAATCCAATTCTTAACAGACACAATTATAGGTTTATTCTTAAAATAAAATGTATTCATTAAAGATGCAATATTTGGTTAACAAACGCAGTCAGTAAAATAGAAAATATAGATGTTTATCCCTCTAAATATCCCCAAAAATAATCAAAATACACACAACACACTCTTTTCAGGGAAGTGCGAGGGAAAGCATTTCTCTATAGAGACTGGCATTCGGGAGCTGGGGTGACACTTTGGCCAGTGGGTTATTGTTCAAGGCAAAAGGATAAAAAGTTTAAGATATTCTGGAGTCTGTTGCTCTGCTGTTATGGCAGATGTGAGTCAAGTCCCTAATCATACAAGAAACAACTTGCTCAGGAAATACATTGATGTTCTTTGACACATTCTTTCAAAAGAGCAAACAGGCTTTACCCTGAATTGATGTAGAGGTTTTTCTTTTCAGAATTGGGAGAGATCTGCTGGCCACTTTGCACATAGTAAACTTCCCTCCAATGCAGTTCATTCTTAGCAGGCTTTCCTCCAACTCCGCTAAATAAAACAAGAACCTTTCCAAGCCAGTCAGTGTTCATAAACAGCCCTAACAGGGTCTACACCAAAGCAACAAGTTATCATTAGTCATGTGATTTATAAGAAGCCTTGTTTTTTTAAAAATCTGTAGTGCTCACCTAAACTGTGACATTTTTTAAACAAGCCACTTCAGATATGTCCTCAAAATGTTCCATGATTCAATTTAAATCTATTAAATCAAGTTAAATAATACTCCTAGCAACTTCCTGTACAGTTCCATTACCCTTTTGAGTGCAGACATTCCCCTGATATGCCTGATCATTCATTTCGCTTGGGACTGTTATTTCAGCCATTGAAGCTGACAACTTTTCCCAAGACAAAAATCAGAGTTTGGGTCTTATTGTTTTGTTGCCAATGAAAATGCACTGGGCCTTGGGGCAATGAATGCATCCACACTGTAAAACATTGTGGTGAGAAGTACCACCTCTCTTTTTTAAGAAAAGGGAGACTTTGACCTTTATCTGTTTTATGTTGAGATTTCTGGCCAGTTAGCTTGAGAGGCAGGTGTTCAATCCAACATGGCAGAAGTGGCAAATGTACTCAAAATGGATTATGAGGTCAGTGTTAAGTTACCAAAAAATTACCTGAGTCATAGGGTCATACAAAACAGAAAACAGACCCTTCAACCCACCTTGACCATGCTGACCAAGTTTCCCAAACTAAATTCATTCTATTTGCCCTGCATTTGGCACATATCCCTCTAAATCTTTCCTATTGATGTACCTATTAAAAATGTCTTTTAAATGTTGTAGCTGCCTGCATCTTCAACTTCCTCTGGCAGCTCATTGAACATATGAACCGCCCTCTGTGTGGAAAGAATTTGCCCCTCAGGTCCCTTTTAAATCTTTTCTCCTCTCACCTTAAAAATGTCTCCGAGTGTTGAACTCCCCCCACCCCCTCCCCCTATCTAGGGGAAATGCCTTTACTATTCACTTTATCTATTACCCGTATGATTTCATAAGCCTCTATAAAAGTGCAGAAAAGATTTATTCAGATGCTACCTTGCCAGGAGAGGCATAGATTAGGTAAATTGCAAACAGCTTTTCCCCATGGCAGAGGAGTCTAAATTAAGAAGGCACAGGTTTAACGTGAGAGGTGAGGGGGGAGAAATACAAAACAGCCCAGAGCGGCAATTTTTTCACACAGACATTGGTGTGTGTCTGGAACAGGCTGCGAGAGGTAATGGTGGAGGTAAGTACAATTTTCTCATTTAAGAAACATTTGTACAGGTACATGGATAGATGTGAAGAGATATGGACCAAACACAGGCAAATGGAACTAGTTTAATTGTAAAAACTGGGTAGCATGGATGACTTGGGCCGAAGGGCCTGCTTCCATGCTGTAATCCTCTGACTCCTCAACCTTCTTCACACCAGTGAAAAATGTCCCAGCCTATCCAGCGTCTCCTTATAACTCAAACCCTCTAGACCCAGCAACATCCTGGTAAATCTTTTCTGAACCCTCTCCAATTTATTAATAATCTTCCTATAGCACAGCAACCAGAACTGTACACAGTACTCCAAAAATGGCCTCACCAACGTACTGTACAACCTCAACATGATGGCCCAACTCCTATATTCAAAGGTCTGAGCAATGAAGGCAAGCCTGCCTAATGCCTTCTTAATCACCCTTCCAACCTGTGACACAACTTTCAAAGAACTGTGTACCTGAACCCCAGGGATCTCTATTCAACAACACGACCCAGGGCCCAACTATTGTTTGGATAACTCCTGACTTTGTTTAATTAACCAAAATGCAATACCTTGCATTTATCCAAATTTCATCTGCCACTGCTCAGTAAAAAGATCCCTTTGTAATCTGAGATAACCTTCTTCACTGTTGGCCATACCACCAATTTTGGTGCCATCTGCAAACTTAATAATCATGCCTCCTAAATTCTCATCCAAATTGTTTATATAAATGACAACCAACAGTGGACTCAGGATGATGACATCACAATGTTGGTTTACTTTCAAAACAGTAGTTTGAGGAACAAGCATTCAGCGTAAAGAAGAACTTGCTGTTGATCTAATGCCTTTTATGTCTTTAAAGACATCCCAAACAGAAATTCCAGCCACTTATATCAGATGAGATTCTTCACCTAATATTAAAGAATGGTTGTCATGGCTTTGTGAAACTCCTTGATAACTGTATTTGATGGTGAACCATGGCAGGATGGTGCTGGGTTCCATCCAGTTCAGCAACCTAGTCTCAGTTAGGGCAACAGTTTGGTGTACAGTAACATCTTCTGGACTGGAACCCAGAGAAACAACCAGACTGTGTACCACCTTGTGCACACCACCACCAAGAAAGTAATACTTATGCAAATACACCACCAAGAAAGTTATTATCATGCACACACAGCTGCTTCGGTCAGTCACCACATATACAAAATAATGAGCTTTGTGTACAGGCAACTTCCTATGTCACGTATTGATGAAGGTGCTAGCAGCAATATGGCTGGTTTGTTCTCCCAAAATCTGAGCTGCAATCTAACAGCAGCATTTCATTCTTTTCAGTTTAAAATTACGCTGATCTTTAAAGACTTGAAAATCATTCAACCAATTCGTCCTTCCCTCCTTCATCAGTACCATCAATGGTAATAATGTACTGACGTTGTGTTCAGGGGTGGCACGGTGGCTCAGTGGTTAGCACTGCTGCCTCACAGCACCAGGGACCTAGGCTCGATTCCAGCCTCAGGTGACTGTCTGTGTGGAGTTTGCACATTCTCCCTGTGTCTGCGTGGGTTTCCTCCGGGTGCTCCGGTTTCCTCCCACAGTCAAAGATGTGCAGGTTAGGTGGATTGGCCATGCTAAATTGCCCGTAGTGTTCAGGGACGTGTAGATTAAGTGGGTTATAGGGAAATGGATCTGGGTGGGATGCTCCGAGTGCCGGTGTGGACTTGTTGGGCCGAAGGGCCTGTTTCCACGCTGTAGGGATTCTATCATTCTGTCATTCTATGAGTTTCTCTGCCCATAAGAACAACCATTGGAAGTCAGTGACTCTGGTGGTCTAAGGTTATTAGAATGTACTTTTTCTTTTAGGCTGGAAGCGAGTCTGTTAACAAAGTTATGATCTGACTATCAGGAAGGCCAATTGGAATAGCTCCTGTACGGAAAAAAATGTCTTTTTCTCCAAGAATGCTCCAAACCTTTCCCTGTGAGATTCTTATGGAAGTCCAGAACAGTTTGTTAACTTAGGCAGCCATGTAATAAGCACTTTACCCAAACTACCCTACCATGAGGTGCAGTTCTATTTGCCAGCTTTCTGATGAAACACTAGCAGGAAGTTCCTGAAGATGTTCAACACAATGGCAATTGCAGAAACCCAATACAGTCCACTCGCTGTGCTGAAAGCTTTGATCAATTAGTAGTCACAGTGGAATCAAAATTTCCATTAATTTTTAATCATGTAATTCTTTCTGTTCTCCTGGTAAGTGTGCTATTATTATTAATAACCACAGGATAGAAATGTAACTGATAAGAGGATGGTTCACCAATTTAGTTTTACGTGTGTTAACAGTAAAACTGTAAACTGCACTCTCCCTGGTTCCTAGCCTCTGGCAGAACTATTGTGTACCAACCCTTAGAAGACAAAGGTGAATTGTTTTAGTTGTCATTGAGAGTTGGGACCAGCATGAACTGGAAAGAAGCAGGCAGGAGTGAATTCTTCTTCATCACGGGGTGTGTACTGTGCTCGGGGAAGAGTTGAAGATGAGCTGACAACAGTTGAAATGTACTAAATTCAGGTGAATTGTCTCCTGCATGTACTTCCTATGACCGGAACTATGATAATTTTTTTCTGACCAATCTTAGTGACCCTACCATTGGCCCAACAATATTCAGCTAACTAATAGACAGGTGTGTATATATATGAACCTCATGCCCGTGTGGTTCAGTAGACAAACCCTGTAGCTATTTTGCAAATATGATTTCAGCAACACTTCGTCTATTTTTAACGACTTAAAAGTCGCATACTACAGGAGGTAAATCACAACAATATGCTGCTAAATGTTTAATGTGATAAGATTTTTCTGTCACAGTAGGAGTTTTATGAAATTGTTGTATTTATAAGACTTGAGACAAAATTGCTTTAGATTTCTATTAACTAGGCAGAAGAAACCACATTATATTGTCAAATTCCTGCTTCTAATTTGCTTCAAATGACTATTTTTATGCATCCGTTAAGACTAGACATTTTATGAAATCATCAGAATTTTATTTCTCTTAAGATACTTGTGTTCATTTTGTTTTAACTATATTTAGAGGATGGCATGATCATAGTATATTGTGTAGAAGAGTCTCATAACTTTAAAATTACTAAAATGAAATTTAAAGATTTTGTTTTTACAAAGAGGATTGTAAGGACGTAGAAATCTTTGCAAGCAATATTATGGTCAAGATAAGAAACAGAAGGGAAGTGAGTAAATATTTGATGAGTGTGAAGGATTTCTATGAAATTAGTTCAATTTAAAATACGTCAGTTTCGCAGAAAGACTCAACGATCTGGGCCTGACTGCGTTAAAGAAGCTCAGAATCTGATGATTTTGATTAAGGCTTGTAACATATCACGACAAAGTTTTGCTTGTGTAAACAAATTATTGTCACTGGAAAGTTAGGGAATACCAAGGTTCATGCTTATAGGTTGTGAAAGAGCAGAGACAGGTTGGATACTAGGCTTTCTTCTCTTTCAAGATAATGGGGAAACTTGTGGAAAACATTGCCAGCTCATGGGGTTAATTGTATTCACAGTGGTCTCCTCTGCGTTGGGGAGACAAAGTACAGACTGGGTGACTACTTTGCAGAACACACATGTTCAGTCTGGAAAAATGACTTTGAGCTTCTGGTTACCTGCTATTTCAACACACCACCATGTTCTCTGGCCCAAGATCTGGCATATTTGCAAGATGGTGGCTGAATAGGACTCTTGAGCTAGAGCTCATCAGCTCCGTCCACTTCTTTCTTTTTTTCTCTCTCTGTTTTGTATTATTTTTCCTTCTTTCTTCTTGGCGATATCCTGGACTCCTGACCTCAGCACAGACCCAGTGTGGTTGTCATTCAGCCCGACGTGTCCTCAGTGTGGACTTCGAGCCTCAAGATTATTCCAGAGGGGTTTCCCAGCCCTGAGGGCCTTGAGGTAAAACCCAGCGCGTTCTGAAGTCAAGGCCTGATGTGGACTACAGGCTAGGTGCCGACATGGACTGAGTTGGAAGGATTATCATTCTGAACTTTTCATTTCTTTATTTTTCTAATTTATTCCTATCATCTGTAATGTTACGCTTTTATTTCTTTACTTTTTTTCTGTTTCTTCTCCTGAGAATTTGTACTTAAGAATATGTACCTAGGTACCTTTATACCTAAGATGGCGCTGTAAGTGGCGACTTAAAAAACTTTTCACTCCACTCATTTGAGTACATGTAACAATAAAGCTAAATCTAATTCTAATTCTAATCTCTGTCTCAGGCTTGCTACACTGCTCCATCAAAGCTCAGTGCCAGCTGGAAAAACAGCACCTCCTTTTCCACTTGGGAACCCTGCAACCTTTTGGACTCAATGTCTAGTTCAGTAATTTTAGGGCCTGAGCACATTCTCCCATGTCCTTTCCCCAGTCCTCGCACACCAGCCTTGCCATCGCATGGGTTGCTACCACAACGAACCCATTGTGAGCGACTAACAATCCTCATTAGCAGCTATTGATTCTCCCAGGCTGACCTTAACCCACTCCTTTGTCTGCCCAACTGTGTTTCTCTCTCTTTGGGCTCCATCTCCACGTATCATTTACTCTTTGCCCCTCCCCCACCCCTTCCCTTGGATATATACAACCTTTTCCTAGCTAAAATCAGTTCTGAAAAGGGATCGCTGGACCCAAAACATCAGCTGTGCTTTCTCTCCACAAATGCTGCCTGACCTGTTGAATTTTTCTAGCAATTTTCGATATTGTTTCTGATTTCCAGCTTCTGCAGTTCTTTGTGTTTTTTATTTATTTTCTTACATGTTTCATTACCTTTTTGGTCTTGAATCCTATTACTCCTAGTGATAAAACTTATCACTTCATTTTTTTAAAACAGATTTCTCTTCCTTTTATCCCAATTTCAACAGAATAATGGTAGGGTAAACAGAATTCTATAGTGACAAAGGCAGCATTTAACTCTTTGCATAGATGTTCAAATTCACAATCTATTCTGTTAGCTGATCTCAGTAGAGGTGTTTTTCATCCTGGGAGTTAAAGGGACAAAATCTGCCATAGTTCCTACACTTGATCATCATCTATTACTATTGTTACAAACTACCCGTGCTTGGACAGGATTGGACTGAGCTCTGATCACTACACAGTTGAATGAACCACCTAAGTGTGTGTATTAAGAATGGGGTTTAAAGTTCTTTTCCCTAGCTTGATTGTTTCATGGTATTCCCCAAGCACAAATATTTGTTTGCTGGTCAGAGGACCAAAAATAAACATATGTCATTGTGATGGTCTCAGCAATCTCCTTCAGGAAATTAGCTGTACAATCTGACTGACTCACTGTGGTACTTCAGTCAGATTCATTCTTTTACAAATTCGTAACTTAATCCGCATAATCCCACTCTCAGGTTCAGATCAGAATCTTTGTCTGGAACACGATTTGATGTGGGGTGGAGGGACAGGGTGTCGTGGGACTTGTACTCTCCCCATGTAGAGTTCATTGCGAGGAGCGGGGTTGGCAGGTGGAAACCCTATCACATTCCCACCGTCATTTGAATTAAGCTTGTCGTTCTCACATGGGCATTTAATGTCTACTTAAGAATCTCATCCCAATACTGCTGGCATTAACACAATAGGAGGCTCACCATGTTAGGAACGCAAGATTCATATGATTCTGCTCAGTGACATCTTTGTGAACTCCAAATATTGTGAAGTTTGCTATAAGGAGCAAACTAATTGTTGAGATGACAGCTACCTCTGATCTCTGGACTCTCCTTCCCCAATTCCAAGACCTGCCTGTTAACAGAATTATGGTGAGTGAACAATTTCGCCTGATTGTAGGACTGAGTTGTACTGCAGTGTTTACTTAATGCTTGTATTCCGATAAAGCGATGAAAGTCGAAGCCTTTACCAATTACTCATTGGAGTTTGGAAGAATGAGAGATTGGGGAACTTTGTTGTTGAAATGTAAGTACAGGCAGTCCCTTGGTAGTTGCCTTTTTCTGAAGAAGGGTCTAGGCCCGAAACGTCAGCCTTCCTGCTCCTCTGATGCTGCTTGGCCTGCTGTGTTCATCCAGCTCGACACCTTGTTATCTCACACTACAGTATAAAATAGCAGAGATAGTAGGAACTGCAGATGCTGGTGAATCCGAGACAACAAGGTGCAGGGCTGGATAAACACAGCAGGTCAAGCAGCATCATAGGAGCAGAGAGGCTGACGTTTCGGGCCTAGACCCCTCATCAGAAATGGGGGAGGGGAGGGGTGTTCTGAAATAAATAGGGAGAGAGTGGGAGGCGGATAGAAGATGGATAGAGGAGAGGATAGGTGGAGAGGAAACAAACAGGTCGAAGAGGCGGGGATGGAGCCAGTAAAGGTGAGTGTAGGTGGGGAGTTAGGGAGGGGATAGGTCAGTCCAGGGAGGACGGACAGGTCAAGGGGGCGGGATGAGGTTAGTTGGTAGGAGATGGAGGTGCGGCTTGAGGTGGGAGGAGGAACAGGTTAGGGAGGCAGGGACGAGCTGGACTGGTTTTGGGATGCGGTAGGGGGAGGGGAGATTTTGAAACTTGTGAAATCCACATTGATACCATTGGGCTGCAGGGTTCCCAAGCGGAATATGAGTTGCTGTTCCTGCTACCTTCGGGTGGCATCGTTGTGGCACTGCAGGAGGCCCAGGATGGACATGTCGTCTGAGGAATGGGAGGGGGAGTTGAAATGGTTCGCGACTGGGAGGTGCAGTTGTTTATTGCGAACCGAGCGTAGGTGTTCTGCAAAGCGGTCCCCGAGCCTCCGCTTGGTTTCCCCGATGTAGAGGAAGCCACACCGGGTACAGCGGATGCAGTATACCACATTGGCAGATGTGCAGGTGAACATCTGCTCGATGTGGAAAGTCTTCTTGGGGCCTGGGATGGGGGTGAGGGAGGAGGTATGGGGGCAGGTGTAGCACTTCCTGCGGTTGCAGGGAAAATTGCCGGGTGTGTTGGAGCTGGAGGGGAGTGTGGAGCGGACAAGGGAGTCACGGAGAGAGTGGTCCCTCCGGAAAGCAGATAGGGGTGGGGAGGGAAAGATGTCTATAAAATAGCCGTTTGTAAGTACAAGGAAACATTCGCATGTCAGACCTATAAAATTAGTATTAGTATGCCCATATACGAGATCGCGTTCGTAAGTACAAGCATTCGTGCATGGGGCATTCATAATTTGGGGACCATCTCTAATAAAGAAACATTTTAGCGGGAATAGGCCTTTTAGGCCTTTCACCCACCTCCACCATTGAATAGGATTGTGGCTGATATAGTAATGATCTCAGCTTCGTTTTCTGCATCCTTAACCCCTTTGCCTATCAAAAATCTATCTACATCAACTTCAAATAAATTTAGAGACCCAGCCTCCACTACTTGATGCTTATAGAATTGCTTATAGGAGTGATTTTATTGTTGTGTTTATTAACTGTCAAAGGTAACGTGTGGCTCTAAACTACTCGTTTGAAAAGATGATCTGGGGATAACAAAGTAAAGATCTGGGAGCAAGGAAGGGGAGCTGAAGCTTATCCATTTTGATTGAGTTATGTCTCTGGAAAACGACTAGTTCAAAGAAGCAGGGAGTATTAAAAATTTTAGCTGTCTTATCTATTCATGGACCTAATATTAAAAGTTTTCAGTCAGTGGACATAATTCTAATTTTCAGAATGCAAGTGGAGCTGTCCAACCTGTGTTTATTGTTCATTCCAGATTGTGGTTAATAGCATTTCAGGATATGGACAGTGAAAGCGAATGATGGGTAGATTCTGTCCACATCAGGAGTGTATATTTGACTTGGGAGTGTTGAAATTAACATGATATTTCTGCGGAGATAGCAGGAACTGCAGATGCTGGAGAATCCGAGACAACAAGGTGCAGAGCTGGATGAACACAGCAGGCCAAGCAGCATCATAGGAGCAGGAAGGCTGACGTTTCGGGCTTAGACCCTTCATTAAAAATGCATCAGAAACGTCAGCCTTTCTACTCCAATGATGCTGCTTGGCCTGCTGTGTTCATCCAGCTCTGCACCTTGTTGTCTCATGATATTTCTGCACTTGCTTTGCCCTTCATAGCAGCAGAGGTTGTAGTAAGAGAGCTTCTGTGTGAAGCATTAGTGGCAGTTTTTAAAAATTTGTTTAGGGGCTGTCACTGCAATTATTGCTTATCCCTAATTACCCTTGAACTGAGTACCTCGTTAGACCATTCAAAGTGCAATTAAGGGTAAGCCATGTAATTACAGATCTGGATTTGCACGTTGGCCAGCCTGTGTATCATTGGATTTTTATGAAGATTGCATCATTCACATTGCAGGAGAGGATCTAAACATTTCTCCTCAACATTGCCCACTGTCAACGTCCTGGGTGTTACCATTGACCAGCAATTAAATTGAACTAGTCACATAATACTGTGGTTACAAGAATAGGTCAGTAGATAAAATTCTGAAGTGACTAACTCATGTCCTATCTCCCGAAAGCCTGTCCATCATTACAAGGAACAAGTTGGGAGCCTGATGTCAACAACACTCATGAAGCTTCTTGGCATGTTATGACTCATTTGGGTTGTGCACTGGAAGTTGAGTCCTGCTGTTAACTGAGTCCTCGTAAACATTAAATATTTTAAAAAGTACACTAAGTTCCCCAATTTACCTGATTTTTCGGACCCAGGTTAATGGAAATCACAGACCAGGTTTCTTTGCTGAGCAAGGATTACTGTTTATTGCTAGTAATTAGACTTTTATAAACTCCCTGTTGCCTATGTGTGTGTGCATACATGGAAAAATTTGGTTAATTGTGGAGAAAGATTGAAAAAGTAGTTCACTAGTCTTTGTTCCCAAACTATGTTGCTGAGTTGAACCTTATGACTCTTCTGCTGGCGAGCACATTGCTTCAGTTGTCTTTCCCTGGGTGTTTATACTAGTTAGTAAGAGACACAAGGTGTTCGGTTCACTGGTAAAAGGTGTGTGGTTTGTCAGTTCAAATTCACAACTTAAATGTTGCAGTAAAGATTAAACTGGCTTTCGCCAGGTTTGAACTGAGCTTTCACTGCACAGAACAGTGAGACTGCTCCTGAGATGAGGAAGAACTCAACAGTTCTCTTGCTAAGTAACTTGTTTTCAGCTCTAAGCTGTTCATTTACCAAAGAACCAATTGCATAGTTGTTGGCAATTAAAAGGTCTGTGCCATTGATAACTGGTCATTAGGCCATAAACCAATCAACTTGTTGCCAACAAGAGCTGCACCCCACAGCTCCAAATCATCTGCAATTCAAAATTCAATTGCTGCTTTTTCGAATAGTTGCTTACATGATGCTTAGCGCAGTTACTTCCTTTCAAAGCCTACCCTCTCAAACACCGGTTTCAAAACAGTTCTTTTCAGTCCACAATTTTTAAAAGCTCAAAAATAAAACAAGATTCTTACAACATTCAAGACAAAGCAGCCCATTTGATTGGCATGCCATTCACCAATTTCCATGTTCACTGCTTTCACTACGGATGCACAGAGGCAACGATGTGTATCATCTACAAGATGCACTGCAGCAACTCACCAGGTTTTCTTGTACAGCACCTTTCAAACCCATGACTTCAGTCACCTGGAGGATGGGCAGCAGAATAAACCACAATCTGCAAGTTCTGCTCAAGGCGTACACTACCTTGACTTGGAACTATAT
Organism: Rhincodon typus; assembly: GCF_021869965.1. Taxonomy (NCBI): domain Eukaryota; kingdom Metazoa; phylum Chordata; class Chondrichthyes; order Orectolobiformes; family Rhincodontidae; genus Rhincodon; species Rhincodon typus. The sequence goes on along the minus strand of NC_063353.1, from coordinate 34,518,630 downwards.
TGCTTTTCTTAATTGTCGCTGGGTCAGGACCTTGTGGCAAAGTACTAAACTGGGGGAGAGCAAATTATGTCAGTATGAGGCAGGAGCTAGGGAGTGTTAATTGGGAGGAGCTGTTATCAGGCAAGTCCACATTTGATATGTGGGAACTGTTTAAAGACTTGTTGGTGAGAGTTCTTTACTGGCATGTTCCAGAAAGGAGGAACGACAAGAATGTCAAGGTAAGAGACACTTGATAACAAGCGAGGTTGTGAATTTGGTCAAAAGGGAAAAAGAAGCATATGTAAGGTTTAGGAAACTAAAGTTTGACAGGGCCCATGAGGAATATGAAGAAAGCAGGAAAGAATTCGAGCAGGGAATTAAGAGAGCATGAATGAATCATGAAATGACCTTGGCAAGTTGGGTTAAAGAGAATCCCAAGGCATTCTATACATACATTATAAACAAGAAGACAACTAGGGAGAAGCTAGGACCATTCAAGGAGGGAACTTGTGCTTGGAGGCAGAGGATGTGGGTGAGATCCTAAATGAGTACTCTGGATCATTATTCACCCAGGAGAAGGATATGGAGGATAGTGAGATTTGTGTAGAACATGCTAATACACTACAGCATTTTGAGAGCAAGAAAGAAGTGGTGTTGGGTCTCTTGAAGAACATTAAGGTGGATGAATTCCCAGGGCCCGAAGGTATCTGCCCCAGGTTATTGAGAGAGGCAAGAGAGGCGATTGCTGGGGCCTTGACCAAGATCTTTGTATCCTCATTAGCCACTGGAGAAGTCCTAGAGGTCTGGCGAGTAACTAATGTTGTTCCTCTGATCAAGAAGGGAAATAGGGATAATCCAGGAAACTATAAACTGATGAGTCTCAAATCAATGGTTGGGAAGCTATTGGAGAGAATTATTAGGGATAGGATTTATGCATATTTGGAAAAGCATTTCCTAATTAGGGAAAGTCAGCATGGCTTTGTGCAGGGCAGGTCATGTCTTATTAACTTGATTGAATTTTTCGAGGAGGTGACAAAGATGATTGATAAGGCGAGAGCAGTGAATGTTGTCTACATGGATTTTAGTAAGGCTTTTGGAAAGGTCCCTCATGGTAGGCTCACCTGGAAGATTAAGATAAATGGGATCCCCAGTGACTTGGCTGCGTGGATTCAAAATTGGCTTGTCCATAGAAGGCAGAACGTAGAAGGTAGTGGTGGAAAGGTGTTTTTCAGGCTGGAGGTCCGTGACTAATGGTTTTCTATGGGGATCTGTACTGGGATCTCTGCTGTTTGTGATATATCTAAATGTCTTGGATGAAAATGTAGATGGGTGGGTTAGTAAGTTTGCAGACAATACAAAGATCGGTGAAGTTGTGGATATTGTAGAAGGTTGTCAAAGGATACAACGGGATACAGATGAGTTGTGCATATGGGTGGAGAAATGGCAGATGGAGTTTAATCCAGGTAAATGTGAGGTGCTGCAGTTTAGGAAATCTAATGTGAAGGAAAAGTATGCATGTTAATGGCAGGACCCTGAACAGCATTGATGTACAGAGGGATCTTGGGGTTCGATTCCATAGCTCCCTGAAAGTGGCCACGCAAGTAGGTAGGTAGGTTTATGGCATGTTTATCTTTATTGGTTGAGGAATTTGGTACAAGAGTCAGGATGTCATGTTGCAGCTTTATAAGACTTTGGTTAGGCCACACAGTTGAGATATTGTGTTCATTCTGGTCGCCATATCATAGCAAAGGATACGGAGGCTTTGGAGAGAGTGCAGAGGAGGTTTACCAGGATGTTGCCTGGATTAGAGGGTATGAGCTAAAAGGAGAGGCTAGCAAAACATGGGTTGTTTTCTCTGGAGCGGCGGAGGCTGAGGGGAGACTTGACAGACGTCTATAAAATTATGAGATGCATTGATAGGGTCAACAGTCAGAATCTTTTTCCCAGAGTTGAAATATCTAAAACTAGGGGCATGCATTTAAAGTGAGAGGGGGAAAGTTCAAAGGAGGTGTGAGGGGCAATTTTTTTTTTTTTACACAGTTATGGAATGTGCTGCCAGGGATGGTGGGTAGAGGCAGATACTATAAGGGCATTTAAGAGACTTTTACATAAGCGTGTGAATATGCAAGGAGTGGAGGGATATGGACCAAGGGTAGGTAGAAGGGATTAGTTTGATTTAATGTCATGTTTGGCAAAGCATCGTGGGCTGAAGGGCCTGTTCCAGTGCTGTATTCTTTGTTCTGTAAAATTGTGGAACTCCCTGATCAGTAGTATTATTGGTATACCTATACCCGAAGGACAGCAACATTTGAAGAAGACACTGTACCACAACCTTCTCAAGGATAATTAGGATGGGCAGTAATCACTGTTAGTTAGCCATGCCCACGTCTCATGAATTATTTTTCTTAAAAAGTTTAGGCTTCTGATTTACCATTCAGTGACATTGCCACTACGCCATCATTCTCACCTTTGTTCCAATGATTCCTTTCAATATGCATAGTGTAGTCACTGCATACTCAAAATGACAAATTTGAATACTGAGTCCATTGTTAAATCAAAGTAAAAATGTTGACCATCCTGGAACATCTTAAGTAGTGCAGGTGCACCAAACCAGAAAAGCTACTTTCCATGTGAGTGATAGGAGTAATTCAAAGTAAAAGTCTTGTGTCATACCATCCACTATTACTCTGTTTTTAAGAATGATGACTTAAGGTTGAGTGAGAAACCTTGGGAAAGAGTTAATTTGCATTCACATAGATATTAGTAGAAACCCACGAAACATTTGTGGTCAAAATATATTTTTATTGTCACAGTGCTTGTTTAAATATAGAATTTCCAATTAAACCTTCACCAAAGACTAACAAAATGAACATTTCTCACTCTGGAAAAGCTACATAAGCTGCCCAAATGTAAAACAAATTTAGAATTACGAAATGCAAATTTTGTCAGAAGTCTGCCTTTTGGGACAGTTTTTGAATCAAAGAATATGTAAGTCTAATTGGGAACTGTTTTTCTCCTGAGTTGAAAAGATAAGTTTACATCGGATGAGATAGTGTGTATATATCCTATTTTGTTGAAATCCGCCTGTAGTAATTTCAAGTTCTCTTATTGAAGAAAACAGCTTCCTAGCTACCAATCTTGTTCTGTGACAAAGTCCCTGTTTAACATTTAAGTGTTGTAGAAATGTTGCAGCTGCTCTTTCCTGGAGTCTGTTTGTGTGGTGCATTGCCCACTGCAGTTAAATTGTGTAGAAATAGTGGAAAGCATAGACTACAATCATCATCTCCTCCTCCTATAGAATCAACACTGATGTATTCCTTTAATTAAGCTGACAGCCGTTCTATCATTCAAATTTAATTCAAATCCAGTGCCAATGAATCTTAATTTTTACCACAGGAATAGCTTTCAAATATTAAATTGTATCAAGTAACTGACCTTGCATTTTGCCACAATTAATTTAATTCCATTACTAGTGCTCGCATTGCCATTCCATCCTTCCTTTGCTTTCCCCAGCCCACTCTTTCCATCCTTTCTATGGATGCTACTGCTCTTGCCATCCTCATTCCTCTAATTAATTACATCATCGAGGAAACAATCTTTCCAAAAGGCTAATCTTTTGTTGTAATGGTACTGTTATCTTCTGCTGTACCATTATTTCATCAACACCTCATAACACCAATGCAAGTAACTAATGGCAGTTGCTCCCAGTACGTGCATGCCATCTCTATGAAATACAGGTGAGAGGGAAACTCGCAAAATGGATCTGCCCAGTAAACAAATTTAGTGAAGATGATGAGTTTAATGGGGCTCCCTATGGATGTATGAGACTTCCACTTCAGCAACTGTTTATGAAGGCATTCACTAACATAATTTTTAAAACATTGTTTAGATCCTGTGGTGTGAAGTGGCTATAGGTTCCTACTGGAATCCTATGTGAAGCGGAGTCAAATGATCTTCCCACTTCTACCTGCCTTATGATTGTTTTGTCAAAGGTGTCTTGGTTCTGAAGCATTAATCACAAAATTTAATTTTAATCGCCAGCGAACTATGAACCCATCCTCCATCCCACTTGTCTTTTACTGTGCCTAGTTATGAAATTGTTCAGAAAAAATGTGAATCTGTCTTCAAAACTGAATTACCCTTTGGCTCCTTTTTAGAAACTATATTTTCCGAATGCAATGAAACTTGCTACCCCTTCCCTAAGTATGAAGGAATAATGAGGTGATAAGTGGTAAATTGTCAGATTAGCCATGTTATGATTGGTTGAGCAGGCTCAAGGGGTGAAATTATCTTTTTTTTAAAATTAATTTATGGATGTGGATGTCACTGGCAAAGTCATAATTTATTACCTGTCTCTAATTGCCCTGGACAAGGTGGTGATGAGCTACCTTCTTCAACTGTGCAGTCCTTTGGGTGTGGACACACACACATTGCTTTTAAGAAGGGAGTTCCTGCATTTTGACCCAGCAACAGTGAAGGGACAACAATATGGTTCCACGTCAGGAGTCTCCACCTCATGTTAGTTGTTTAATAGTCCACCAGGAGTGTGAGTTGTAAGGGAATTTACAAGTGGTGTCCCCATGCATTTGATGCCCTTCTATTTCTAAGTGATAGAGGTTGTGAGTTTGGAAAATGTTGTCAAAGGACATCTTGTAGTGGGTACAAATTGCAGCCATTACATGGTGTAGGTTAAAGAAAGGAATGATGAAGGTGGTGTTGGATGGGCATCAATTGAGCGGACTGTTTTGTCAAGATGTCGGATATTATCAAGTTTCTCGAGTGTTAATGACGCTGTATTGGTGGATTGGAATGATAAAATTATAGAATCCCTACAGTAGTGAAGCAGGCCATTTGGCCCATTGAGTCTTCACCAACCCTCAATGAGCATCCCATCCCCTACCCTATCCTTGCAACCCCACAATAGCTATGGCTAATCCACCTAGCCTACACATCGCTGGACACTTCGGGCAATTTGGCATGGCCAGTCCTCCTGACCTGCCCATCTTTGGACTGTGGGAGAAAACCCACGCAGGCATGACAATATGCAAACTCCACACAGTCACCTGAGGGTGGAATCAAACCTGGGTCCCTGGTCCCGTGAGGCAGCAGTATTAACCACGGAGAAACCCTGTTGCCCCATTGTCAAGTTTCTTGGGTGGAGAATATTCAATTGCAAACCTAACTTAGACATCACAGGGTGAGTTTTTTCTTAGCATTTTTACCCATCCTCAAGGGCATTTAAAACTCATCCACTTTGTTGTGAGTCTGGAGTCATTCGTAGACCAAACCAGAGAAGGATGATAGATTTCCGTCATCGGTAAACCTGGTGTGTTTGCACAACCATCTGCAATGTTACATGGTCACCATTACTCAATTTCAAATTTTTATAGAATTCAAATTTCACCAAAGTCAAATCTGTTTCACCATGGTGAGATTCAAACACACGTCCTCAGAACTTTGGCCTAGAGTTATGGATGACTAGTCCACTGACAGTGCCATTACGCCACCAACTCCTGGAGTGGACAGGCATTGAGGGAAAAAGGAGGTAAATTGCTCAGCATAGAATTCCTCTTGTAACCACAGTATTCATGTGGCAAGGCTGGTTCAGTGTCTGGTCAACGGTAAGTTCCAAGATGTTGATATTAGAGGATTCAGCAATGTAATGTAGGTTCCAGTGTTGTGCTGAAACAGCTTGGCTCGGGGCATGGCTCATTCTGAAACATAGATCTTTAAAAGTATAGCTAGAATGTTGTTAGGGCCCATACCTCTGCAGGATCCACTGTCTTTAGCCTTTCCTTGATATTACATGGCATTAATCAAATTGGTTCAATACTGACACCTGGAGTGCTGGGGACCTTGGAAGGAGGCTGAGATGGACCATCCATTTGGCACTTCTGTCTGAAGATGATTGTGAATGTTCCTGTCTTGTCTTTTGCATGGATGTGCTGTGTTCTTCCATCATTGACGATGAGGACATTTATGGAGCCTCCACCTCATGTTAGTTGTTTAATAGTCCACCACCGTTCAGAACTGAATGTAGCCTGACAGCAGAGCCGAGACCTGATTGTGAGATCACTTCACCCTATGTTGTGTGTTGATTTGGCTGTTTGACAAGCACCTCCTCATGCCTCAATTTCTTATATTCTTCTAAGTTAAGCAGGCTTTGTATTTAAGTAGTTAACAGCAGGGTTTTAGAATGTATTACTGTTAACCTAGCAATCACATCAGCAGCAATAGACGTTTTTTCACTATCTTGCCAAGTGATTGACTTGCTGAACAACTGAGAATAGGCTGAAACCATCAACCTGCAGACCCTTGCTATGATTCAAAAAAACAATAAAGCCCTTCTAATAATTATGTTTTGTGCAACCATAGGATATTTGTGTTTAGGTGGGTTGTGTTCTTTTGTGCCTTTTTGGGTCAGCCTAAACTGTTTCTGGTGTTTAAAGATGAAGCTTCCTGATGGCTCAGTGATGGCCAATGTCACAATATGGGACATCATCAGACTTGCATCTGAAGTTAAATGACAATGCAGAGTGAAGTCTAACTTGCAAATGGAAGTAGGATGAGGAGACTGAGTAAAGTTATAATTTCTTCTCGATAATTTAGAGAACAATTTCCACAAAGGTAACATGGTTCACTTCAGGAAGAGGTCTTGATGCTTTACAGACCCCGTTTTGTAAAATATATCTGCAGATGAGTCTGCAGCAGATCTGAAGTACTACCAGTATTCCACTACTCCACAGCTTGGGTAGCAGTCATGGAATTATCCACACTGCTTGATAACATCACTGGAACACCTCCCAACTGCGGGACTCCATGGTGAGGGAAGAAAATCAGCAGTGAAATATTTATTGGAAGCAATTGGAAACTATTAGTAGTACTTTGAAATGGCTTTCATAATGGCTCCATTTTAGTTTACTTCAGATGGGCTAATTTACACTAAACTCATCAATAGGGGTAAACTTTGTTGCTTTTCATGGAGGTATGATTTTACCACTGGAGGTAAGAGAGAGAGATTTAACAGTGTAAACTTGAATCTTGCTCACAACTATAGGTTTTCCAGAAGAATGAATAAAATATCATCAGTAATGAACTTCTTCTATATTAAAAATTATTGTCCCCTCATGCAGCTCCAAGCCCCACTGATCTTTGCAGAGCATTTTGTCCAAGGCTAAATCCTATATGCATCGAGCCATTGTAATGATACTGAGGTATCCATGACAATTGAAGACACTGCAGTGACCAAGTTGCTGTGCGCTGAAAATATACAACTAAATGTAAATTGCAGAGCCCTGGGCTCCTTGTAAATTCAAATCAACATCTCTGCTTAATGCACACGTAAAAGGAAAAAGTAAAAGCAGTTGGTTAGTGAAAATGCAAATACACAGAATGATATTTGTATTTTTCTTTGCCTTTTAAGCCGGTTTCTCTGAATCCAACTGACCATTGTTCACACAAATCATACCTATCAGTAAAAATTTAATCTAGGCTAAGGCTTTTTCTATGGAAAAGAATAGGCTGAGGGGTGACCTAACAAAGATCCTTAGCATTATGAGAAAAACATCGGCTGAATTTTCTGAACCCTTGCATGACATAGGCAATGACATATTAGTTGGGAAAATATGGTGAGATTGTCAAAATCCAGAAAAAAATGGTAAATTTTACAAATAAAGTTTGAACAGCAAGAGGAGAATCTCGCTAGTGAGTAGTGAGAGGTTTAATTTCATGCATATAGATTTTATTATTACCTAATCTCCCCTAATTTATATGCAGTTTGCAATTCTCCCATGCACTGGAGAGAAACTAGGTAGCAACTATTCTTGATCTGGCAATCTGAGCAGTTACCAAGCAATTCCACTCACCACTTGCTCCTGTGACCCTCCATCTTGGACAGCAGTCATGAACATCTGAGATCACACTCCACATGGACCGGCCACCCGCATTTCCCGTCCACAGATGTTGGCATCAGAAATGCACGAGCGACACCACATCATCATGGAACATCTCCAACTCACTTAGAATACAGTTCTCCACTTCAATACTACATTCGAAAGTGCACCAACAGCTTGCATTGTATACTGTGGCTGGACTACTTTCTGTGCAGGCGCAGGCACCTATGTCATGCATTGGAATAGGATGCACTTCATGGCTCTTCATTTTCTTTTTTAGTGTTCTTTCACTTTACATTTACATGGATGCTCACAGTGTCTCTCCCTTACCCTGCCTTGACATGCTCTGCTGCATCATTCAGAACTTAAAAGCTCATGGAAGTGGAAATACATGGAAGCTCAATACTGATGGGGTTGACCATGAATGCAATGAAGAAAGAATCAGTTTTTGGAGGCCCCCTGATTACAAGGCAGAGACCCTGTGATTTGTCTACCAAATACAAGTTGTGTTGCCTTCTGTCCTCCTTATTTGGATCACAGACGTGCAGTGTAAACTGAAAATGATTGTGACCACACCCGGAGTGGATACAGTAAGTGGTTTATTTCCTCTGAGCAAAAGAGCTCTACTTGAGAACAACCTGAGGCCCTTTAAAGGTGGATTGCATTAATCAGGCACTTGCATGGTACAGGCTGAAAACGTGTAAACATAATATCCTGAACACAAGCAGAGTGCAGCAAGATAAGATACAAATCCTGGTTTCAGAAATCTTGGCTGTGTCAGTTGGTCATTACAGATTGATCACAGTCATCTCTGTGAAGCAGAAATAACTACAGACAACTTTAAGTGTCGTCTACAGACTAAAATTCACAAAGGTGCACAAGAAATTTAACAAGACTAGGTCTCATAGGCTGTACAAGGGCACGAAGCTGATATCCTCTTACCTTGAATTGAAAATATTTGCCAGGGTGCTCAATATGCAGCCTATTTTGGCTAATAGGAGGTTGCAAAGAGAGCTGGTCATCATCAATGTTTCAGTAATTCAATCACACTTAAAAACTTACAAACTGTTCTGAGGAAGGGTCACCGGACCCGAAACATTAACTGTTTTTTCCTTCACAGATGCTGCCAGACCTGCTGAGCTTTTCCAGCAAATTTGTTTTTGTACGAACTTACAATCTCCTACAGTATTTGAACAGCATAGTTGGTGCTACGTATATCAGAATATGTTCCCCAACGTCAAAGGTTTCTGTAGTGGCGTTCTATGCATGGAGTACCATGCTGTCATTTGTGGATGATGCAGGTGCTGACTGCTCGTATTACTAGGAACCTGTTCTGTTTCTGATATTCCTGACGCAGGTTCTTTCAAACCGTGACCAATGAAACCAGCCACAGCAGAGCTTATTGTTGCTATGGCCTCAATGCTACAAAGGCACAGAGGATCTGAGGAAGGACTGATGTGTCAGCAGCTACCGAGTTGCCTCCACATAAAGACATCAAAGCTGAAGGTCCCCTTAGGATGTGGAGGCATAGGGTCTATTGTCCGCAATGCGATTTCTTGCAGATGAAAGAGATGCATTGACATCACAAAGTGCAAATATCCTGGGACACCATCATAGAGCTATACCATCTGCTGGATTAGAACTTGCTAGCTGAAGGGGTGGATGGCCATCCTATCTTGATAGCCAACAACTGTTTTTAGTTTTTGCAAGAGGCTGCTTTCATGGATCCACTAGGGATCTGTGTGGAATCTCTCAATCCTCAACTCTCAAATCCATGAAGGCTGTTGCTGAAGTAATTTGTGCCAGATCACATGGCTTCGTTTCATTTCCCCAAGAAGAGGTCAGTATTGCAGCCCAGGTTTTGCCAACTTAGTGGCTTCCCCCAGATGTACAGCCCTACAAACTGTATAAACCTGTTGAAAGCACCATATAATGCAGCAGATTTCATCAACAGAAAGGGATTCCATTCTATCAATGTGCAAGTCATCTGTGATTATGGTACCACATCTTAGAAGTCTGCACTGAGATACCCTGGAAGTTGCTGGAATGTCTGTATTCCTGAGAACACTCATGTACCTGCTTTGTTTCAAGGGCAGGATGCCTTAGAAGGATGGTTGCCAGTAGACAAGAGCTACCCTCTGCAACAATAGTTAATTACTCTGTTACGCAGGCAATATAAACCTGCTACTGTGCAACAAGATAGATTAATTAATGATCTCCTAAATGACAGTGACAATAATATGATTGAATTGCAAATTCGATTTGAGGAAAAGATTAGCATGTCCAGGATTTTTAGAAACTTAGTTAAGAGCAATTATGACAGCATGAATTGGGGAATTAGTTTGAAGAATAGGTCAACAGGGATGCAGTGGCAGATAGTTCAGGGGATATTTCAGAATACATAGAATATATACATTCCAATGAGGAAGAAAAATTCCAAGGGATGGACCCATCATCCATGATTCTTTAGAAAGCTGAAAGACAGTATCAAATTTAAAGAGCATATGATGGTGCAAAGACAAGTGGCAGTTTGGAGGATTTTGCAGAATATGAGTTGGCCTTAGGACCTTCAAACAAGTGGCAATTGAGATAGTCGATGCACTGGTTTTAATTTTCCAAAGCTCCTGATTCGGGAATGTGTCCTGTTAGATTGGAAAATAGTGAATGTAATTCCTTAATTCAAAAAGAGAATGAGACATAAAGCAGGAAGCTGCAGGCCAGTTAGCTTAGCATCTGTCATAGGGATATGTTAGAAGCTGAAGTTACAGTGCAGCACTGAGATAGGTTGAAGATACCAGAATCAGCATGGTTTTCTGAAAGGGAAATTATGTTTAAACAATCTGTTTGAGTTCTTTGAGGAAGTAACAAGTGCTGTGGCTAAAATGGAGTTTGAGGATCTTCTGTACTTAGACGTCTGGCAGTCATTTGATAAAGAGTTACATGAAAGGATATTGTGGAAAGTAGAAGCTCATTGTATAGGAAATAGCATATTGGCATAGATAGCAGATTGGCGAACAGGAAGCAGAAACTAGGCATAAATGTGTCTTTTTCAGGGTTGGCAAAAGGTAATGAATGGTGTACAGTAGGGATCAGTGCTGAGATATAAGTCGTGAACAATTTATATGAGTGACTTGATAAAGAGATTGAAGGTATGGCTGCCAAATTTGTTGTTGACACACAGGTATGGAAGTAAGTTGTGATGAGACATAGGGAGGCTACAAAAAGATATAGAAAGGTTAAATGAGTAGGCAAAGATCTGGCAAATAGAATATGATGTGAGAAAATGTGAAATTGTCCGTTTTGGCAGAATGAATACAAAAGCACATTATCTAAGTAGTGACAGATTGCAGAACTCTGCAAGGGTAGTATGCAAGTACAGCAAATAATTAGGGAAACTAATAGAATCTTATAATTTATTGTGACATGACGTGAATACAAAATTAAGGAGGTTATGCTTCACTTATACAGTTGTAATGGTGAAACCAGGTCTGAGTGTTGTATACAGTATTGGTTGTCTTATTTAAGGAAGAATATAAATGCATAGGAAACAGCTTAGAGAAGGTTTACCAGATTAAAACCTGGAATAAGGAGGTTGTCTAATGAGGAAAGATTAGACAGGCTGTCTTGTATCTGTTACAATTTCAAAGGTTAAGAGGCAACTTGATGGAAGCGCATTAGATCCTGGGGGTCTTGAAAGGGTAGATTGAAGATTATGTTTCCTCTTATGGGAGAATCTAGACCTGGGGATCACTATTGAAAAGCAAGAAGTAGTCCACTTAAAATTTCACCTCAACTCTTGTTTTATTTCCTCAGGCAGCTGTGAGGCCCAAGTCAAAGGTAGAATACTCTCCTCTTTCCTGGATGAGTGTAGCTCCAATAATACTCAAGGAGCTCACTTCATCCAGGACAAAACAGCCCATTTGTTTGGCGCCCTATCCACCACCATCACTCCCTCTACCACCAGCACACTGGCAGCAGTGTGCATCTTTTACAAGATGCGCTTCAGCAAGGGCGCTCTCGACTACACATCCACACTTTGTTAGACTAACTATTTCCATCTTCATACTCTTGTTCAATTTCAGTTATCTACTGCTGAAAATCTCATCCATGTCATTCTTGCCTCAAGACTTGATTTGATTTATTATTGTCATATGTACCTAAGTACAGTGAAAAGTTTTGGGCGTAGTACAGGCACATTTTAACATACAAAGATCGTGGGGTGATTGAACAGAGCAAGGAATACAACGTTATTACTGCAAAGAAGTTTCACAAAAGCAAGATCAACATAAGATTTTGAATTTAAGAGGTCAATTCAGAAGTCTAATAACTTAACTGTTCTAACATAGTCCAGTCTGGTGTTTCACATTATGCCTTCTGCTACCTGTCGCCTATCTCTCACCAAATCTAGTTGAGTTCTGAATCCTGTGCTTGCTGACTTATACTGAGTCACAGTTAAGCAATGATTAAATTTTAGAATTTTTGTCCTTGTTTTCAAATTCCTCTATGGTCTGCCTGCCCTATTTCCAGCCTTACAACCCTCCAAAGCCTGGGCTGCTCTATTTCTGATCTCTTTCAATTTTAATCACTGCACCATTGGTGGATACATCTTCAAGTGTGTAAGACCAAAGCTCTGGAATTCCCACTCTGCCTTTCTACTTCACTTTGTTGCATTGAACCATTTCTTAAAAATTAGCAAAAAAGAACAAAGAACTACAGATGCTGAAATCAGAAACAAAAATAGAAATTGCTTGAAAAACTCAGCAGGTCTGGCAACATCTGTGGAGATGCTAAGCAAGTTAACTTTTCAGGTCCAGTGGCCCTTCTTCAGAACTGGAGCTTTCCTTACAGCTGCATTTTGTGAGGGAGAAAGCAAACACTCTGGTCACTTTGGTAGAATGTCTTGCTTCCACATGGAAATTTTTACACTGTTTAAAAATTCCAAACCTGGTGTGCGTCAGATAGCAGAGCAATTCACGAGATTTATCGACCATGGAGAGTGCGATGCTGAGCCCAGATGCTTCACTAGATGTTAGATCTAGTTTTGTCAGCATCTTTATTTTGGAAAAATAGCATTTGAAACACTGACAACTGATATGATCAGAGACAGTATGCTATCCTTCATTGAACTTATGGCAACTGGAAAGGGGTAATAAATTGGCTGTCTTTAGAGCAAAAAACAGCTCCTTTATCATCCAGAAATCCAATGGTTTCTGCTGAAACAATGTCACCCCCAAGTTGTTCAGTTACCTGAGAGCGAATCACATAGTTGTTGACAGACAGAAGGCCTTTGTCATCGCTGACTGGTCACCATTACACAGATCGGTCAGCTACTTGTTGTCAGTCAAAGCTTCATTCATACAGATCCCTTGGCTGCAGCTCATCTGCAGACATTGAACAAGCAGTTGTGCAACGGTATTTACAATAAGTGCCAGGTTACTTGCCTTCAAAAATCCTTGTTTCTAAAACAGTTCTTTTCCTGTTTCAGTCCACAATTAGAAAGTCAGAAAAATACAGAGACATAGTCATTACATCAGCACTGTGAATCTGTCTTTCCTGGGATAAGATTGCTCAAACCTAGCATTGCTTTACATTTTAACAAGCACTGGGAACGTGGGATATCCCATTCAGTTTAATGGGGCATTAGAGACAGCTTGAAGCTCTCTTTAGCCCTTGCTGTACTTGATCAGAGAGTACTTGGGACAGTGTAGAGGAAGCTTTACTGTGTAATCTATGCTCTAGCTGCTCTAGGAGTACTTAGAACACAGGAGATAAATTTAACCTGCATCTAACCTGTGTTGAACTTGCCCCAGGACTGTATAAGGAAAAGTGAAGAGGGAGGTTTATTCTTTATCTCGCTCACACTGTACCTTTCTTGAGTGCACTTGATGTTGACATTAGCTGCCTGAAAGGGAAATCAGTTCTACAATTCACTTCTTGTATTTTCTCTATCTTTTGTTGCTGATTTTAATAGACTGGCAGTTGATATATTTGAGAGTTCTTTCGGATATTTGATCAACGTGAAATCTCAAGCAAATAGTTCAACTTTACTGAGATCACTAGATCAGCTGTGTTGAATACAAACACACAGAAACAGGCAGATTAACAAATCCAGTATAAATAGCAACCTAGGATATAATTCTTTTTCTCTCATTTTGGAGGATCTCAAAATATAATCTGTCATTATTTCAACATTGTCCACTCAGTCAGGAAGTGGCATATAGTAATGAATGGAACCCAAAAAGAAGAAAGCAAGCTTATAATAGAAATCAAGTGCATAGGGCTCTTGTGATGAAGTGGTAGTGACCCTACCACTGAGGCAGGATGACTAAGTTCAAGTCCCACCTGTTCCAGAAGTGTGTAATAACGTTGCTGAACAGGCTGATTAGAAAATATCTAAAATTCAAACACTGGCGATAAGCAACAGGTAATAAAGAATAAGGTGTAGTCATTTAGTCCTCGAGCCCATTTTGCCATTCAGTAAAATCTTGATTGATATGTCACACAGCTCCATATTTGGCACATATCTTAATAAAATGTTTTGATTGGTTATTTGAAACTAACACTCAACACCGAATTTTCCTCAGTTGCCGAAGAGAATCCCAGCAGTCTTGACAAACTTAACATGTAAAAGTCATTACTAAATTCACCCATGAAAGACCTAGATCAGGTATCAGTCTGGTTACATTCCCTCCAGTAAATATGATGTCTAGAACTGCTGATAGTACTCCCAAGTGTGATGTGACCAGGGCTTTGAATAGTCCTGGCATATCTCACATCTCCTTGTGTTCTAGTCCACTGGATTCTAGCCCTGAATTCTATTAACTTTCTTGAAAATATTATATACCTGTCTGCAACATATTATTCCTCTTTGTGTATGGACCCCTAAGTTTCATTGTTTGTAGTTTGCCACCATTTAAAAAAGTATTCCAATCTCTCCTTTTTGGGTGTAAGGTGAATGACTGCACACTTGTATATACATCCATATTCAACTATTTTGTCAGTTCATTTGATCTATTAGTATTCCACTGATTTAAATGCTGCTTATCTTTGTTTCATCTGCCAATTTGGTAATGGATGTCTTTATCCCTGCATTTAAGTCATTAATAAATATGGTGAAAAGTTGAGGCCCAATACAGATATCACTAGTCACATGCTTCCAAATACAATACTGCTCATTATCTGTACTCTGTTACTTGCCACCAGTTTTTTAACCAGGTCAATAATTTGTCTTCAGTTTCATGAGCTTCAATCAACCATAGCAAATGGCCTGTTTTGTGGGACTTATAAGGGACTTTTTGAAATCCATGTAGATAACAGCCATTGAAATTCCTCTGTCCACAATTCTTCAAACAAGTGCTACCAGGTTTGTCATATGTGACCTAATCTCTGTAAATCCTCACTGGTACACTCTAATCAGCTGTTCTATCCTTAGTTGTAATACTCGAGAAATTTTCTTGTAGAAGAACGCAGATCAATGTTCTAGTACAGAATGCCAGGCTGGATGGAACTATAACAGTTGTGCTATAATGCTATATCTTTAAAAAATAGGAGAGAAAAAATTGATTGCAACCTTAAGAGATGTTTCTTACAGCAAAGCTTGCTTTGAAGCACTTTTTATTCTGCAGGATCAGTAACGGAATTTCCTCCCTGCAGCACCTGTAATCATCAAAGATTGTCAGTCCCTGTAATACAGCTGTGAAATTCAATTATTTTGTAGCAGAAATATCTGAGTTTATTTTGCTTTCACAGTTGCCTCTGAGGTCACAGAAAAGTGCAAATCATTGCTACAGTTATTTTTTCTATATCTCATTTGTTGATGTTAACAAATTTTGGGGCTTTGATTTCGGATTTGTCTAGAAGCAATAACTTTCAGAAAAACTCTTTCCAGCAGTTTTTAATTTCTATTATTTGTTCATTATCTCTATCACTAGCTATCCCCAGCATTTATTGCTTCTTTTATTTAGCATTTATTTATTCAGCATTTATTTATTAATCCTTAATTGCCCAGGTGCGCTGCCTGCTTGAATCACTGCAATCTTGGCTTATTGATACACCCTCAGTGCTGTTACAAAGGAAATTCCAAGACTTGGACCCACTGACATTAAAGGAGCAGCAATATAGTTTCAAGACAGTATGTGTGTGAGACTTGGAGGAAACCTTGGAAGTTGTAGCGTTTCCATGCTTGTCAGATGGTCGAGATTGCAAGTTTGGAAGGTGCTGTGTAAAGACCCTTGGCGAATTTTGACAATGCATCATGTTAATAATATACACAGCTATCAATGTACATTGATGGTGAAGGGAATGAATATTGAGAGTGATTGATGGTGCTAATTGAGTGGGCTACTTTGGCCTTGATGGTGTCAAGTTTTTTCCAACATTATGGGAGCAGTACACATCCAAGAAAACGAAAAGTGTTTACTCACACTCCTGAATTATGCCTTCTATAGTGGACAGGCATTGGGGAGACAGGAGGTGAGTTACTCACTCCAGAATTCCAAGCCTCCCACTTAACCTTGTAGCCACTGTATTTATATTGCTAGTCCAGTTCTTTTCCTGGTCAATAGTTACGTTCAGGATGTTGATTAAATGGGCGGTGGCTTTCAGTGATGATAATTCTACTGCTACTGTCAAGGTGGGATAGTTTGAATGTCTCTTGTTGGAGATGGTAGTTCCCTGGCATTTGTGTGGCTCAAATGTTGTTTGCCACTTATCAGCCTAAACCTGGATGTTTTCCAAGTCATGCTGCATGTGAATATAGAGTCCTTTGTTCACTAAGGAATCATGAAGGGTGTTGAACGTTGTGCAGTCATCGGTGAGCATTCCTACTTTTGACCTTACGATGGAGGGAAGGTCACTGATGAAGCAGCTGAAGATGGATGTGCCTAGGACATTGTCCTGAGAAGCTCCTGTAGTGATATCCTGGGGCTGAGATGATTGATCTCTGGCAACCACAACCAGCTTCCTTTGTGCTGGGTGTGACTCAATGGAGAGTTTTCTTCTGATTCCCATTGACCTCAGTTTTAATAGGGTTCCTCGATTCCACGCTCAGCCAACTTCTGCTTTGATATCAAGAGCAGTCATTCTCAGTTCACCTATAGAAGCACTGAAGCATAAAAAAGTCACAGCACAGAAACAGGACATACAGCCCATTGTGTCTGTCTCCTAAATAAATTTGGCACCCATTCTCATCCCACTTGTCAGAACCTGCAGGTGACAGTGCTTCAGGTGCAGATGAGTTCAGGTGTTTTTCCAGACCCACAATATTCAAACAGCACAAACCAAAGAATATGGGTTTCGCAGGAGAGGTGATGGCCTAATGGTAATACCGTTGGACTGTTAATCCAGAGATCCAGTATATTGTCTGAGGACCTGGATTCAGATCCCACCACAGCAGATGGTGGAGTTTGAATTCATAAAAATCTGGAAATAGAAGTCTAATGATCATTGTTGATTATCAGGAAAAACCCGTCTAGTTCACTAATGACCTTAAGGAAAGCAACTGCCATCCTTACTTGGTCTGGACGACATGTGAATCCAGACCCACAGCTACGTAGTTCACTTTTAACTGCCCTCAGGGCTAGCAAGGATGGTCAATCATGCCTAGCCAGCGACACACTCATCCCGTGAATGAATTTAAAAATGCAAATAGAACAAGTTGCTTGAATTTCATGGGCAGCAATTCTTAAGTTTAACGGTCCTTTGTTGGTAATTGGGCCACCCCCACTTTAGCAGCAAACAAGATCTGTAACAATAGCATCATACTGCATTGACAGTTTGAATATACAAAACCTAATATTATTTATCTTCTATGACTCTGTGGGTGGCTCTTTTGCCTCTGAGTTAGGTGGGTTGTGGATTCAATTCCTACTTCAGCAACTTGAGCACCTAAACTGGACTGACATTCCCAGTACTGCACTGAGGAAGTGCTGTACACTGATTTGCTGTTTTTCGGGTGAGACGTTAACCACAGTACTTGTTTGCTCTCTCATTGGTTATAAAAGACACTCTGGCACTGTTCAAACAAGAGTATTGAGTGCAAGTTGCCTGCCACTCCTGTACACCACCAGGGCAGCATTTCTGTCACAGGCCTGCTGCTGTGTTTTGTCAGCCTCAGCCTCGGCCTCAGCATAAGCTTGAAGAACAACATCTTATTTTCCACTTGGGGACCCTGCAGCATCTAGGATTCAACATCGAATTTGATAACTTTAAAGCCTGATTCCATTCTATGCTTCCATTTCTTTTTACTCACCCTATGCTGGGTCCTGTTATGACATGAGTTGCTTTCAACACAGTCACTCATTCTCACCTACTCCTAGGCGTAGGATCAGATTATGAGTTGCATTCAGTACAGCTCATCTTATACATAAGCGCATTCAGCAGTATTTCCCAGCCGCTAGCAGTTCCGATGAAGAGTTACTGGACTAGAAACATTAATTCTGCTTTTTTTCCTACAGATACTGCCAGACCAGGTGAATTTTGACGGCAATTTTTGTTTTTGTTTCATATCTCTAGCATCCTTAGTTCTTTGTTTTAATTTAGTGGTGGGTGCATCTTGCTATGTACAAATTAGCTGCTGTATTTCTTATAGCAGAGATGACACTTAAGTTGTTATTTTGGGATATCGCGAGCAAATATGGTGACACCTCTAGCATTTTGTGCTTTCTTTGGAGGAGTCTTCATTCTTCTAAAAATGTACGTGAGCAGTGAAGTCTGTAGCGATTGGAACGAGGTCATCCAGATGGATCTCATAAAATTTGAGTTCCCTGATTGGGGCTGTGAATCTCATCCAATCAGGGAGCCCTGGCTGACAGAGATAAACAGGAGTGTCAGAGGTTCTGCTCACTCCAGGAGCTGGCTCTGTCCTAGCTGGGCCAGTGTCAAGTTTCTATACACGTGTAAATAAAGGGTGACTTAGTGATATGGAGTTATTTCAAAGTCTTTATTTATGTCCTAATGCAAGAAAGCGAAAAAGGCCTGTGGCCTGAAGGGAAATGAGTGAACACAAATGCGTTTCCCAGGGCCCAATTAACGGTCTCTTACAAAGACAGAATTGAATTGAGCAGAAAAGGTTGAATGTATTTGTCCCTGTAGGGCTGTAGCCAACCTACAAAGAATGATCTAGAGTCTTAGAAAATCATGCTTAGTGCATTCACTATCTTTCCAGTCAGTTCTTTTAGAACCCTGGGATGTCGACTGTTAGCTTTTTGGGGTTTGTTGGCTTTTGGCTGTTAAGTACTCCTGAGTCACACTAAACAAACCAGAGTGCAAAGCCTTGCCTTACAAGATCAAAGTCTGCTATTACACCAGTTCTTAGGTTTCTCTTATATCTTTCCTCTGCCAATCTTCATTATCTTTTACTTCTCACTCTTAGTTGCCAATTTTCTATCCTCCATCCTGTCTTTTGTCCAAGTAAACATTGATGTCTTTATTCAATGGCACAAGTGACTCAACAAACAGTTGGTTCCATGAATCTGTTATGACTGTGACTAGCCCCACTACTCCTCCAGTTGTACCATTTATATGAATGTGTTGATTTAATCATCAGAATGGCAAATTGCTTCTCTATTTTACCATTATCAAGAATAAGCAAGCTTTCATTAGATTTTTAAAATGAATTCAAATTAATCCATTATTGTAACAACAATCTTATTCTTAAAACAAATGACAAACACAGATTAATATATAAACTATACTCTGAATTGTAACTACATCCTGTTAATCCCAAATGTAGACACGACAGCAGAAATAATTATTTTTAAATGGATGTAAAAACTCTTAATGGCCAGAATCTGAAAATGAAGCATACAATAGGATTATTTCTCCCTGTTCACTGGGTTTCCTTTCAACTAAATCAACTTGGTTCTGGATCCTTGGAAAGTAATCATCAATGAACTTTTCAGGTTTCACAAGGTTCCCAGAATACTTCAACCAAGAGACTATTTCAGGAGAGAGGAACTTGCCTTTACTGTGAACTTTGGAGGATTTTTTTTCTCTTTCATTTCCTTGGCTTTGAAATTGTGCTCTGTTTGCTTAACATCGGGGCTTCTCAAAGTCGAGATCAAGACCACAAGCAAGATCATGAGCAGAAACTTTGAGACCACAAGGTCCAAGACATCAATGGCCAGTATAGAGCTTTGACTGAATTATAACAGACAGGTTTCCACTTTAACAGGTTTCTTCACTTACTTCCACTCTCCCAGGTCTCCTCCCCCACCCCAGTTTGCATTCTAAGATCTCACTAGGAGTGTTGTAACAAATTTCAAGTCTCAAAACGGATTCCCATTAGAATAAATTGGGAAGCACTGGCTTAACATAAGTTTACCAATCCCCAAACTAGGACTGATAAACCAAAATGTATGTTCTGTTTATTTGAAGATGTGTTTCTGGATTATTCAGCAGATAAAGTTTTAGCAGTGATTATCTACAATGCCAAAACCACCTTGGGCATCGACATGTATGGATCATGAACGTCTGTTGGCTGAAACAGGCCATAGAAAGTGTCTGGGCGGCACGGTGGCACAGTGGTTAGCACTGCTGCCTCACAGCACCAGGGACCCGGGTTCAATTCCAGCCTTGGGCGACTGTCTGTGTGGAGTTTGCACATTCTCCCTGTGTCTCCCAAAGTCCATAAATGTGCAGGCTAGGTGGTTTGGCTCTGCTAAATTGCCCATAGTGTCTAGGGTGGGAAATGCAGGGATAGGGTAGGGAGGGGGTCTGGGTGGGATGCTCTTCGGAGGGTTGGTGTGGACTCGATAGGCCGAATGATAATATGTAACTAATATTACTCAGCTGGGGATGAAGAACCTGGGAAGTGTAGGGGCAAGTGGGAGGGGGACTTCTTGCAGCAGAAGGGAACACTTGGTGTGCCGGTCACTACCCATCCAACCCCACTCCTCCCCTCACCTAGATCTATTTCCTTGACCAGATGTGAAAGACCACAATAAAATGTCTGTCTCCATGTGCATAGACAGAACCAGTGATGTCAACTAGCTGCATCACTGTATGTATGCTGTGGGGATGCATTGATCCACTTGGTGGTGGCATTCACATTGACAAGTCTGAAAGGTTTAGCAACTGTTTTTCTCGGTAAACAAAGCTGCAATTGTCTCACTTAGCTGAAAACTAGACTGTGAAGTGGCTGCTGGTCATATGTTCAATATCCTAGTTATTTGCTTATTAGCATATTCTTCTTAAATTCTTACCATTACAGAAGGGAATTGCTGTCATTTTGTCAATGTTCTCAACGCTGGGCAAGTTGCTGGTTCCATTGATCAAGAACTAAGGATGTTCTGACACAAACTGAATTTTAAATTTGTCCTCCTGCTATTGAAGAATAGTGGCTCAGCTTATCGTGAAAGTATTTGCCCTGTTTTGTTAGTATTGTTGGATATAGTCGTGACATTTGAGGTAACAGAAGTGAGTTTGGAACTTGTCACACATAGGAAACTATCCCTAATCAACATGAAATGCTCTACCACCATTTTTATTCTCAACTCCAGTTTGGCTTAATAAAATTTTCTTTGCATTAAAAAGAAATTCTAAGATCAGAACTACTTAAATTAGTTCATAGATCACAAGCTCCCAGATGGCTTGATGAATATGGATTTTGTGTGCTGCCAAGCTGTGTAACTCATCCCATGTTCAATAACGGATTTATTTTGAGATAGCTGATCTGAACTGGGGCAGTGATTAGCACCTCACTGTTAGCCTCAGCAGACCTACACAAAACAAGTAAAAGGAGGTATCTGGTAACAAGGGGTAATCAAAGCCCAGCCTGACCCTGTACAGGAGGATAGAACTAACAATGAGCAGTGATCAGGATATGCTTTGGTTCTCACCGCATTTTTGGAATGATGTAAGGCCTGGAAGAGGGTGCAGAGGGAGTTTAGTACTAGGGTGCTCCTGGGCTTGAAGGACTTGCATGGATAGACTAGAAAAGATGGTGATGTTTTTAAGAATAAAGAATTTTTAAGAGGAGACTGAAAAAGAGGTGTTGAAAACCATGAAAGGTTTTGTTGAATAAATATGGAGAAGCTATCGCCACTTGCAGTAGGGGTCATTAATGGCTAACTAGAGGAGAGATGAAGAATAATGTGTTTATCGTGAGGTATAATGATCTGGATTGCTATCTTTGAAAAGGGAAATGGATAATTATTTAAAGGTGAAACGCTTTGCAGGGTTATTGGAAAAGAACAGAGGAACTAAGTAATTACTTCTTCAAAATCTGGCTCAGAAACCTGTATTGTATCATTCTTTGATTTTTGGAATGAGAGTTTCAGGATACTTGAGCTGATTTGGAGTATGTGGAACACCATTGTGTCTCCATTCCACAGTGCTCAGTGGCTTTACTGACTGAGCCATTAGGACAGACAGGCATTCCGTCAATCAAGCTTGTTCTACCATTTCCCTGACATTTTACCCTTTTTGAAACAGCAGCTTTCAAATAGATTATTTCTTCCCTTCCCCAACTAATTATGGTTTCTGCTGCTTTGCAGTTGGATGCTTTTATTTGGAAGTTAAACTGAGAACACCGTCAGTCAAAATTGTGCAAAATTATCTGCATTGTGGATGCAGTTGCCCTCTTGCTGATTTTGATTTCAGTATAAATAAATGGGCAATTTTTTTTTCTTTCGAAACAAAGAAGAGGAAATGCAATTTTCTAAGATAAATATTGTTATGTGAATCTTGTTCACATGATGTTGGGAACAGGGTTGTTCCTTTGAACTTTCTCAAGGTGATTCACATTTTACTCATTCAGTATTCCTCACTGTTACTTCATCCTTCTGTGGAACTCCATTTGGAATGCTGTAAAACTGTAGCGAGGTGTTAATTAAGGTGCCAGTGTGAAAATCTAAACCTAATTATCCTTTGTCCTGTTCTTGCTTGCAGGCACTCAGCTGGAAAAATTAATGGAGAGTATGAGGAGTGAGATAGCGGCTCATCCACCTATGGAAGGCTCCTACACACCCCGCCGCGGAGACTATTGTATCGCAAAGTTCATCGACGGAGAATGGTAAAGAACACATTGCATCAAGGTCACTTCTTTGTTCTTGTGAAAAAAGAGCAAGGCAGATAATTTCTTCCGCCAGGCTGTAATTTCCTGAAAGCAAGATAGAATAGATTTATCATCAATCCCTTCAACAGTAGTTATAGAAAAGTTATTTAATTGAGTTCTCTTGTGCCCTGTCTGGTAGGTTACAGCTACCCCTATATTGCAACCTATCAATCTAGAACACGTGAGCTAACTGCACTGTTTCCTGCAATTGCCTTTTTAATGTACTACAAGACTTCCTTAGACCCAAAGGCTTTGTCAGAACCTGCATGTGTACAGACTTATTGTGATACTTTAACCAGCATCTGTGCCTAGTGTGACGGTGCAGTGACCCTAATACAGATGAGTAATAATAAATCCAATTAATTATAGCCACCTTTAACATTGTAATATGCCCCAAGGCAAATCAAAAGGAGTGGTATAAAATAAAATTTGGTACCAATCTATATAAGAATATCTAAGGATGGGTGATGTAGGTTTTGAAGAGCAAGTTTAACGCAAAGAGGTAAACAAGACTAGGAAAAACAGCAGCGAATTGGTATCCAGTAAGCTTCCATCAACAGCAATGAGATGACTACATAGTTTTTTCAATATTAATTGAGAGAAAAATTTTAGACCAGGACGGCACAGCTAATTGCTGAGCCAGCCAAAAGCATGGCTGTCAAAGATGGAGAATTTGCTCGTACTAGGTTGTTGCCACCTAAAATTCAAAGTTTGCTTTAAGTGGTACATTTACTTACTCCAGGAAAGCCTAATTGTTGTGTTTTATTGTATCTGTCTTTTTAATGTATAAAATTGTAGTTTTATTGCCTCAGCTACATATAACGTGTCACAGGAGTCACCAACCCACGTCCATAATGTGACTTGTACAAACACCATCAATAGATGGTACAAAGACTGCTCATATGGAAAGACAGTGACATGATCATTAATAAGTGGCAGAAAGCAGCAGCTCATGTCTTTTTATGAAAAGAACAAATGCACAAAATGGAGAAACAGAGACTGGCTCCCCTGATCCTGCTGCTGCCCTACCCTGGTCTACTCTCAAAATTTGACCCTGCTCCCACTCAGACTGTGCCTGATTCCTTGCCTTTCCATCTTCCTCGTCAATAACGCTGGCACTGATGCTGACAATAGTGCAAGTAGAGCATAGTCTCATAATCGAGCATTTGCAGATGATTAGTGAGGCCTGGTCTGTCCCAGTCTGCTGACATAGCGCCCATACCCAAACATGCACAGTGGCATTTACATCGTGGATAATTACTCCACATTTCATTTATATATTCATGCATGGAATGTGGATGTTGCTGTATGTATTACCCATCACAAATTGCTCTTGAGAACATGGTAGTGAGTCATTACCTTGAATCACTGCAACCTATGTAGTGTAGCTACACCAGGATGTTGTTACAAAGGGAATTCCAGGATTTTGATCCAGCAACACTGAAGGAACTGCAATATGATTCCAGTCAGGACAGTATGTGGTGTTGAAGGGAACTTGTAGGTAGTGATGTTCCCAACATCTGCTCCATAGTCCTCCCACGTCATAGAATTGTAGAATCCCTACAATGTGGAAGCAGGCCATGCTGACATCGAGTCCGCACCAACCTTCTGAAGAGCTGCCCATCCAGACCCACCCCCCTATCCCATCCCTGTAACCCTGCATTTCCCACGGCATTTCCCTTGATGCTATGGGCAATTTAACATGGTCAGTTCACCAAAGCTGTATATCTTTTGACTGTGGGATGAAACCAGAGCACTCAGTGGAAACCCACACAGACATGGGGAGAAAATGCAAATTCCACACATGGTGATAGAGATTGCAGTATTAGAAGGTGCTTCAAAGGAGCCATGGTGAATTGCTGCAATGTATCATGTCACTGCTACTATTGTGCACCTGTGGTGGGGAGAAGTAAATGTTTAAGATGAGAAATGGGATGCTAGTCAGTGGGCTGCTTTATTCCAGATGGCATCAAGCTTCTGTAATATTGTCGGAGCTGCACCCATCCGGGCAAACGAGTATTCCATCACACTCTTGACTTGTACTTGTAGACAGGCATTGAGAAGAGAGGCGGTGAGTGGCTGCTGAATTCTCTGCCTGTAATATATACCCACAGTATTTATTTTGCTGGTCCAGTTATTGGTCAATGCTAATTTCAGGACATTAATAATGGGTCATTCAGTGATCGTAGTGCCATTCAATATCAAGGGGAAATGGTTGCATTCCCTCATTTTGAAGATGGTCATTACCTGACATTTGTCATGAATGATACTTGTCACCCCTTAGCCGAATATTATCTAGGTTTTGCTTCAGTATGTGAGGAGTCACAAATGGTGATGAACATTTTTGCAGTCATTATTAAATATTCCCACTTCTGACCTTCTTTATTATAGAAGGAAGGTTATCAATGAAGCAGTTGAAGACAGTAGCAGCCAGTACATGACCCTGAGCAATGTCTACAGTGGTGGGCTTAAACAAACTTATGTTCTGTTTTACTAGGGTTTCTTGATTTGCGACTGTCTTGATATCAAAAGCAGTATCACCTCATCTCTGGGGTTCAGTTATTTTATCCATGTTTGGACGAAGGCTGTCATAAATTCAGGAACTGAGCATCGGTGAGCTGGTGATTGCTGATGAAGTGCCACATCACAGCACTGTCAACAATCCCTTCTATCAGTTTGCTGATGATCAAGACTACATTAATGGGGAAGTAATTGGCCAGGTTGTGTTTGTTTCACACTTTTTTTGACAGGGCATACATGTGCAATTTTCCATGTTGTCAGGGAAGTGCTCATGTACTGAAATAGCTTGGCTGGGGCATGGTTAGTTCTGGAGCACAGATTCTTGAAAATATGCTTACAAAGCAGCCAAGCTTTATTATGTTCTCCTTCCCTGTCTCTTCTCCACCTATTCCTGACATCTTTAATTGGATTGTGAAGTTTCTATCTCACTGTGTTGTGATACTAGTGACTGGGTGACAATTCTCTATGAAGGGGTCATTTCCACCTTTCAGGGCATTATTACTGCAGTGTCCATTTCTACCCTTCTACAGGTAGTTCTCCTATAACACGATAATTGCATTTTTGTGTGACTTCACGCTACAGAAAACCGTGTTACAGGGAGATTGCTGTAAAAAAAACACTATACCTGTACAGCGTTACCACTATTCATCAATTGTGTCACAGCCAATTCATGTTAACAAAACACATGTTATAGCAGAGCTAACTGTATTTTAATGGACGAACAATATATTGAGACCTCCTTGGATTGCCCTCTTCACAGATGAATTTACCAAATGATAATACAGATCTATAAAACTGGTCCTATTCTGCCTTCTCCCAGGATCACCCCAGTAACCAAGAGATGCTGTTAAACATGACAGTCTTCCCTTTATTATACTTTTAGAAATAATGACTCAGTCCCAAAAATATGTTCCCCATTGTAGGCTGACAGCATTCTTTTCAATTGAAACTGTTGTTTTTGTACAAGTTCTGTGTAAAACTGTAGCGAGAATATTATTAAGGTGAGATGTTGTACAAGCATCCCAATCCCTATCACAAGCCTGCATTATAAATCAATAGTAAAATGTTGTGGATGCTGGAAGTCTGAAATAGAACAGAAAATTCTTGAAATGCTTAGCAGGAGAGGTGGGATCATTGGAAACAGAAACAAGGTTAACATTTTGGGTTGATTACCTTTTTTAAGAATTGGAAAAAATTAACAATGTAATAGGTTTTAAGCAAGTGAAAGTAGAGAAGATGGTAAATGAGCAAAAGGAACGGTCTTTCATACTATGACAGTTGAGGGGAGTTACTTGTCTGCCAGATGGGGTGGTGGTCTGAACCTTATTGGCTACAAATACAGTAGTGGTGGAAATGCATCTGGGTTGACCACAAGCTGTAAAGTGGAGCTGGATTGATTTTTCAGTTGGCACAGTCGCAATAGACCGTAGAGCTCCTTTTGAGATGTAACCTTCCTATGTTTCTTGGGTATGATGGATAATTTTTTTGGATTCGTTTTTTGCTGACCGACCAACACAATGCCCAAAGTTGATTGATGCTATAATGAGTGTTGACTTTG
Organism: Rhincodon typus; assembly: GCF_021869965.1. NCBI lineage: Eukaryota > Metazoa > Chordata > Chondrichthyes > Orectolobiformes > Rhincodontidae > Rhincodon > Rhincodon typus. The sequence goes on along the minus strand of NC_063353.1, from coordinate 34,491,626 downwards.
GCTTAATGATAGGGGTCCCAGCTCTGTGTCAGAAGATTCTTGGTACAATCCTCACTCAAACTTTGAGCATGTGTCTAGGTCAGCACTTGAATTCTAGGATTGTTGCACTGTTGGAAGTCCTACATTACGGATGAGCTATTACGTTAAGATGCCATCTAACTTTTGAGGTGATGTGACATAATCCATGGTACCTATTAATGAAATGGAAGAGAGTTCTACCCTTGCCCAAGCCACCATTTATCCCTCAGAAAAAGATTATCTGGTCATGTATCTTGTTGTTTGTGGAATCCTCTTCTGCATAACCTGGGGGTTGTAAAAGCAAAAATAGCAGATGCCAGAAATCTGAAACAAGCACCGAGAACGCTGGGGAAAACTCAGCAGGTCTGGCAGCACATGTGAAAAAAGGAACGGTCAACATTTTGAGTTTAGTATGACTTCTTCACGACTGCTAGTTAAATTTCCCTACACTGCAACAGCAACTACATTTCCAAAGCAGCAATATGTTGGTCTGGAGATGGATAGGTGCTGTAGACAAAGGGTGATTTCACATGTTAATATCTGTTAAATATAAAGCTGTTGGTGTCATGTCATCTCTGATTAATTGTTTGGGGAAGTATTAATTTCTTGCCATTATTAGTCGATCATATTGCTTGGAATAGACCAATGGATTCCTTGAATCATTCCATTCAACTGGAAGCATCCTGGAGGACTGTTTATATGTTTGGAAGCTATGTTTACATGAACAAACATTGGATCTCTGCTGTAAAGAGCAGGGCTTCATCCCTTTATTGCATTTTAAATTTTCAGGGAGAAGTGCAGAGCACCTGCAGGATCTGTCGTTTCAAGACCACAAAATGCACTTTAGGAGTGTGTATGGCTAGCAATGAAAATAATTTGTTACATCAGTCATGACATGACATCAAGATTAAGTGGCATTCTCTTATTCTTGTACTATCAGATCAAAGAACAATAAAAAAAAGACAGTGCATGAACAGGCCCTTCAGCCCACCAAGACTGTGCCAACACATAATGTCTTTCTAAACTAAAAACCTTTTGCCTTTATGCAGTCTTTATTCCCAGCCTATTCATGTATCTGCCAAGATGCCTCTTAAATGTTACTATTATATCTGCTTTCACCACCACCTCTTAAAGTGCATTCCAAGCATTTACCATGCTAGTTTTAAAAAAAACTAGCCTCTCGCATCTCCTTTAAATTTCCCCCCCTTTTACCTTAAACATATGTCCCATTGTAATTGACATTTGTACCTTGGGGGCAAAATCTCTGAACATCTATTCTATCCATGCCTCTCAATGTTGTAAACTTTATGTCAGGTTGTCCTGCTCAGGTGAAAACAAACAAAGTTGTTCAATTTCGTTTGATAGCTCATACCCTCCAAATTAAGCAACATTCTGGTAAACTGTTCCCGTATCCTCTCCAAAGCCTCCATATCCTTCTGGTAGTGTGGCGACCAGAATTGTACAAAATATTCCAAACTTGGCCAAAGTAAAGTTCTATACAGCTAGAACATGACTTGCCGACTTTAATACTGTATCCCCCAAACAGTGAAGGCAGGCATGCAATATGACTTCTTGACCATTTTATGCACTTATGTTGCCATTTTCAGTGAACTAAGGACCTGTACACCTAGATCTCTGTTTGTAAATGCTTCTAAAGGTTCTGCCATTTACCGTATACTTCCCTCGTGCATTAGATCTTCCAAACTGCCTTCTATCTAACGGTTGCCCAGATTAAACTCCATCCCTCACTTCTCCACCCAAGTCACCAACCTATCTGAAATAACTCCACAGAGGCCATATCTCGTCACCATATCACTCTTTATTTACACATATATATTACTTGACACTACTCTGGCTTCCTCAGAGCCAGCTCTTAGAGTGACTAGAACCTCTGACACTCCTGTTTATATCTGTCAGCCAGGGTTTCCTAATTGGACCAAGTTAACAGTCCCAATCAGGGAACTCATATTCTATGATGTTTGCCTGGCTGACCTCGTTATAATGACGACACTCTCTGTATTCTGCTGTATCCTTTCACAATCCTCCTCACTATCCGCAGCTCCCCCATCTATGTGTTGTCCACAAACTTACTAATCAGGCCACTTACATTCTCCTCCAAGTAACAGGCATCATAACATTGATGTCCATGGAACACCACTGGGTACAAATCTCCAGTCAGAAAAAGACCTTTCTACTGCTGCTCTGTGTCTTCCATTGCAAAGCCACTTCTATATCCATTTAGCTACTATAGATCCCATGTGACTTCACTTTCGTATTAGACTGACTGCCATGGGACTTGCTGAAGTCCATGTAGACAACATCTACTGCCCTAGTCTCATCTGTCATCTTTGTCACTTTCTCAAAAAACTCCAAATCAAGTTTGAGACTCGACCTTCCCCACAAAAAGCTACGCTGCCTATCACTAATAAATCCATATTTTTCCAAATACGAGTAAATCCTATCCCTAAGAATTTTCTCCAGCAATTTCCTCACCTGTCTCTCTCATAATCTAGGACAGATCCCATCAATTCTTGGGGACTTCTCTACCTTAATATTTTTTAAAACATCCAATACCACCACCTCTTTTATATTGACATATCCTTAAATATCAACATAGTCCTCCCAAGACTCACCATCTACCAAGTCCTTCTCCTTTTTGAATACTGATACAAAGTATTCCTTAAGGACTTCACCCACTTCCTCTGGTTCCACACACAAATTCCCTGCTTTGTCCTTGAGTGGGCCTACCCTTTCCCGAGCCAACCTTTTGCTCCTTACATATGTATGAAATGCCTTAAGATTTTCCTTGATCTGTTTGCCAAAGATATTCCATGGCCCTTTTAGCCATCCTAATCCCTTGTTTGAATTCTTTCCAGCTATCTTCATAATCTCCAAGGGCACTATCTGCCTTAAGTTTCTTCATTTTTAAGTATGATTCCTTTTCCTTTTTGACTAAGCTCTCAACTTCTCTTGTCATCCAATGTTCCCAAATCTTGCCATTCTTATCCTGACTTTGACAAGAACATGCTGGTCGTGAACTCTTACTGGCCTTTAAGAGATTACCATATACCAGATGTGGATTTACCTTCAAATAGCCTCCCCCAGTCTACATTTCCCAGTTCCTGCCTAATGTTGACGTAGTTAGCCATCCCTCAATTCACTACTTTCACCTGAGGATGACACTTACCCTTATCCAAAAGTGATTTAAAACTTACAGAATTATAGAATCCCTACAGCCCATTTAGCCCATTGAGTCCACACCGAATGTCCGAAGATCATCCGAGCCCCAACCCTTTCCCCAAAACCCTGCATTTCCCATCGCTAATGCATCAAACCTGCACAACTTTGGACTTTGGGAAGAAACTGGAGCACCGAGAGCGGACCTACACAGACAGTCACATGAAAGTAGAATTGCACCCTGGTCCCTGGCACTGTAAGGCAACAGTGCTAACCACTGAGCCATCATGCCACCCTGTCTTTTATGATCACTGTTCCTGAAATGCTCTCCCAATGAAACTTTGATCACCTGGCCGGGCTCATTTCCCAAATACCAGGTCGAGTATGGCCCTTTCCTTTACACATTGTTTCAAAAAATCTAAGGGATCCCCAGTCAATATAGGGGAAGTTAAAATCATCCACCATAACAACCCTGTTGCTGCTCAGACTGACCTCAGGCCAGGCTCTGCTCCTCAAGTATTTATCCTGCTGTTGTTATTCACACCCAGGTTTGCTGTCCTTCGCTCTGCTGCTGCTGCTGCTGTTACTACTTGGAATGATCTTGAAGATTTTTGAAGACATAGCACATGTGATCTGAATATTTTAAGAAAATTGGTCTAGATTTTCCGCTGGCCTACATTATTCCAGCATAGATCAGAGGTGCACATGAGGACCCCGCAGAATCCTTATCATCCCATATTCTGAAGGAATTGCCCAGGAAATTTAATTTTCTGCAGGGGAATTCCTCTAGACCTGGAACCCTCAAAAGATTATATTTATTTGCTGAAACTAAGGAAATAGTTAATTCAGGAAAAGTTACACTACTCAATATGTAGTCTAACTCCTGAATAAGTAACGATTCAACTAACCCCATATTTACCGTCCACACCCCCAACTACACTGCAGGAGCCTCAATTCCTGATTTCTCAATATTTGAAAATTTAAATAATTTTCCTTGTTTTTAAGTTTCTTTACAGTCTCATCTTCCCAAATTCTGCAACTTTTTTTAACCTAAAACATTTTCTTGCCTCTACATTTCCCTGATTGATGGCCCCCAGTTGTATGGACCCAATGCTCTCACTTACTTTATCTATTCCGCTCTGTCTTTCCATATCTGTCCTCCTTAAAATCCAACTCTTCGACCATGTTTTTAGTTGCATTCCTAACAAAACACTTCATTTTGTTTACAATTCATTTATATCTGATTATGCCTCTGTAGAGCATCTTTGGTAGCTGTCCACACAAAAGTTACTATGGAACTTCTCCCACCCACGTTTTCACAAGAAACATGGTCAAAAAAGACCTTTTTTGACAACTTTGGTTGATCCATTCAGAAAGACTTTGCATTAGATCATACAGAAGTATCTTAAATAATTTTAATGTTTATCTCCGCATGGATACCTCTGGGCAGATGAAATTTTATACAGAGATATGCAAGAGATTATCTATTTGACAATGGTTAAAAGGATATATCAGCAACGTATATTAGAACCTTTTTAAAAGTAAAGGATCAGAGACTTGCATGTTCAAACAGATAAACTTTTGTTACCCTGGATGGACATGTCGTCTGAGGAATGGGAGGGGGAGTCGAAATGGTTCGCGACTGGGAGGTGCAGTTGTTTGTTGCGAACCGAGCGTAGGTGTTCTGCAAAGCGGTCCCCGAGTCTCCGCTTGGTTTCCCCGGTGTAGAGGAAGCCACACCGGGTACAGCGGATGCAGTATACCACATTGGCAGATGTGCAGGTGAACATCTGCTCGATGTGGAAAGTCTTCCTGGGGCCTGGGATGGGGGTGAGGGAGGAGGTATGGGGGCAGGTGTAGCACTTCCTGCGGTTGCAGGGAAAAGTGCCGGGTGTTTTGGAGCTGGAGGGGAGTGTGGAGCGGACAAGGGAGTCACGGAGAGAGTTGTCCCTCCGGAAAGCAGATAAGGGTGGGGAGGGAAAGATGTCTTTGGTGGTGGGGTCGGATTGCAGATGGCGGAAGTGTCGGAGGATGATGCGTTGGATCCGGAGGTTGGTGGGGTGGTACGTGAGGACGAGGGGGATTCTTTTTTGGTTTTTATTGCGTGGACGGGGTGTGAGGGATGAGTTGCGGGAGATGTGGGAGACACGGTTGAGGGCGTTCTCGACCACCGAGGAGGGGAAGTTACGGTCCTTGAAAAACGAGGACAACTGAGATGTACGGGAGTGGAATGCCTCATCCTGGGAGCAGATGCGGCGGAGGCGAAGGAATTGGGAATAGGGGATAGCATTTTTGCAGGAAGGTGGGTGGGAGGAGGAGTATTCTAGGTAGCTGTGGGAGTCGGTGGGCTTGAAATGAATATCGGTTTCTAGGTGGTTGCCCGATATGGAGACAGAGAGGTCCAGGAAGGGGAGAGAGGTGTTAGAGATGGTCCAGGTAAACTTAAGGTTGGGGTGGAAGGTGTTAGTGAAGTGTATGAACTGTTCGAGCTCCTCGTGGGAGCACGAGGCGGCGCCGATACAGTCATCAATGTAACGGAGGAAGAGGTGGGGTTTAGGGCCGGTGTAGGTACGGAAGAGGGATTGTTCCACGTAACCTACAAAGAGGCAGGCGTAGCTTGGGCCCATGCGGGTACCCATGGCTACCCCCTTTGTCTGTAGGAAGTGGGAGGAATTGAAAGAGAAGTTGTTGAGTGTGAGGACGAGTTCGGCTAAGCGGATGAGGGTATCAGTGGAGGGGGACTGGTCGGGCCTGCGGGACAAGAAGAAGCGGAGGGCCTTAAGGCCATCTGCATGGGGAATGCAGGTGTAGAGGGACTGGACGTCCATGGTGAAGATGAGGTGTTGGGGACCGGGGAATTGGAAGTTCTGGAGGAGGTGGAGGGCGTGGGTGGTGTCACGGACATAGGTAGGGAGTTCCTGGACCAAGGGGGAGAAAATGGAGTCTAGATAGGTGGAGATCAGTTTGGTGGGGCAGGAGCAGGCGGAGACAATGGGTCGACCAGGGCATTCAGGTTTGTGGATTTTGGGAAGGAGATAGAAGCGGGCAGTGCGAGGTTGGGGAACGATGAGGTTGGAGGCCGTGGGTGGGAGGTCACCTGAGGTGATGAGGTTGTGGATGGTTTGCGAGATGATGGTTTGGTGCTCAGGGGTGGGGTCATGATCAAGGGGGCGGTAGGAGGAGGTGTCGGAGAGTTGGCGTCCGGCCTCGGCGATGTAGAGGTCAGTGCGCCATACTACAACTGCGCCTCCCTTGTCCGCGGGTTTTATGGTGAAGTTGGGATTGGAGCGGAGGGCTGCACGTTCTGCGGGGGAGAGGTTGGAGTGGGTGAGAGGGGTGGAGAGGTTGAGGCGATTGATGTCTCGACGGCAGTTGGAGATGAAGAGGTCAAGGGAGGGTAGGAGGCCTTGGGGTGGTGTCCAGGAGGAGGGGGTGTGTTGGAAGCGGGAGAAGGGGTCAGTAGAGGGAGGGTTAGGTTCACGGTTAGAGAAGTAAGCGCACCTCATCCCTCACACCCCGTCCACGCAATAAAAACCAAAAAAGAATCCCCCTCGTCCTCACGTACCACCCCACCAACCTCCGGATCCAACGCATCATCCTCCGACACTTCCGCCATCTGCAATCCGACCCCACCACCAAAGATATCTTTCCCTCCCCACCCTTATCTGCTTTCCGGAGGGACAACTCTCTCCGTGACTCCCTTGTCCGCTCCACACTCCCCTCCAGCTCCAAAACACCCGGCACTTTTCCCTGCAACCGCAGGAAGTGCTACACCTGCCCCCATACCTCCTCCCTCACCCCCATCCCAGGCCCCAAGAAGACTTTCCACATCAAGCAGATGTTCACCTGCACATCTGCCAATGTGGTATACTGCATCCGCTGTACCCGGTGTGGCTTCCTCTACATCGGGGAAACCAAGCGGAGACTCGGGGACCGCTTTGCAGAACACCTACGCTCGGTTCGCAACAAACAACTGCACCTCCCAGTCGCGAACCATTTCGACTCCCCCTCCCATTCCTCAGACGACATGTCCATCCTGGGCCTCCTACAGTGCCACAACGATGCCACCCGAAGGTTGCAGGAACAGCAACTCATATTCCGCTTGGGAACCCTGCAGCCCAATGGTATCAATGTGGATTTCACAAGTTTCAAAATCTCCCCTCCCCCCACCGCATCCCAAAACCAGTCCAGCTCGTCCCTGCCTCCCTAACCTGTTCTTCCTCCCACCTATCCCCTCCTCCCACCTCAAGCCGCACCTCCATCTCCTACCGACCAACCTCATCCCGCCCCCTTGACCTGTCCGTCCTCCCTGGACTGACCTATCCCCTTCCTAACTCCCTACCTACACTCACCTTTCCTGGCTCCATCCCCGCCTCTTCGACCTGTTTGTTTCCTCTCCACCTATCCTCTCCTCTATCCCTCTTCTATCCGCCTCCCACTCTCTCCCTATTTATTTCAAAACCCCCTTCCCCTCCCCCTTTTCTGATGAAGGGTCTAGGCCCGAAACATCAGCCTCTCTGCTCCTATGATGCTGCTTGGCCTGCTGTGTTCATCCAGCCCTGCACCTTGTTGTCTCGGATTCTCCAGCATCTGCAGTTCCTTCTATCTCTGATTCAAACTTTTGTTACAGTTGCGGCAACAAAAACTGGCGTCCATTTACAATGTGTAGTGCTGTAATGGAATTGGATGTTAGAATGGTATATATTAGGACTACATTTGAGTGAATGAATGTATAACAAGCCTCCTCATCTGTGAGGTAATAACTTTTTCCACAGAACCAGCATAAGCACAGTAGGCAAATGGCCTCTTCCTTTGCAGAAAGAAATTGTACTTGTTCCATTCCACAGCTTGACTTTGTGTGTAGAATAGCATGTTGAGATAAATGTGCTTTTTTGATGAGTAGCTATATCAGGTATATTTTTCTGGTCCCATGGCTTGACAAAGATGGAAACACATTATTGTGTTAAAGCGAATGAGTTGAAGATTTGCTTTCATTAGGTCATTGATTATGTTAGATTGATCCTGGAACCTAAACAATTTAGACTGGCAGTAGAATTGAACTTCATTTCTTCTAAAAAAAAATTTGTGGTGAGACATGGGAGAATGAACACAATAACTAGCACTCGAGAACATGGATTAGGAAAACAAACGGGGCTAAAGGCCAACATATACTTAAAGATAGGTGATTGTCACTAGACTATTAATCCAGAAACTCAGCTAATGTTCTGGAGACCGGGGTTCGAATCCTGCTGTGACAGTCAATAAAAAAAATCTGGAATTAAGGATCTCCTGATCACCATGAAACCATTGTCGATTGTTAGAAAAACCCATCTGGTTCATTAATGTCCTTCAAAGAACAAAATCTGACATCCTCACCGAGTCTGGTCTACATGTGACTCCAGACCCACAGCAATGTGGTTGACTGTCAGTTGCCCTCTGAAATGGCCTAGCAAGCTATCCAGTTGTACCAATCGCTACAAAGTCTCAAAAAAAAATGAAACTGGACAGATCACCTGGCATCGACCTAGGCACCGGAAAAGAACAACAGCAGAAACAGCCCTGTCAACCCTGCAAAATCCTCCTCACTAACATCTGGGGGCTAGTGCCAAAATTGGGAGAGCTGTCTCACAGACTAGTTAAGCAACAGCCTGACATCATCTTATTCACGGAATCATACAAACAATATCCCAGACACCACCATCACCATCCCTGGACATATCCTGTCTCATTAGCAGGACAGACCCAGCAGAGGTGGCGGCACAGTGGGATACAGTTGGGAGGGAGTTGCTCTGAGAATCCTCAACATTGATTCCGGACCTTATGAAGTCTCATGGCTTCAGGTTAGCCATGGGCAAGGAAACCTCCTGCTGAATACTGTCCTCCCTCAGCTGACAAATCCATATTGAACAACACTTGGAGGAAGCACTGAGGATGTCAAGGGCACAACATATACTCTGGGTGGGGGATTTCAATGTCGACCACCAAGAGTGGCTTGGCAGCAGTGCTACTGATTGAGTTGGTTGGGTCCCAAAGGACATAGCTGCTGGACTACATCTGCGGCAGGTCATGAGGGAACCAACAAGAGAGAAAAAACATACTTGACCTCATCTTTACTAATCTGCCAGCTGCAGTTGCATCTGTCCATGATATTATTGGTAAGAGTGACCACCAGTCCTTGTGGTGATAAAATCCTGCCTTCGCATTGAGAATAACCTCCATCGTGTTGTGTGGCACTATCAACATGCTGAATGGGACAGACTTCACACAGATCCAGCAACTCAAGGCTGGGCCTCCATGAGGCACTGTGGGCCATCAACAGCAGCAGAATTGTTCTCCACAATCTGTAACCTCATGGCCCAGCATATCCCCCACTTAAACTGCAGTTCTGCAACATCCAGTCATGAATGCTAGTGGACAATTAAACAATTCACTGGAGGAGGAAGCTCCACAAATATGCCTATTCTCAATGATGGAAGAGCCCAGCACATCAGTGCAAAAGTTGAGGCTGAAGCTTTTGCAGCAATCTTCAAGAAGTGCCGAGTGGATGATCCATCTCTGCCTCCTCGGTGGTCCTCAGCACTGCAGATACCAGTTTTCAGCCAACTCAATTCGCTCTGTGTGATATCAAGAAACAGTTGGAGACACTAGTTATTGCAAAGTCTACAGGCCCTGACAACATTCCAGCAATAGTACTGAAGACCTGTACTCCGGAACCTGTCACTCCACTAGCTAAGCTGTTCCAGTACAATTACAACACTGGTACCTACCCGACAATGTGGAAAATTGCCCAAGTATGTCCTGTACCTGAAAAAAAGGACATATCCAACCTGGCCACTTACCGCCCCATCAGTAAAATGATGGAAAGTGTCAACAACAGTGTTATCAAGCAGCCCCTGCCGATGCCCAGTTTGGGTTCTGCCAGGGCCACTCAGCTCTTGACCTCATTACAGCTTTGGTTCAAACATGGACAAAAGAGCTGAATTCCAGAGGTGAGGTGAGAGTGATAGCCCTTGACATCAAGGCTGCATTTGACCGAGTGTGTCATCAACAAGCCCTAGCAAAACTGGAATCAGTGGGTATTGGGGGAGGACACTGCGGTGGTTGAAGTCATACCTGACAGGAAGATGGTCATGGTTGTTGGTGGTCAATCATCTCAGCTCCAGGACATCTCTGCAGGAGTTCCTCAGGGTAGTGTTCTCAGCCCAACCATCCTCAGCTGCTTCATCAATGACCTTCCCTCCAAAATAAGGTCAGACATGGGGATGTTTGCCAATGATTGCACAATGTTCAGCACCATTCGCGACTCCTCAGATACTGAAGCAGTCCATGTTCAAACGCAACAAGATCTGGACAATATCCAGGCTTGGGCTGACAAGTAGCAAGTCACATTTCTGCCTCACAAATGCCAGGCTATGACAGTCACGAATAAGAGACAATCTAACCACCGCCCCTTGGCATTCAGTGGTGTAACCGTTACTGAATCCCCCACTACCAACATCCTGGGGGTTATCATTGCCCAGAAACTCAACTGGACTCACCACATAAACACACTGTCTACAAGAGCAGGACAGAAGCTGGGAATACTGCAGCGAGTAACTCGCCTCCTGACTCCTCGAAGTCTGTTCACCATCTGCAAGGCACAAGTCAGGAGTGTGATGGAATACTCCCCACTTACCTGGATGAGTGCAGCCCAAACAGCCCTCAAGAAGCTTGACATAATCCAAGACAAAGCAGCTCACTTGATTAGCACTACATTCTCAAGCATCCACTCCCTCCAACACCGACGCTCAGTAGCAGCAACGTGTACTATCTACAAGATACACTACAGAAATTCACTAAAGATCCTCAGACAGCACCTTTCAAACCCACGACCACTTCCATCTACAAGGACAAGGGCAGCAGATATATGGGAACACCACCATCTTCAAGTTCCCCTCCAAGCCATTCAGCATTCTGACTGGGAAATATATTGCCATTCCTTCACAGTTGTTCGGTCAAAATCCTGGAATTCCCTCCCTAATGTGTGGGTCAACCCACAGCAGGTGGATTGCAGTGGTTCAAGAAGGCAGCTCACCACCTACATCTCAAGGGCAACTAAGGATGGGCAATAAATGCTGGCCAGCCAGCGATGCCCACATCTCAGAAATGAATAAAAAAAATTTTTGAAGTAGAAACCGAGGTAGTGAATGCACTGGTAGTAATCCTCTAAGAATTTGGTGATTCTGGAGAAGACCCAGAGAACTGGAAAACTGACAATGTAAAATCTTTTTCAAAAAGGGAGAGAAACACCAGAAATAGATGAGATAGCAAGAACTGCAGATACTGGAGTCTGAGATAACACAGTGTGGAGCTGGAGGAGCACAGCAGGCCAGCAGCATCAGAGGAACAGGAAAGCTAACATTTCGGATTAGGACCCTTCTTCAGACTGAAACGTCAGCTTTCCTTTTCTGCTGGTGCTGCCTGGCCTGCTGTGTTCCTCCAGCTCCACACTTAAGTATAAATAGGTTTTTTTTAAAATTCATTTTGTGGGATGTGGGCATTGCTGGCTGGCCAGTATTTATTGGCCATCCCTAGTTGCCCTTGAGAAGACAGTGGTGAGCTGCCTTCTTGAACGGCTGCAGCCCACCTGCTGTGGGTTGACCCACAATGCCATTAGGCAAGGAATTCCAGGATTTTTGACCCAGGAACAGTGATGTATTTCCAAAACAGGATGATGAGTGGCCGGTAGGGGAACTTGAAGGTGGTGGTGTTCCCATTTAACTGCCTACTTTCTCCTCTTACATCTTATGGTCTTAAGAACTGGAGATCAAGAGTTAAAATCTTGAATGGTTAAAAACAAGTTTCTATCAATAACCACACCAGGAAAGAAGAATTTCCCATTCGCAAAAAGAGGGCTTAATAAAAGGCTTATTTGCAAAACAACTGTTTGAATTTAGTTGGGAATGACCATCAATACAGACAGATAATGGGACTTTATGATTGCTATTCTTTTGGAACAGTGAGCACGTTTTCTGTGGATTGCATTGGTTATAAAATGCGATCTTTGTCCCGAAGCTTTTCTTCCAATGTCCGAGCTTTCTCCTGAAAGTTTTTGCTATATTTATTCATCTTCCTCAGGAGATTAATTAGAAAAGTTAACTGAATGATCAAGTGTATGCTGTTTCTCATTCATACTTTACCACCTGCAGGGCTGACACTTTTGACTATATGCGTTAGTTTTGCCTGGTGCCCAAAATATCTTTGCATATGCCATTGTAGCTCAGATCTTACACCAACTAGCTGAGAGACTTCAATTCAGCACCAGTATGGAAGACATGAACAGATAAGGTTGAGGCAAAGTTTGGTCAACACAATTATTGATTTTCCACAGAATGATGCAGCACAGGGGAAGGTCACTGTGCCTGTATCAGTTGTTTGAAATAGCTATTGATTTAGCCCCCCTTCAAGTATTTAGCCAACTTCTTTTTGAAAATTACAGTAGAATCTACTTCCACTAGATTCTCAGACCATGCATTCCAGATCACACAACTTCATTCCATCGGACAAAAAAAATTGTTAATGCTTCAGTTATTTTGCTACTTTACAGTCCACTGTCCAATAGTTTTACATCCTTCTACCACGATTTAGTTGTTTACCTTTTAGATAAATAACTGATCACTTCCTAATTTACAATGTAATTAATTGTACTCACTACAATTTGGTGTCCTGTGCTGGGTGCTGGACCAACACACAATTTTCTTAATATAACTGAAATATGTTCATTTATACAGCTTCTTTGAATATTGGAATGCCTAAGATCTTTCTAGACAGTTAAGTAATTTTGAAGTGGTCACTGCTGTGATGTAGGAAATGGTGCAGCCAATTTGCACTCAGCAAGCTTGCATATGATAATGACCAGATAATCCTTTTTTTTGATGTTGGTTGAGAGGTAAATGAGCAGAAAACTCCTCTTCTTGAAAGTAGTGCCATAGAATCTTTTATTCCAGCTAAACTGGGCAGATAGGAAATGAGTTAATGTTTCATCTGAAAAACAGCACCTCTGATAAGCTGCTTGTGCTTCCTTTAGTTCTGAAACCAACGTTATTTACTAGTGTTGCAGTGTTTATACCTTCCCTGAAGAAGCTACATATAGAATTCAACAGCTTTGAATCTGTTCCTATGACTTTGTGTTGCATTCCCAGAAGGTAACCACATTTCTGCAATGAAGGAATTACAGACTTGTCTGGCTTGCTCAAATCAAGTTAATGGCGAAGTAACAAGTTATTTTGGTGAGATGGATAAGAGGAACCTAATTCAGGATATTATCTCTGAACTCTGGAATAATGACGAAAGGAATATTGGTGTGGGTTCCTAGAATCTCTAGTGTGAAAGCAGGGCATTGGGCCCATCGAAAAATCACTGACCCTCCGAACAGCATCCCCCCCACCACTACCCTATCATCCTGCATTTCCCATGGCTCATCCACCTAACCTGCACATCTTTGGGCGGTGGGAGGAAACCAGAGCACCCAGAGGAAACCCATGCAGGGCATGTGCAAACTCCACACAGGCAATCACCCAAGGCCAGAATCCTACCCGGAACCCTGGAGCTGTGAAGCAGCAGTGTTAACCACTGAACCACTGTGCCGTGATCAGGGTCTGACTTTGAAAAGCATTCAACTTGGGCTGTTGCCCATGTACTTGCAGTTGACATGCAGGAACTGGGCAGGGCAACGAGAGGCAGCTGAAAATGAATAACTCTGATACCAGATACAGGCTTTGCACAACTGTTGTGATGGGCACGCTGTCACAGTGTGAAGGTTTCAAGTGTTAGGAGCTTTGAAACCTTTCAAACTAACTAGGCCAAATGCTTAATAATTTTCAGCTCTTTTCCACTATGGCTGCAGGTGTATGGGTTAGTCAACCAACAGTGCACACAAAAGGGTTAGACCGCAAACAAGACTGAACTCCGGAGGTTGTTGGAGTTCAAATATTTTGCTCTGCTTTACTTTCCTCCCTTAAGTGTGTACTTTTCTGAAATGATTATCAAATGTTGGATGATAACCTTCTGTGCAGAAATGATATTTGCTTTAGATCAATTATTGACTGACAGCAATTGTTAGAATCATCTTTCAACCACAGTCAGATCTCAAAAACAACACTCGCTTTTAACAAATGTTGACTTACACAACTTCTCTGTGATGCTGGATTACTCAAGAGGACTGACATAATCCTGTAACATATTGCCTCTGAGGATCAGTGCATCTAGAAGTTATTAGATGTGCCAAGCTCTCACCCTTCCCTTAGGATCTGTAGAGATCAAATCCACTTTTCCTACACCAAACCTGTATTCTGGCCATTTTCTTTTCTGAATATATTGATTGATTTTTCTTCTATTCTACTGGTTGGATTACTTAGATAATACGGTCTGTCAATTAAACGATAGATAGTACAAATGGTGTACATAGTGTACATCATCTGCACTATCTTTTGATCTCTCCACCTATAAATTAAACAATAGACATAGCTATTTATTCATAGTTCACACAGAATTAGCACGATCCCCTCAGAGCAATTCACACCCTCTTCTCCCCTCCACCAGAAACTACACACCTGCTATTGATTACTGCACACACACCCTTGATTACTTGAAAGCATGCCGAGTGCAGAATGAACTTTCTATAATTTTCCCCTATGTCGTAGTTGAAGGCAAATTAAAGCAAATGGCTCCTTTATCAAGGTCCTTAAGGGCTATTGAAGCTGTCAAACCATCGGACCAGTTCCACCAAGCACCCAAATCAAAAAGGAAAATTGCAATTTTTTTTGCAGTTTTGTATTAAGCAAGTGAAACTGGGGCATTTGGGGGTTTACAACAGAGAGCAGTTCTTTGATTTGAAACTACAAGCATTAAATTCTGTCCATAGTTATTAGCATACAGAAAAAGGCCAATCAATCCAACATGTCCATTACAACTTTGTGAAAGTTTGTGTAATTATAAGACTACTGTATTTGCCAGTAAAACAAAAACTTCATGTTTTTACTGCCACTAAACTTGATTATTCCAATGCACTCTTCAATCCATATTCTATCTTGAACCTTCTGTAAACTTAAGCTCATCCATAACCCTTCTGTTCAGATCCTATATGGCACCTAGTTGAATTCACCCATCACGCCTTTTGTCAGTGGAGTACGTTGGCTTGCAGTCCAGCAATGCTAAGGTTTTAAAATTCTCATTTTTGTTTTCGGATGTCTCCCTAGCATTGCTCCTCCATATCTCTGTTGTCTTCCCTGATCAGCAAACACATTATTGTGGCAAAGAAAAGTTCATGGCATAGGACGTTAGCATGGCTAGAAGACTGGCGAGCTAACAGGAGGCAAAGAATAGGCATAAATTGGTCTTTTTCAGGTTCGCATGATGTAATGAGTGGTGTGCCACAGGGATTACTGCTAGGACCTCAACTGCTTGTAAATTTTAATGACTTGATTGAATGCACAAAAGATATGATAGGCAAGTTTGCTGATGACACAAAGGTAGGTTGCTAAGTAAGTTGTGAAGAGAACCTAAGGAGGCTACAAAAAGATATAAATTGGTTAAGTGAATGGGTAATGATTGGCAAATTGAATATAATGTGGAAAAATATGAAATTGTTCATTTTGGCCGGAAGAGAAAAACAGGAGCATTATTATAAAAATAGCATAAATGGAGAGACCTTGCAGAATTCTGAGATACGAAGGGGTCCAGGTATCCTAGTGCATGAAACGCAAGGCTAGTATACAGTCCAGCAAGTAATTAGAAAAGCTAGTAGAATGTTATAATTTATTGTGAGGGGAATTTAATGCAAAATTAGGGAAGTATTGCTTCAGTTATACCAGAGGACCTCAGCTCCTGACCTCATTACAGCCTTGGCTCAATCATGGACAAAGAGCTGAATTCCAGACTGAAATGAGAGTGACAGGAAAGGGAAGGGCAGCTGTGAATAGATTAACCGGCTTCATTTCTTGTCAGGTTAATGCAAAGGAGGAGCTGCCACATAAAATCAGTGTATCAAAGTCAGACAACATGATTTTAAGAGCAGACACTGTCATATATCTTTTACTTGTATAACTTGTTTGGCAGCGGGGCTGGATCTCGGCTGCAGGTCTTACTGTGAACTGGTCCCATAATAACTTCTTGTCTCATGAATCTCATGTTCTGTTTTCAAAATAGGTACAGAGCTCGAGTGGAAAAGGTTGAATCACCTGCCAAAGTCCATGTCTTCTATATTGATTACGGCAATGTAAGTACTTGAAGTCCACTAAACCCTTTGGAGCATCCTCCTAGTGACAATGACTTTTATTCATTTACCCTGACACAGCCTTTCATAATCTAACTGATGTCTGTCACCGGTAAGAATGTAAGATAGTCAGCATAAGGAAGAAAACCTTTTAAGAATATTAGCTGCATTGCAAAAGAGAGAGGCTTGTAAAACTGAAGTAGTCATCTTCCCAATGCTGTAGCAGCATTGCTTTTCCTTTTCACGATAAAAGATGTTTGCAACTAACATGCCTTGTGTTTGATACTCAGTACATCTGCCACAGATCATGGTTGTGTAAATGTTCTCATTTTTGAATTTCAAATAAAAATGCATCCCTTTTCGCAGTGATTCTCCTTCTAAAAATACGTGGTATTCTTCTTGGTTGACTGTAGCCTCAATTTAAACAAACACATGGAGGTATTAAATCCCAAACCACCGCTCCCCCATATACCCACACACACACGCACTTACGCCAGTATACTACTTTCGTAGACATTATCAACGCAGAAAGCTGATATTTCCATCCTTCTGATGAATTAGGCAGCACCTGATACCAGATAAAAGGAGTTAATTTTATCTATCTGCAGCATGTGGAATATCTTCCTGTGATGAATCACTTCCCCCAAATGATTTGAGCAGACTCAGCAATTATTTTTACTTCCTCTTGTATTCTTTTTACTGTTTTGTAAAAGGACATGGGCCTGTCCTGTCTGTTTTTGAGCAAACAATCTTGTTTTGAGAAAACCAACAATCAATTTCTAAATACATTTGGACATCAAATTCTTCAGTTAATGGAAACCCACTTTCACAGCTTCTGAACTTTTTTCCTCTCATAATGTGGAAGCATTAGTTATCAAGGTTTACCAATTAAATTGGATCAGTAGTAAGGTAAGCAGTAAAACTCAGGCCAGGATCCAAGCTCTTTCCTTCACTTTGAAGAAAATACACAAGTTTGATTTCCAGTTTTTAAGTAAAGTGGAATCAGAGTTTGGAGGATAATGGTTGCAAGGCAAGTAGAGATGCGGTGACATTTCACAAAATTTGGCATTAACACACTAGCAAAATTAAGGGCAGTGGAAAGGTGATCAGCTAAATATCATCATAATCTAAGGACCCAACTTCAGGAGCTTCAGGGGATGCTCTTGTCATCCTGCAGAAGGACCTGTATAACATAAGGTTTACACTGACAAACAGCCAGTAATATTCATGACACACAGCTATCAAGTAATGACCATCTCAAGCAAGAGAAATTTCCCTTTAGCTATAGGGAACATTGGCATCACCAAGTACATATATTGTGGAGCTCGTGGATCACCATTGACCATAAGCTTAATGGACCAACCATATCAACATTTTGGTTGTGAGAATATGCCAAGCCAAATGGGTTTTCTCATGACTTGGACGTACAAATTGCATTCCTCCTTCACCTTTTGAACCAGTATCCTAAAATTCCTTCCTTAATATAATTACTGGAGCTCCATCAGTACAAAATATTAATGTGAAAATAATGCAAATTTAATGTGATGATAATGCAAATTGAATGTGAAAAGCTACCTTTACCTCAAGAATCGTAATGAATGTGGTCCCACCAGCATTACCTGTATAATAAAGAATTTCTCTACTGTCCCTGTCTACGTTGCAGGGGATCTTTGCAAAGGAAGTGGTGATGTTACAGTAATGTCACTGGACGAGCAATCCAGACCTCCAGCCCAGCGTTCTGGGAACATGGCAGATAGTGGAATTTGAATTCAGACAAATCTAGAATTAAGAGCTGGCCTAACAGCCACTATCAATTGTCATAAAAACCCACTGGTTTACTAATATTTTTTAGGGAAGGAAATCTGCTGTCCTTATCTGGTCTGGCCTTCATGTCACTTGAGACCCACTGCAATGTAGCTGACTCTTAACTGCCCTCTGGGCAATTAGGGATGGGTAATAAATGCTGGCCTAGCCAGAGTTGCCTACATGGCAAGACTGAATATAAAGAAAAATTTGGTTCTCATTCCTAATCACTATGTATTAACAACCACTGGAACACACACAAGGCTGGGATCAGGCCAGGCTCTGACAGACACATACTGTCTTAGCTCACAAGAAAAATCAGTATTTGAGTATTGTAACACAGGCAGTTCTTGTTAACAGAATTAATCTATTTCTTTCAGACAAAGAAAGGGACAATTTTTTGAAATTTCTACAACTCTGACTCAAGTGGAATTGACAAGAAGTCAGCTTAAGTGAATAAACGCGGCAAATAAACATTCTGGTAGATCTGTTCAGATATTGAAGGTTGCCAATACAGTACCCAACTATTCTGAAACTATCAAAAGCTGCAGATGGCTTATGATCTGCTCACATGTTGCTGTCCTTTCAGTTATCAATCCTGTCGGTGTTAGTTGTAAATAAGGTGGAAGCATTCTTGTTTCTGTCAACTGCACCTGGGATAGGAAAGCACTGATCATAATTATTGTCAAATTTGCAGTCTCATGAGCCAAAGCTCATGATGTCATACTAGTTGTATCACTCTGTTATCTGGCCACTAATTTATAAGCATTATAATTAATATATAAATTTGTGATCTAGCATCGATCCAATGGACAGAGGATCTAATGACATATTTGTGTGGTTTATCATTCTATGTTCTGTTCACCTACAGATATTTCACCCTAAGAATAATAGCACATCAGCATCAAAAGCAGTTTCTTTCAGACCCATGAATATCAAATCAGTCAGACCTGTACATTAAAGAAATACACAGAATAAAGTTTTATGAACTGAAAAGCTAGGACCCAATGACTGCATACAGTACATTCATTATAATTTTACCACTCATAATAAATGTGCTGACGTTGTTAAGGAATTTGAATAGAGTTGAAGGAGTTGTATTTTTTATTTATCTTGGTACAATTTGGGCTAAAACTAGATCTGAAAAATGCAGCAGTGTTCAGTTCCTGGTGATACAGTAAATGAGACTGAGCTCCACAACTGAAGATTGCTGAGAAAACAACAATTTTAGAGTCACAACAGATCAGGCAGCAGATCAGGTAGAGACAGCAAGCTAACATTTCAAGTCTAAATGACTCTTCTTCAGAGTTGAAGTGAAGTGGAGAGGGCGCAGCATTTATGCTATAGTTGGTGGTGTTGGGGTGGAGAGTGCTGGGTAGAAAAGATGTTGATAGTTCAGATTAAGTGACTGGAATGTGACAATGGCAGAACAATGGTGTGTCTAACTGCCAGACAAGAAAGAAGTCAGTCCCACTGGGGTGGAGAGGGGAGAGAGGACACGATGACAAAGAATGTAACAAGTAAAGCTAAAAGAAAGGGAAGGATTGGGAGTGGTTCACAATTTGAAGGTGTTGAACTCAATATTAAGTCCAGAAGGCTGCAAAATGCCTAGCCTGAAGATGTGTTGTTCCTTCACTTCGTGCAGTGATTCACTGGAGGAGTGCAGCATGCCAAGGACAGACCAGAGGGCATGCAAGCAGGTTGCTGTGTTAAAATGACTGGTTATGGGAAGGTCGGGGTCATGCTTGCACACAGACCAAAGGTGTTCTGCAAAGCGGGCGCCCAGTCTGAGTTTGGTTTTTCCAATGTAGAGTAGGCCACATTGGGTGCAGCGAGTACAATATGCAAGATTGCAGAAGTACAGGTGAAATGTTTCTTGCCAAGAAAGACTGTTTAGGCCCTTGGACGGTGAGCAGGGAGGAGATGAAGGGGCAGGTGTTGCACTTTCTGCGGTTACATGGGAAGTTGCCATGGGAAGGGGGTGTGGTGTTTGTGGCCAATGAATGGACGAGGGTGTCCCGGAGGGAACAATCCCTGGGAAATGCAGATGGGGGAGCGAGGGGAAGATGTGTTTGGTGGTAGCATTCTGCTGGAGTTCTCTGAAATGGCAGAGAATGATCCTTTGAATGCGGAAGCTGGTGGGATGTAAAGTGAGGACAAGGGAAACCCAATCGTGCTGTTGTGAGTGATGGGAAGGGGTAAGGGCGAAAGCACAGGTAATGGGTCTGATGTGGTTGAGGGCCCTGTCAACCACAGTGGGCGGGAAACTACAGTTATAGAAAAAGGAAGCCATGTCAGCAGCTCTGTTTTGAAAGGTGGCATCATCCAAACAGGTGCAACATAAGTGAAGGAACTGGGAGGATAGGATGGAATACTTGCAGAACTTCGGGTGTGAACAACTGTAGTGAAGGTAGTTATGGGAGTCAGTGGCTTTGAAGTGGAAAGTTTATTCCCCAAAATGGAGATGAAGAGGTCAAGGCAAGTGTCAGAAATGCATGATGTAAAAGGTATAGAGAGGTGGAAAGTGGAGACAAAATGAACAAATGTGAAATTGGAAATGAGCTTGGTGCACACCCCCCCCCCCAACCTATGGCATAAATGGTGTCCCCTCCACTCTTCACTTCAGCTTTTATGAAGAGTTATCTCGACTCGAAACGTTAGCTTGCGCTCTCTCCATGGATGCTGCCTGATCTTCAGCATTTGTTGTTTTCAGTACAGATTCCAGCCTCTGCAGTAATTTGCTCCTACGTTGTGAAGATTGCTTATCTCCTCATAGCTCATAATGTCCTAACCAATAGGGATGTTAATGCCAGTGCCCTGACCAATATTTATCACTCAACTAGTATGTAAAATCTGATTATCTAGTTATTACTGCTTTGTTGTTGTGGGTTTGCTGTCTATAAATTGGCTGCTACATTTTCTACAGGAAAGCAGTGGTACCAACTGAGTAAAAAGGAACTTTGGGACTTCATAAAAATTTCTATATAAATACAATCTGTTTATTTCTACTCTTAATATTAGGAGTTAGCAGCTCCGTGACACTGAAAAGACTTTCTTTAGGCAGACAGTTGGTGATATATCTTTAGCTTATTAGTGGCAGCTGTTGAGTGTTTTGCATTAGTTGCTCTATTGGACTGTTTTCACCACTGTCAAATCTCTCCTACAGCTCTGAAGTGGTTCCACATCACAGCAAAAGAACAACCTCTTCAGTTCACAGGCCTTCACAAATAGCTCTCCAAATCCACATCAAATGGAAAAAGCAGCTGTCGGTAGGCCAGGTTCAGGGAGAGAATATGATCAGATTGAACTTCTTCTAAACATTCTCCACCCATCCCAGTTTAACCTGTTAGCCGTAAAATGTGTAGGGGGCTATTGAAATACTGCCCCACACTTCTTTATATTGACACTTCAAAGGCACCTTTAGATATATATTGCTACTGGAATTTGTTTAATATTTGTTTATATATGGAAATTGATTGCTTTCTTTTCGTCTCTAAATAATCATCAATCTCCAGACCCTCCCTTACTTGTACTTGTTTCAGCCAGTGCTGCTACCTTCCATTAATTTGTACTTTACTGCCATGAAACTGAGCGAATCAAAATGAGCAAACGAGTAGGAATGAAATACTCCGCTAAATTGTCGAATGTTATTTTGTTTACAGACTGAGAACAGTTTATTTTTAATAGAACCATTATTTTGCTGAAACACTTTGTAACTTCACATCTCATATACACATTTTGTTTAAAAATCTTGACATTCCTGAGAATTGTGCCTGATTTTCAGGTATCCCAGTGTGGGGTTTGAGGTAGGAAAGTAGATGTGGTAAGTTCAAAAATAATTGTATCTGGCAGTCTAAATGACCATATTTCATGACCTAACATCTATCTGCCATTAGTCTTTCTGTTGGAAGCTGTGGAGTAAAAAGCTTGGAGCCATAACTCTTGTGCAAGAAATAAGAATTTTAGACTCAAGTCAAATAACTTTAAAAATCCCTTACCAGTGTAAGGGATACACGTGGACAACACTACAATGAAGTGACGGCTGCAGAAGAGTTTGCAATACAGTTGCTGTGCTCAGTAGGACAGCAGCCAAGCTTCAGTTATCTTGTTGTTTTCCCAGTTTTTTTTTTCCCTGCAGAAACTACGTTTGACCACAAAATAGATTATTATGGATATATATATACAAAATAGAATCAAACACAATCTTGCATGGTATTGTTTTGTAGCACATTCATATTTATGTTTGGATACCTCTGATCATACATTGTAGGTCTGAGTAGAATCTAGAACCATGTTTACTCTGTTTTTATTCCTTCATGATATGAATGTTGCGGGAGCATAATTATTTATTGGCCACTTCAGACAGCTGTTAAGAGTCAACCACATTGATCTAAATTGGTTGCTACCTTTGGCCTTTCTGCTCCTGGGAGTAGAAGAATGAAATATGGTTTCCTCCTCCTCATTACTGCCCACTGACCCCTGACACAAGTGAGCTCTTGGTATGCAAAGAGTGGAACTTAGCTGTTGCTTTACACAGTTGAATGACTTACAGACCTCGCATGTACATGAACAATGGTTGATATTTTGGAGAGAAAATGCCTGTTGACTTATAACCCAATAAAAAAAATACAGTTCTTTAGAAGAGTGAAAGAAGACTGGGTGAGGGGGAAGATGCCAATACTTCAGAAATCTGAATGATGTATGATTTGATCTTTAAAGTACAATACCTCTACTAAAATGTTTTTAATAATCTCCAAGCCCCTTGTTTTGCTGCATTGTGATCAACACAATACATTGTTATTACTTGTGATCCTAAAAATTGTCTAATACTTAAAATTCAGATACAGGGGTCATTCTTCAAAACACTCCGGTGCTTTTCTAATCAGTCTTTCACTGACCATATTCTTTAAAATTGAGTTAATCCATAACTCTGCTGTCTGATTCTCCTTCCCATCAGTTTTTGTTCTTGGCTAATCTCCTTCGGTTCCTGATACGGCAGTGTCTAAATTTAAGTTAGTTTTGTCTTTGTATTCAACCTTTTGACACTTTCATGTCTCCTTACCCTTGTACCTCTGAGATATCTGCCCTCCAATTCTGGCTTCTTGCATATTCCCGATTTACTTCACTGCTCCATTAGCAGCTGTGCTTTTGTGTGCCTAGGCAATAAGTACTACAATTTTCTCCATAAAGTTTTCTCTATGTTTCTTTCCTACTTTAAACACTCCTTCAAGTCTACCCCTTTGACTGAGCTTTTGGCCACCTGTCCAATTATCTCCTAACGTGGTTCACTGTCAAATTTTATCTGCTGATGTTTCTGTAAAACCTGCACATCAAAGGAACTATATAAATGCAGATTATTTTTGTATTAACTGTATGCTGTGGCACATGCTGATTTGTTTATGCTCGTTCCCTTAGAAAGAGTGTGTGGCATCTACTCGTCTTGGTGTTCTGCCACCTGCCTTCAGCACACGAGTCCTGCCTGCCCAGGCCACAGAGTATACTTTTGCATATATCCAGGTGCCACAAGATGTAAGTAAGATTACAATATATGAACCTTTTGGGAAAAAAAAAATCTGCACATGTTTCAGTATTTTTCTGTTGGGTAGGTTTGTAGTTGCTGTAACCCATTAAACCGAGAGAGATCGAGAGAGAGAATTGCACTCTAGTGTTGTAGAGGTGTTGGTAGTGGCACCTGATAGGGAAAGTAAGCCTGCCAATGCTCTTCACTATTGTGAAATATTTTTAATCCATGCCCCTAACGTTGCCCTCAGCACCAGTGACAAACCTGCTACCAATCAGTCCTTCACCTTATGCTGCTTTCTCTAGGCATTATAAAAGTCTTAAGAAAAGGAAATCACAGAGTCTTTACCTCAGGATTCAATATAACTAATTGTAAAGTGTTCCCATTGCCACTGTACTAAAATTGTAGTGACATGGCTGCAAGATATATGGATTTGGCAGACTCTAGCACTGTGATTTTAGATGACAAGTCAACCATGAGGTATGGATACTTACATAAACAATGATTGACACTTCACTTAGGGTTCTATTCCACGTAGCAAGCATGTTGATGTCTATATTTGGAAAAATGGGATGTAACGATGAGTAAGAACATCTTGTGCTAATGCCATCAGAACCCCTCATTCTACCCTTATAATGACTTCTGAATGAGAAAGTTTAAATTTAGGAAATTATTGGCTGGATGTTAATGGTATAAAATCTTCCAAGAAACAGCTCAGTGTGTCACAGGAGAGGAAAAGGATTAAGGGATATAATATAAAAATGGGTAAAACTGAACCATAAAACAGAAACAAATTTACTTTGGTCAGATCTTAAAGTGTGTGTGTGTGTGTGTGTGTGTGTGTGTAGTTTAGAAAGTGAACGTTTGTGTCGTTTTTCAAGCAACCTAATGAGAGAATTTTTAGTGAAGAAGGAGGTCTTTTGGCTCATCGTGTGTGTGCTGCCTTTCTGAGCATTTGAATTTAGTGTTGATCGCATGTCTTTTCTGATTTCAATTTGTTTACAAATGGGAATTTTTTTTTCTCTCTCTCTATTCTATCCACACCTTCCATGACTCTGAAAACTTCTATCAAATCTCCTCTTAACCTACTCCTCTCCAAGGAAAACAGTCCCAACTTCTCCAAACATTTCTCATAACTGTAGTGCCTCATCCTTAGAACCATTCTCATAAACTTCTTTTGCACTCTGTCCTATGTATTCCACATCCTTCCTGTGGTGTGGCACCCAGAAATGGACACAGTACTCAAGATGAGATGTTTAAAAACTGCATCACTTTATTTTCTGTAGTTTTGATTCTGACTGAAATGGAAAACAGACTGGTCTTAAGACCGTGTGGAGCTGGAGGAACACAGCTGGCCAGGCAGCATCAGAGGAGCAGGAACATTGACGTCGAAGGGTCCCAGCCCGAAACGTCAACTTTCCTGCTCTTCTGATGCTGCCTGGCCTGCTGTGTTCCTCCAGCTCCACACTGTGTTGCCTCTGACTCCAGCATCTGCAGTTCTTGCTATTTCTGATCTTAAGACCAGGGTATGTGGAATGAATTGCTCCGCTTCTAAAAGCAAGTTAGTGAAACTCATTCTTGTCATGTTTACACTATACTTAGTCAGGCATTGAGGGAAGGTATTTGTAATGGGCACGCCCTGAGGTATATGGGCAGAGTGTGATTTGTCCACATAACTGCATTTGTAACCAGTTTTGATGCCAAAGGTCATCATCCTTGTGAGAACCAGTCTGTGATTGGGTCCTGAGCAGCTGAACAGCTTGTGGTATGAACAAATCATTGAGAAACCTTCAGACTGCTGGAAGGGCAGTTGGTGTGTGTATGTCTCTCTCTGTGCAGTAAAATACCTAGAGCCTTAAAGAAAGCCAGTTATTTTCTCCTACCAGTTGCTGTAAACTGTGGACTTCAGCCTGTAACTTGGAGACTTTGTAAGTTATTGCATCAATTTTCCTGTGCCTCCTGTGAAAGATTAATAGACTTGGAGAAAGGAGTTTGACTCTTCTGAGTCAACCCACACCTTCCCATGTAACTATTACTTTTATTCTAGAAGTTTTCCCACCACCAAAGTTAAGCTGACTGATTTGTAATTGCTAGGCCTGTCTTTACAACATCTTTTGAACAAGGACATAATGTTTGCAATACAATAGTATTGACACTACCCATGAATCCAGGGGAGATTGCAAGATTCTTGTCAGTGCCTCTGCAACCTCCATACTCTCTCATTTGAATATGCTTGGATGTACCTTATCTAATCCCGGTGCCTTATCAATTTTTAAGTACCAATAGCTTGTCAAGTACGTCCATTTTATCAATTTTAAAGTAACTGAGTTTCTTCCTCTATCACCATAGTCAGGGCAGCATCTGCCTTGTGGGTAAAGACAGATGAAAAGGTTTTCTTCATTGATTTGTGAGACATGGGTGGCGCCGGCTTGCGAGCATTTACTGCCCTTCGTTTCCAGTTGTCCTTGAGAAGGTGGTGATGAGCTGCCTTCTTGAAACACTGCGATCCATGTGCTGTAGGTTGGCTTAACTCATCAGCCATGCTATTTGCCTCCATGTTTAAATTGCCTTTTTGATCCCTAATTGGCCCTGTCCTCCTCTTATCACCTCTTCATAATTGATGCAGTTTAGAAGACATTGGATTTCTCGTTATGTGAGCAGACAGCCATTTTTCACAATCTGTATTTGTTTTCTCCCCCCTCTTCTGATCCTTGTGTATTCAGGTTACTTCTCAATATTTGCTAGTGACACCTCTAATAAGCACAGTTTTCCTTCTTTAACTTAGTTTCTATCTCCTTTGTCATCCAGGAAGATCAGGATTTATTTGTCCTATCTCCCCGCTCTGAGGGAATATACCTTGACCGTACCCGAACCATCTCTTTGAAGGCAGCCGACAGTTCAGCTACTGTTTTTTCCGACCAACCTCTGGTTCCCATCTATCTATCCATCCTGGCTCTGTTCTTATCCTCTTTAAGTCAGCTGTCCACCAGTTGATTATTCTTAGTCCAGATTCACCAATGTCATTTTCCACCATCCTCCTAAGTCTTACAATATAATGATCACTATTACTTGATTTACTTGGTGCACCTCATTCCCAAACATTGAGTCTAGCTGTTCCTCCATTCTTATTGGACTGGGCATATACCCTGTTATTTATTACTTTCTCCCTTACTTCAACTCCACTTATTAACTTGCTATTTTGGTACTGTCTCCCTCTCCCAGTATTTTGTGCACCCTGGTATTACTTTTTATTATTTTCTTCTGGTTTCCACACCTGATCTAATATTAGGTTAAGCTTTCCCAACAGCACTAGCAAAATGCCCCACAAGAACTTGGTCCCACCTTTCTTCAGATGCAACCTATGCAGTTTGTGCAGGTGCCATCTCCAGAGATGCTCCCAGAAATCTGAAACCCTCCTTCTGCACGATCTTTCCAGTCACACATTCATCTGCATTGTTTTCCTATTTCTGTAGCCATTTGCACGTGACACCAGGAGTAATCCACCACTTCAGAGATTCTGATTTCTAATTTTCTACCTAGCTCTCTAAATTTGAAATTTAGTACCAACGTGGACCATGGCCTCTAGCTGTTTCACTCTTCTCCGAAAAGAAAGCCCTGCAGTCATCCTTGACATCCTGGACCTTGGGACAGGAGGCATCAAACTATCCCAGAGTCACAGTGACAGCCACAGAAATGCCTGTGTGTTCCCCTAACTAAAACAAAATCCTCTACAAATACTGTCCTTCCACTTTAATTCCTCCTGTCCTGTAAAGCTGGACCACCATGTTGTCATGGTCTTGGCTCTGCTGTACTTTCGAAGAAATCATCATCCTCACTAATATCCAGAACTGAAAACTGATGAGTTGGTGGAAACTCTAAAGACTCCTGTGCTACCTCCCTGTTTTTCTGGTCTGCCCAGTAGTCACTAAATCCCTATCTGTCTGCTTGCCCCTAACACAGAATGTAACCACCTTCCCGAACATAGTATCAACATTAGGAACCGGTTCCTAATCAAATATGTTGCATCTCAATCAACCCCCACACCCCCAACCAAAACAGCCATAACCAATCAAACAATTGCATTTGTACTTAATTATACAAGCAAATACTTTCATAATAGTGCAAGTTAAAGTCCGCTGAGGATTTATTTTAGATGATTTTGTTTTTTGTTCAATCATTGAGATATTAAATCATAGCCTTGTCAGCCTCCATTGGAAATTCATTTGAGTGTTAAGTATCTCTAAAGTATTTGAAAAAAAACATAAAGATTTCCTAGTGTCCTGGTCAACATTCTGCACTCAACCAAAAAGATTGTGATTAAATCATTCATATGACATGTGTGGCCAGTGACATTATAACGGTCACTTAACCCATTTGGTGCAAACTACAGAAAGGCTCACAATTGACTCCATTACCAGTACATTTGTCCAAAAATTGCTCTAAAGGATTCTACTGGCGCTTTCTAGAATCTGAGTTCAAGTCCAGGCCAGGATGCTAAAGTATTAATCTTTTCCAGGCTCAGATTCCGAAGTATAATGAACTTTTTGGCTCAATTTTTAATGTGCATAAACTGACAACACAGAACTGCTCCATACTTGCAAGTTAAACTGGCATTTTCTCAGATTCTGGCAGAATAAGGCTGATGTTAAGAGGTATAGATGGAATAAAGCAGAGGAAGATTTATAGCACACCTCTCTGTTCCTGAAATAAAAGCAAAGGCTGTAAATTACTTTGTGTTTTAGGTTTTTAGCATTCTTTTTCTTTTTATTTCAATTGTGCTATAGCTGATCTGGGATGGTCCTGAAAGCCGAAGCAGAGCAAACTTCACTCTTCAGCTTATCACACTGTATATACACAAGAGTGTTTGATGCTGACTGGCGCTATGTACCAAAATAGATCAAACCATGAGAAATTGTTGGAAGAGGCTAATTAATGGGATCAGAGACTAGTGAGGGTTGTGCCCCACATTACTACTACAGAATGGTTTTTGTAGGGAAGATGGGAGGTGCCTACTACATAAGCAAATATCAGCTAAAGCAAAATGTTGTGTGTGTTTTATTTATACCTAAAATGTTTACCTGTCTTTTCTCTCTTTTTGCCAATGCTGATTGACCTTTACTTCCATGAGTTTTGTTAGTAATTAGATCCTGACAAGCATAGGGGTTTATAAGTGTCTCGATGATCAAAAGGAGGAAAGAAATTCAACAGTTTGTGTTTAGACATAGTGTGTGGAGATCAATTCATACACATAGAATGCAGGCCAGGTAAAGTGCTTTGAATGCCATATTTGGAAGTGTGTGTTTTGAAACCATCTGTAAATATCAAAGTTTCTGGCCACTGAAACATCATTGTCACTTTAACATGACACTTATCAACTCTCTAGCATGCACATTCAACTAAAAGCATTCAGTTCCCTAGCAACCCTCAATTCATTCCATTAGCTTCTCATTCTTTTATAATTTGCGAGTATAATGATTGTATTCCCCTGAGAGAATTGCTAATTTATATATTTAATTTAGTTCATATTGTAAATGGTTAAATAAACGGTTTATTTGGTGAAAGGCATTTCATTTTAGTCCCGTTTTCCTGATGGATTTCAGAAATTGAATTAAGTGCCACATCAATTTGTAGAAATATTTATAAACCACTGAATACAGAGTATCTTTATTCAACTCCTTCCCACGCGTACCTTATACCTTGTAGTGTTGACAGGTAAAGACATTCTCACTGAGTAGGTGAATGCAGTCAGTAGCTAAAAATATTTCTGTCACTATTCTAATGTATTGTTTCAAATTAAAGCACCTTCTCCCTTACTGGCCATAAAGAGCTATCTCAAAGTTTCCCACTGGTATCCTCCGGAAACATCTAACTTTTCTGTCATTGCCTTTCTAATTATGACTCAGTGCCACAAAACTGGATGAATTTTGATTACAAATCTGGGTGTATGAGGAATAATAATAGAGAACCTTCTCTTAATCCTTCGTTTGAGGTGCACCGTGACACTGAAAGAAAACACAAACCATTTGCATTTGTCACACTTCTCATGACAACCAGATATCTCAAAGACTTTTACAGCCAATGAAATGGTTTTGACATGTAGCCACAGTTGTAACATAGAAAATACTGCAGCTGATTTGTATACACAAAGCTCCCATGTTCAGTAATAGGACAATGATGATATAATCTGCCTTTGAGGGACACATATCAGCTGGGTAAAGGTAAAGTGACTGTAGTCCCACCAGTTCATAGGTCTGCTCTCTCATTAGAGAGAGATGACTGTGGCGGTTTAACATCATCATGCCTCAGGCAAGCGGAGAGGTTGAGAAGCAAAGTCCTTCATGGTTACCTCAGTCAGAGCAGGATTTGAACCCACACCATTGGTTTTACCTTGCATTGCAACCAGCTGTTGCTGACCAGCTGAACTAACCGACAACCCCCTCTCCACAAAACAAAATCAGCTAAGACACCAGGAATAGTTCCCTTGCTTTTTTGAATAGTTGCATGGCCACTTGAAAGCACTGGTGGGGTCTCAGTTTAATGACTTATTTGAAAGGCAACATCTTTTACAGTGCAGAACCTCCTCCGTATTGCACTGGAGTATTGCCTTTAACTTGTGTGTAAATCCTGAACTGGAACTTGAACATAGAACCTTCTGACTCGGAGGCAAGAGTGCCAGATTGCTGTCAATTTGCTTTATCTTGAGTTACATTTATTCTGACACTCTTTTCATTTGGCTTCTGGGTGACTCGAATCTGCAAGTTGGCTCCCATCATTTACTGTGCTGAATCTGGCTTCCTTATCTGGATAAGACTCAAAGGATTTGGGAAAGACTAGGACTTTACATCTTCTGCCAAAATAAGCCAGTTGTAAAGAATGAATGCTAAGAGCCAACTCACTGCTGGTCTCCCAAACCCCATGTATAAAAAATTCAAATGTATAAAAAGCTCGACATCTCTATATTGACGAGACTATCATGACTACGTGATCCCAAGTGGGTTGATGCATCTCTGCTGTAAAAAAGCATTGCATTCAAAAATCTTGAAAGAAGAAAAGGGAATTAAAGAAAAGGAGAGAGCCAGGAGGAAGAATACGAAACTGGGTGGTAATTTAATATGCTCTTTATGTGAGATTTTCCTAACTCTTAAAAAATATTTCATTCTATTTGGGTCTCCTGTGATACACTGATCTGATTACAGTTAAGCCTTTTCAACTTTGCTCCAATAATGTGCCTAAGCACTAATCACTGGAGATTATGTCTTATTGGATCAATATGAACCACAGGAAGTGAACCCCTGGTTGAAATCTCATCCTCATACCATTAACAATGCAGCACTACTTCAATGTTATATTCACCATATGGTGAATTGTTTTTTGGTGAGTTGTATTTTGTATTTCCACATTCTTTTCAGGGAGGACAATATGAAGCAGCACACCTTTCAGGTCTAAGTCGAAAGTTAATTCAATATGAGGATTACGGGGAAGGGAGATTTATGGGCTCCCACAAACTCAACACTGGGGCATTTGCACCAAGATCCACCAGACGTAAACACCCATCAGATGTCTTCACAGAATTCAGAACCAGAGCTCTAGTTTCCACTTCAGAGTTGGGGATACTACTACTGAGCCAAAAACTTCACTCTTGATGAGTTTTTGTGACTGGTTATAAACTACCACTAACAAACAAATAGTATTACTTAGCTGCAAATCTGATCTTTTCCTTCTGTCCTACAGGAAGATGCTAAAGCTGATGTAATTGACAGTGTTGTCAGAGACATTCAGAACACCCAATGCCTACTAAATGTTGAATTTGGAGGACCCAGCTGCTCATTTGTTACCCTGCAGTTTGCTGATTCGAAGGATGATGTGGGCCTTGGACTGGTCAAGGAGGGGCTTGTCATGGTGGACGTGCGCAAGGAAAAGCACTTGCAAAAAGTGGTGAGTTCTAAATGGTTCCGTCAACCTGGAGCAGTGATAGGTCTAATGATGGTTGATACGCTGTTTCTATAGGCATTGTTTGTCTTCCCATTGAAGAAAAAAGTATGGTAACAATCATACCAAAAAGTCTAGAAATCCAGGCGTCTGGATCTTAGAGGAGGAAAATGACCATTTTACTCTGTTGGTTTTTCATCCTGGGGGAGCAATTTTAGATAGTTGACCTGACAACAGGACCATATTACCATTAGGGGAGGCAATGACCTAGTGGTATTATTGCTTGACTGTTAATCAAAGACCCAGATAACATTCTGGGGACCTGCGTTTGAATCCCCCATGGTAGATGGTGGAACTTGAAATCAATAGATATCTGGAATAAATCTCTAATGATGGATCCATTGTCAATTGTCAGAAAAACCCACCTAGTTCACTAATGTCCTTTAGGGAAGGAAACTGCCACATGTGACTCCAGACCCACAGCAATGTGGTTGACTCATCTCTCAATTAGGGATGGGCAACAAATGCTGTCTAGCCAGCGACACCCTCATCCCATGAATGAATAAAGAAACAAAAAATCAGGAAGATTGAAAATGCAAGAAAACATTCCGTAGGTGAAGCAGAGAGACAAAGAATTGATGTTTCACCTTGTTGACCTGTCTTGAGCTCTGTCTCATTCTCTCTCTGGCTGTTCAGAATAAAGCCCCCTGCAAATCAGTCAGTTTCTGCTTTTGTTTCATATGTCTTGAACCTGTAATATTTTGTTTTTGTTTTGTCCTGTTAGACTAATCATCGTTCCCTCTGGAGCTATAATGACCGTCCTTCCTGACTTCAGCCCCAACTCTCATTACTGATCTCAAGCCAAGCACAGTCTCAAAATTAAGTGGGCTGCATGTCAGCCATCTAATTGAAAAGTGAAACAGGTTCAAGGGATTATGCCTGTTCTCGTGTTCCAGTCTGTCGAGTACAAGGACAGCAGACTTAAAGTCAGGGGTTGAGTGTTACTATTTATAAATTACACCAAAAATTCAGAGGAACTATAAGACATAGGAGCAGATGTAGGCTATTGAGCCCATTGAGTCTGCTCTGTCATTCAATGAGATCATGACTGATCTGATGATCTTCAACTCCACTTTCCTGTCTTTTCCCAATAACCCTTGATTCCTTTACTGATGAAAAAATCTATCTCTGCCTTGAATATATTTAACAACACAGTCTTAACAGCCCTCTGCAGTAAATAATTCCAAAGATTCGTCTGAAGAGAAGAAATTCTTTCTCATCTCTGTCTTAAATGTACAACCCCTTATTCTAACTTTACTCTGGTCCTAGACTGTCCCACAAGGGTAAACAACGTTTTCATGTCTACCCTGTAAAGTCCTCTAAGAATCTTGTATGTTTCAATAAGGTCACCCCTCATTCATCTAAATTCTAGTGAATACAGACCTGACTTACTGAACCTCACCTCATAAGGCAGTTCCTCCATAACTGGTATCAACCTAGAGAACTTTCTCCAGACCGGCTGCAATGCTCCCCTTAGACAAGGGGCCCAATACTGTTCACAGTATTCCAGCTATGGTCTGACTAGTACCTTGTATAGTTTTAGCAAAACCTCTCTACTTTTATAGTCCATTTCTTTTGAAATAAAGGACAACATTCTATTTGTCCTTATTACCTGCTGAAATTGGATGCTAGCTTTTTGTGTTTCATGGATGAGGACTCCCAAATCCCTGTTCTATAGCTTTCTGTAGACCTTCTCCCAATTAAATAATATTCAGCTGCTCTATATTCCTGCCAAAGTCCCTCACATTTCCCCACATTATATTCCATCTGCCAAGATTTTGTCCACTCACTTGGCTTGTCTGTGCCCCTCTGCAGATGCTTTGTGACATCCTCATCAGTTACCTTCCATCATCGATAAACTTGGCTACAGTGCATTGGCTTTACTCATCCAAGTCATTAAGATATTTTGTGAACAATTGTGGTCCCGCACTGATCCTTGTGGCACTGAACTAGTTAAAGGTTGCCATCCTGAAAATACCCGTAATAGTGCAACACTATGTCTTCTAATAGTTACCCAGTCCTCTATCCATGCTCACATACTACTACCAACACGGGTTTGTTATCTTATTAAATAACCTAATGTGTGGTGCCTTATTAACGCCTTTATGCGTTGTGAAAATCTAAATATATTACATCCATTGCTTTTTCTGTGTCCTGTTTGTTACTTAATCAGAATTTGTAGTAAATTTGTCAAGCATGATTTCACCTTCATGAAGCCATGCTGACTCTGATCATATTTGCTCTGCTATTATAATGAGATTCTAACATTTTCCCAATAACAGATAGTAAGCTAACTGGCCTCTGGTTACCTGTTTTTTTTTTTGTCCCCTTCCCTTTCTAAATAAAGGTGTTACATTGACAGTTTTCTATATCCTCTGGGACTTTTTCAGAATGTAAGGATCCTTAGAAGATTACTACTAGTACATCTACTATTTCTGTAGCTGCTTCCTTCATTATTCTATGATGCATCCCATCAGATCCAGGGGTTTTAACTCTTTAGCCCTGTTAGTTTTCCTAGCACTTTTTCTCTGGTGATAGTTGTATTTATTTCTTCTCCTCCTCTTACCCCTTGTTTGTTTAGTAATTTTGAAATGCTATTAGTGTCTTCTACCATGAAGACTGATGCAAAGAATTTAGTCAACTCCTCTACCATTTCCTGTTCCGTATTATTTCTTCCTATCCTCGTTCTCCAAGGGGCCTATGTTCACATTGTCTTTTCTCTTCCTTTGTGTATATTTAATGAAGCTCTTGTTATCTGTCTTGATATTACTTGCAGGTTTACTGTCGGAGTTCATCTCCTTTATTATTTGTTCGGTTATCTTTAGTTGGTTTTTAAAACTTTGCCAGTCCTCTGGTTTACCACTAATCTTTGCCACATTGCATGTTTTTTTCTTTCAATCTGAGTTTCCCCTTATCTTACCTGGTTAACTGTGGTTGGTTTATCCCCAACCTCAAATTTTTCTTCCTCACTACAAACTATTTTCTTAAAAGTATGCCAGTTTTTCTTAACCTTCTTCACTGCTAAACTCCTTTGACAGTCCACCCCATCCAGGCCTGCCCTCATTCCTTCATAATTCATCCCTATTAAGCTTAGCACATTTGTTTCCAAATCAGTTTCTTCCTTCTTAAACTGAATGCTACATTCTACCGTATTATTGTCAGTGTTTTCTAGGTGAAGAGACAGCTGAAGGGAATACAATGGTTATAATGAATGAAAAAACAAATGCATAATAGCTGACATGAGGAGAATATGTGGTGGTGCTATGGGAACCTTTCCACTTCGACACTGCGTAAGTCCATTGGCAGGAATGCCGGTGTACGGTACTGCCAATTGAGAGCCTTAAGTGGGTAATGAATGCCCAATTGAAGACCCAATCTTCTGCTGCTGGAATGAACTCAGCAATAGGCGGAGGATTCGTTCCATGTGTGGTCAAACCCTGACTTGTTTGCATTCTATCCTCAAGGGTGAATTTGGGGTTAGGTTTGTGGGGATGCATCATTCAAAAGGACTCAGTGCCTGATTGAGGGACCCACACTGGGGAGGAAATGCCTGCTGATAACCACTGCCTTGCCCTTGCTGCCAAATCCCATGCTCCTTCACTATGCACAAGCCCTCCCTCCATCACTCATCTGTGGCCTAGGTCCTGAGCTTTAGCAGTTGTTATTTGCCAGTAGCCACTGCCACTTTAGTGGCACAGCCATTCAAACAGCTACAAGCAGCTCTGTGGCTGGGACGTGTGTCCCTAGGAAGGGCTCACTGCTGGTCTGTCAAGTACTTGATTGGCTTGTAATACTCAATTCTGGGTATTCACAGAATCACAAATGTTAGAGCACAGAATGAGGTCAGCCAGCCCATCATGTTCACACTAACTCTTCAAATGAGCATCATTATCTAATGCAAATCTCCTGCTTTTCCCCATACACTTGCATTATTTGTTAGTGTCATTATTCATTTTCTATTATTATTTTATTGCATTATTCCTATCCAACTAATAAGAGGAGGAGGTGATGAGGGAATCTTACCTGTTGTCCATTTGATGGCCAAGAGCCTTGTCACTGGCACAAGATTCCACCTAAGAATCTTTATCTCTTACATACAATAACTATTGGTTGGGTGGTATCATGGCATCAGTTTTACCCAAGAATATAGTTGCAGACTGATTCAGGCTGTGTCTGGAATTGTGCATTGTAACTTCTTAAAACTGGAGAAGGAGGAAAAGTTTTCAAGTCAATAGGCAAAGAATAAGGGAATAGAACTAATTTGATAGCTGTTTTAAAGAACTTGTGCAGGCTCAATGAACTACATGTATGATTCTCTGACTTTTCATATTGTATCTAAACATTGGAGAGATTACAGTGTTTTACCAAAATAGTACCAAGGATGAGGGATCTGAAAATCTTGAATTGATCAAGAAGAGAAAGGGGAGATTTAACAAAAGTGTTCAAATTTGTAATCATATTGTGGCCATTTTAGAGAGGAACAGTGCTGCAGGATCCTGTCCTGCAAAAGGCCCACACCCTAGTCATTGTCCATGTTCTTGGTTCTACCTTTCTGAGCTCATCTAGTTTGAGACCTGCCTCCTGTTCATTCAAATGTATTCCCATTAAACTTCTGATTACTTGTCTTAGCTTCCAAGCCCTACATTAGCTATTGTTGCTAATGATTTTCACTTTTCAAGTGTGTTGGTGATGATCGAATACTGTTGAAAAACTACAACCATGCTTATTCAACACTTGTGGGCAACAACAGATAAGAACACCCCTGTAATACAGAGAGTGGAATTGCTACCGAGTTTACTGAAACATTTATCATCTAGATCATCAGTTGATGAGACTGATTGTTATACTCAAAGCACTATTGTAAAAGTTGAGTTTATTTTTGCTAAGATCATCTTTGGTGACAGTTGAAATATCTTGTTCGAGGGTAAATCAGCAATCTTCAAAAGACATTTATCAGCTACAGACACATAAATCTTAAATTGTTGGCGTTATTGGTGTGGAGAGTACTTCAAGAAGTAATTAGTACCAATTTAAAAATTGTCTTTGAAGCAATAATTTAGTTTACCCACAAATGTTGTATTGACACAAAGACTAGAAGTTCCCAGGTTCAGACCCTATTGTGAGTAATCCATTTCCAGCCAGGCTGGCGGTAAAGCTGCTGCTGGTAGCCATATTATCGCTGAGATCAGGAGGAGGAAAAGCATTCTTTGTCCCTGCTTTAGATAGCTTTTCATTTACCCTTATTAAAAAAGGAATTTGTGCAATGTCTGGTAAAGGCAGTGGTACACAGATTTGAATTGTTTCTTAAAACATTCTACCTCAGCTTGAAGAATGGCTACTTGATGAGAAACTGAGGAGATCTGTACACTAGCATGGGTCACTGCCATCAAGAGAAAAAGAGAAAATTGCTATCTAAAATAAGCTTTGGTTTAAGTCAAAATGAAATAGTTCTTTAAATGTTGTGAATTACGATATCTATGCACCTTGCATTCAAAGGTTTGTCAGTGTGTTTCTACATGAAATACTTATCCAGAAATATTTAAGTAGTAAATACTGATAAAATGAATAACAGTCTTCAGATTATGATTAATGAATTAAAAATACATTAATGGACTATTTTATGTCCTTAACTTGCAAAAAAAATCCATCACAAGTTGAGACGAGTGCCTAGTTGCATTTTAGTTAGTAATTAACAGTATATTCATATATTAATAGGTGAGCCAGTATTTTTCCCTTGTTTGCAGTGGCTGAATAGTAAAGATTTATTTGCTTTTAAACCCATTTGTCTATGAAAATGTGGAAACCAGTACTGTGGGGTTAGTTTCAAAGTAAAATAATGAACTATGATTTTTGAAGATCTACAACAGTGACCAGTTGATAGATATCAGGATGATTCTTGAAAATTCTTCTTAAAATGTGAGAAATGCTTGGAGAATCATAACTTGTTATCTACTGCTACTTGTTATTAAGAAGGTAATGACGTAGCAATACCTCAGTTGGTATGATTAAATTGCTCCCACAATAAGAAGCACATTTTTGATCCAGCAACAGTGAAGGAGTGGGAATATCTATAACTTTATATAAATGAAACTTGGATTTGAGAGTCTGTGAACCTGATATCCTTGACTTTCTAATTGAAGGTCATGAGCTTTGGAGAATGGCAAAGGTGTCTTGTCAATTTCCTGCAGTGTATTGTGTAGACAGTATATACTGAATGGTGGAGTTGGAGGTGGGTTTATGTTTGATATAATGGATTATTTGCTGATCACGTGGAATTTGATGTATGGTGTTGAGATTCTCAACTGTTGCAGCTATATTTACATAGACAATCGGACAATGAATTGTATCGTCTAGTCCTGGGACGGGTATGGGAAGTCAGGAGATAAATCAATCGTTGTTGAATACTCAGCCTCTGACCTATTTGAAATGTGAATATGGATTGTCAGGTTGAGTTTTTGGTTAATAATGATTCGCAGGATGTTGATAGTGAAGAACTTGATAACGTTAATATCATTCAGTGTTGTGAGGCTCACCATCTCGTTGAAATCATCATTGCCATTTTTGTGACATGAATATTACTTGCATCTTATCAGCCCAAGTCTGAATGTTTTGTTGCCTGTCAACATAGGCTTTATTATTGACATTCAAAGAGGATGCAAAGCAGGAATTATGCAGATATTCAGGTGCACATTTTTCATGTTGATTATTACTACTGATAGCTTTGTGAAATGAACATCCAAGGAGTACATGGAATTTGAAAATATTTTTTCAACTTCTTTAATTT
Organism: Rhincodon typus; assembly: GCF_021869965.1. Taxonomy (NCBI): domain Eukaryota; kingdom Metazoa; phylum Chordata; class Chondrichthyes; order Orectolobiformes; family Rhincodontidae; genus Rhincodon; species Rhincodon typus. The sequence continues at coordinate 34,453,082 of NC_063353.1, read as the reverse complement.
AACTTCTATTGCAGTTGTAAATGACTTATACAGTTAAAGGTAGGGCCCTGGGTAGTGTTGTAGAACAGAAAGACCTAGGGGTTCAGGTAAATAATTCTTTCAGATTTGCATCACAGGTAGACAAGCAGGTTAAGAAGGTATTTAGCACAGACTTTTGAGTATAGGATTTGGGATGTTGGTGAGGCATCTTCTGGATTACTGTGTGCCGTTCTGGCTGCCCTGTTATAGGAAGGGCATTATTAAACTGGAGAGTGTTCAGAAAGCATTTACCAGGATGTTGCTGGGAATGGGAATTTGAGATATAAAAATAGACTGGAAAGGCTGGAACTTATTTTCACAGGAGCGTAGGAGGTTGGGTGGGTGACCTTATTGAGGTTTATAACATCATGAGGGGTGTAGATAAGGTGAATGACAAGGGTCTTTTCCCTGAGGTTGGGGGTGTAGTTCAAAATTAGGGGGCATATTTTTAAGGTGAGAGGAGAAAGATTTTTAAAAAGACATGAGCAACTTTTTTTTTTTAAAACAGTGGTTCATACGTAGAATGAACTGCCAGAGAAAGTGGTGGATGCAGGAACAGTTACACTGTTTAAAAGCCATTTGGATAAGTTCATGAATAAGAAAGGTTTGGAGGAATATGGGCCAAGCGCAGCCAGGTGGGACTAGTTAGTTTGGGAGATGGTTGGCGTGGACTGGTTGGACCAAAGAGTTTATTTCCGTGCTGTATGACTCTCTAAGTGTAATTCCCCCTTTTTTAAATCTACTTTCATTCCCTCTCTCCTGAAAAAGAACTCCTTATCTTACGCTAGCATCTATTGCCCCATCCCAACCTCTCCATACTCCTCAAAAACCCTACATTGTATTATCACTTCCCATACATTTTTCCCAGATCTCCATGTATGGATTTCTGCAACGAGGTTTCTGTCGCAGTATCAAAATATCTTTTATCTGAGTCACGAATTATATCCTGTGTGATAAAGGTGAACTCTCCCTCCTCATCCTTTTAGACCTACCTGTAACCATCAACACTATTCTTCTCCATTCGCTCTCCACTGTCATCTTTATCTATTCTCAGTGATACAATCATTCCCAGATTATCACTTGCAATGGCTTCTCCTCCTACTTAAATCTTTTAGGTCTGCTGTAACTAAAGACTCCATCATTGGTACCTCCTATTTCTCATCTGTGTGCTGCAACTTTACCCAAACACAGTTAGTTTTTACAAGTACACTAACAACACCCAGGTCTACTTCATCCCTGCATCTCACAATTTCTCCACTGTTACTGAGGTATCTAATTGCTTATCCAATATCCAATAGGAAATGAGCACAAATTTCCTCCAAATAAATATTGTAAATCCTGAAACCATTGATTCTGGTCCCTGCCCCAAGGTCTCTTCCCTGCATCTCAATTCTATTCCTTTCTCTGGCAACAGTCTGAGACCGAATCAAACTGTTTGCAATCTTGGTGTCATATTTGACCCCAAAATGAATTCCAACCCCATCCTCACCATTGCTAAAACTTTCTATTTCCACCACATTAACATTACCTTACTTTGTCCCTGTCTCTGCTGCTTAACCCCTCATTTTTGCCTTAGTTGCTTCTTGACTATTCCAACAATAGGCCATCAGTACCACCAGAATGTACAGTAGGGTTAATATCACTGGACTAGTAATTCAGAGACACAGGCTAATGCTGTGGAGATGTAACAGTTGGTGAAATTTAGATTCAATTAATTAATCTGAAATTAAAAGTTAATCTGATGGTGACGAGGGAATTGTTGTGGTAAAGCTTCATCTGGGTTCATTAACATCCTTAGTTAGGAAAGGAAATCTGCCATCCTTATCTGGTCTGGTCTGCATGTGACTTCAGACACACATCAATGTAGTTAATTCCTAAAGGACCTCTGAAATGATCTTGCAAACCACTCAGATGCATCAAGCTGCTATTTTTGGGGAAGAACATACTGATGATGTCTTTGTACTAGGCAGGCCAGTAAAGAGCGCTACGTCCCAATCCATTTGTGGCTCTCAAACCATGGGGCATGTCTCAGACAAATTCACTAAGGTCTTTTTGTTTTGTTTTATGCCTGGGTCCAACGGCTCTGCCCTTACTGAGATCACCTCAGCACTGAGGGACAAGGATATATCTTTGTTCCTGATTTTAGAGGATCTACAGATGTCTGACTAGAATGTCTAAAGATAGCCTATCACAAATTGTCACTCTGTTTGTGGGTAAAGATACCATTGTGGGTGGGTTTCTTTTTGCATGATTGCCTAAAGTGTGCTGGATTCAGAATAATCAGAGGCAGTTGTGACTTGCAAAGTACATTATTTATTTGCAAACCCTGGCAGAGACTCATAAAGTGGATTGATTGCAGAGAGACCTGGCTGACATTACTATGCTGTAATCTCTACTGCCTCAAAAACATAAAACTGTGAAAGAACTCTTACTATGGGGTGAAATATGGAAGCAATCAGGAGTGTTTTTACCGCAGAGCAGATGATTTATATCACTATAAAGTAATAGCAGGGAGAAGAAGAAGGAAGCGAGAGAGAAGAAAGCCAGACAGACCTGAGTTATAAATCTGTAAATAGCAGCCAAATCTTCCCAAGACCGTTTGACAAGCAGAGGTTTGTTAGGGTTGATTATGAGGTTCAGCATCAATAAATAAATCCAATACAAAAAAAATGAAAATGATATACATAAATAGGATTGAAAATACTGCACCGGAAATGGATCATTGGAAGTAGAATATATCATTTCTTGACTCTGTGAGGAGGGGTGATTCCTGCTGAGCTGCTGCATTTGTGCTAATAAAACCATCTAATTAGCGTTTGCATAGCTCATGTTCCAAAGGACAAGCATACATCTCATTTCAAACTTAACTAATTATTTCCTGTTGTAATTAAATATTCAATGAGTGTTGTGCTAGTGCAATAACAATAATGGGGGAAAATAGATTTCTTCTTATAACTGTAATTGATAACATTCCAAAATACTATCTTATCCTTTGTACTGTAATAAATTATAATTGGTGTTTCATTTTAGATTCTAAGCCTTGATTATAGTTAATCATTTGTTCAAATTTAGAGGCATTTCTGACCACCTACTGCTTACTATTGTTTTCTTATCTCTTCCAAAAACATGGGCTCTTACTAGCACATCAGTCCCGCAAGTGCAAACTGCACTCCAATACCCAGCCAGTTAGCCATTCTTCATTAGAGACCAAAAAAGACTGCAGATGCTGGAATCCAAGGCAGACAAACAGGAGGCTGAAAGAACACAGCAGGCTAGGCAGCATCTGGAGGAAAGGAGCAGCCAGGATCTACACATCCTGAAGAATGGTAATACCCGAAATGGTATCTGCTCCTTTCCTCCAGATGCTGCCTGGCCTGCTGTGTTCTTCCAGCTTCCTGTTTGTCTAACCATTCTTCACACGGGACCCTCAACAGAGGGTGCTGGCTGCCTGTTTAACCACTGGAGAGGACCACAGTTAAATTACAGACAGTTATTCTAGAATCATTGAATGATTATAGCACAGAATGAAGATATTTACCCCATTGTATTTATGCTGGCTCTCTGCAAGAGCAACCCATCCAATTATACTACCTCACCTTCATATTCATGAGCACAGGAGCTGGAACAAATGTGTTTGACAGGCATTGTATGAGGTTATAAGAGAGTGTCCTCAAGTTTGCAAAAATGGTTGAAATCCTGTTCCTAGCTTTTGAATCCATGGACAAACCATTCCTTCCCATTTGTGTAACATTCTCCAGCTATGCCCTGGCCATATTCTCCATTCTGTATTAATTTAACTGTTTCCATCATAGCAGCTGACAATATATTTAGATAGACCATAGAATTTTATCTTATGGATAGAAAACCCTCAAAGCACTTTCAATCCAACAAATTAGTTTCAGAATTGCAACCATCATTGCCCTGAAAAGAAATGCAGCTGCTAATTTTGCACACAACAGGATCTTCATAACAATAAATGGATAATTGATGGAATGAGAGATAGTAGGAACTGCAGATGCTGGAGAATCTGAGATAACAAGGTGTAGAGCTGGATGAACACAGCAGGCCAAGCAGCATCAGAGGAGCAGGAAGGCTGACGTTTTGGGCCTAGACCC
>NC_063353.1:34429804-34448549 GCF_021869965.1 Rhincodon typus | reverse complement strand
CCTGCTCCTGCTGTGTTCATCCAGCTCTACACCTTGTTATAATTGATGGGATGATTTGGTTTTTGTTGAGAGATGAATGTTAGCCAGGTAAAGTTTTCAAAAAAAAACTTTTCCAATTAAATCTTTCACGTCTATTTGACAGACTTAAAAGCTTGCTTTAACATCTAACCCAAAAGAGAGCACCTGAGTCAATGAGTGCTCCCTTAGCATTGCAATGAGGTATCAACCAAATTATATGCTTCATACCATAAAGAAATTTGAACTGACAACTTTCTGATTAATGCGAGAGTACTAGCAATTACTGATATTTCGGGCCTAACACCATGTCATTTCAAAGTTTTGCACAATCACATTGTATTGTTATCCATTTCCCTGTCTTCAAAGACCTCGAAAGACTTAACATCTCTTGATTTTGTCTTTGGCCTCCTTTATAGAGTCATAGTGATCTACAACATAAAAAAGGGCCTTTTGGCCTATCAAGTCTGCAGTGGCCAAAAACAACAACCCAGTTATTATAATCACATTTTCCAGCACTTGACCCATAGCCTGGTTTGCCTTGCCATCACAAGTGTACATCTAAATACTTACTGTAAGTTTCAAGAGGATATCTGCCTCTACCACCTTTTACAGGCAGAAAGTTCCAGATGCCCACCACAGAGTGAGTGAAGAAAATTTCCTCACATCCCCTCCAAACCTCCTGCCCCTTACCTTAAGTCTATGCCCACTCGGCATTGATCTCACCACCTAGGGGAAAAGTTCCTTCCTGCCTACCGTTTTATACACATCAATCACGTCCTAATTTTGTTTACTTCCTGCCCAGTATCCTGTTCTTCCTGTCATAAAGCAGCCTGAAAGAGACTATTTGCAAACCTAGCATCCTATTTGACACCTGAGCTGAACTCCTCAGAGTCATACAACATAAACAGACCCTTCAGTCCAACTAGTCCATACCGACCAAGTTTCCCAAACTAAACTAGTCCCACTTGCCTGTGGTTGGCCCATATCCTTCTAAACCTTTCCTATTCGTGTACCTATCCAAATAGCTTTCAAATGTTGTAACTGTGCCTGTGTTTACCACTTCCTCTGGCAGTTCATTCCACATACAACCCACCCTCTGTGTGGAAAAGGTTGCCCCTATGGGCTCTTTCTCCTGTCACCTCAAAAAATGCCCCTTAGTTTCATCTCCGCCACCCTAGGGAAAATACCTTTGCTATTCACATTATCTATGCCCCTCATAATTATATAAACCTCTATAAGGTCACCCCTCAACTGCGACGCTCCAATGAAAACATCCCAGTCTGTTGTTATTACTCAAACCCTCCAGTCCTGGCAACATCCTGATAAATATTTTCTCCAGTTTAATAATATCCTTCCTATAGCAGGGCAACCAGAACTGTACACAGTATTCCAAATTGGTTTTGCCAATATCCCGTACAACCTGAACATGATGGTTCAACTCCTATATTCAGTGGTCTGAGCAATGGGGGCAAGTGTGCTAAACGCCTTCTTAACCACCCTGTCAACCTGTGAGGCAAATTTCAAAAAGCTATGTACCTGGATCCCTGGGTATCTCAGTTTGACGGCCCTACCATTATCTGTAGTAAGTTCTGCCCTTGTTTGTTTTACCAAAATGCAATACCTTGCATTTATCCAAATTAAATTCCATCTACCACTGTTTAGCCCATTGGCCCAATTGATCAAGATCCCTTTGTAATCTTAGATAATCTTCTTCACTGTCAAATCTACCAGCAATTTTGATGACATCTGCAAACTTACTAACCATGCCTCCTAAATTCTCATCCAAATCGTTCATATAAATGACAAACAAAAATGGACCCTGCACTGATCCTTGCGTAACACCATTGGTGACAGGCCTCCAATCTGAAACCTATATCCTCTCCATTACAAAGACCCCTTGTGCCCACTTGGCTACCATTGCTTCTCTTCACAACTGACCTCCACTTCTCAGGTGCTGAAACATTTGCACATGCTTTTGCCTTCTCCAGTCCTGACTATTTCAGCGCTATCATGGATGGCCTCGTGTTTAATCCTCTGCAAAATTTGAGCTCATCCAAAAGTCTGACATTATTCTAATCTGCATTCCAATTCATCAGCCTGTGCTGGCTGACCTACATAGGCTTTCAGTCCACCAACACATCAATTTTAAAATTTTCATTCTCTGTTCAAATGTCCTCGATGAACTTAGTGCTATTTGTCACACCAACCTTCCCCAGGCCTACAGACCTCCAGCTCTGGCCTCAAATAACAGTAACAGCTTATATTTATTTAGCACTCTTTAATATAATGAAACTTACCTAGTTGTTTCATAGGAACATTATAAAACAAAGTCTGCACTGAGTCATAGAGGAAGATGTTAGGATAGCTGACCAAAAGCTTGAGTAGAAAGATAGGTTTTATTGAGTGTCTGAAAAGATGAAAGCAAGGTAGATGATGTAAGGAGATTTTCCAGAGCACTGGGGCTTAGATAACTAAAGGCACAGTCACCAGAGGTGGTGCAGTTAACACTGGGAAACACAACAGACCAAAATTACAGCGATGTTGGAGGAAAGGGACTTGATGTGAGTTAAGACAAAGGTAACAGATTTTTGGATGACGTCCAGTTTTATAGCTAGAATGTGGAAGACCTGCTCGGAGTGCAAAGCAAAAATCAATTTGAGATGTAGTGAAGGTATGAATGTTTTAGTAACAGTAGAGCTCAGACTGAGATGAAGGCAAGAGATGTTTTCTGGTATCATAAGCTCATCTTGGGATAGTATGTGACATCAAGGTTGCAAAGAGACTGGCTTAATCTCTGACTGTTGCCAAGGCAACAGATGAGTCAAAAGCTAGGGAATACATTTTGGAGCGAGTAACGAACACAATGGCTCAGATCTCCCAATATTTAATTGGATGAAATTTCTCCACATCCAGGACCAGATGTTGGGTAAGCAGTCTGATTATTTTGCAACAGTGGAGGAATCAAGAGAGGCGGTAGTGAGGAAGAAATGAATGTCATCAGCAGTCATCTGAAGACTTTGGCTGTCTCTTCAGTGGTTTTGCTGAGGGACAGCGTATGGATGTCAAATACAAAGGGATTAGGGCTGGAATCCTGTGGGCCATCAGGCAGTGGAGTGGGAATGGGAAGTATTACAAGTGATTTTTCTGACTGTGTTAAGGTAGGTAAGAATGGAACAAGATGAAAAAAGTTGCATCCAGCTGAACAGTGGAAAGATGTTAGAGCAGGAGGCTGTGGTCAAATGTGTCAAAAATTGCAGGTAAGTCAAGAAGAATAAAGGGGGAAGTGTACCCTTCTCATAATCCATCGGATGCCCTTTGTGACTTCGTAAAAAGTTGTTTGTCCAGTGGTAGGGGCAAAAAGTTGATTCAACAGATTGAAAAGTGGAGTTCCAGGAAATATGGGAATTAATTGGAAATGTGTATATATGCAAAGAATTTTGAGAGAAAAGATGAGATCATAGTTTGAATCGATAGCAGAGTAAAAAAGTTGGGTTTTTGAGGAAAGGAAGATAGCAGATTTAAGGGAAAACTTATTTTATTGTGCAACTGATGGTCTTAAGCCATTTAGACGCTAAATTCTAAATGTCCTCTGGTCATTGCAATGGGGCTTAAAACCTATCTCCACCTGTCCTAGTGTCTCCTCCTTTGTCTCAGCATCGTTTTTTTATCTGATTATTCCCCTATCAAGCATTTTGAGATGTTTCACTGCATGAAAGGAACTTCATAGATGCAAGTAAGGTTTCTAACATGCAGCACATACCTAGCTAGGCTTTGGGTAGTAGATTAAATATTGTATTTCAGAAAAATACGCATATAATTATTTTTTAAAATAACTGTACTCATAATAGTTTAATTGTGCCCTGCTTAAATTCAGTGTCAATTTTACAGGCTATGCTTTATCAGTGTTTTATGGAAATTTAGAATGTATTTTTGTGTTATGAGTTCAATAGAACATCAATATTCCGGGTGCAAGTGTGATTGACCTGGTAACTAAGGCCAGTCATCTACTTGAAGCAGTCTTCCAGTAATCTGAAGGAGAGCTGAGAACTCTGGGCAGTGATTAGCTATATCAAAGCTATCAATGATAGTGGTCAGAAAAGCTGCACTATCCTGTGATTCCAAGAGCAGTTTGTGCAGAATTAGTTGATTAGCCAGTCGAACCATAAGTGAGCAGCAACTGACCTCCACACGCCTACTTTAAGAAGAAGCAGGTGAACTAACCAAGGTTTCTGCTGCACGTCACTGTCCATTGTTGCAAAGTGTGCAGATTTTCTCCCCACATCTAAAAATATTGGTTTTTACCCTAATCTGACCAACACATCAAGTCTCCCAAAAAACACCAATTTATGTCCAGGTAAATAAACAGCTTAGATAGTCCATGCTAGACCATTGGAAGGAATTTTAGTTTTGCCTTAATTATATATCTACATTGTACGTTAAAAAAAATTATTTCTCCTTGAAATTTATAGCTTTTTCAATCTTATATTCTGATTAATTCACAGTGTGATGAAATCACAGATTGGTTGATTTTTAATTAATTATGGTTATTAAAGTTAATTAGCTGTAGGAATTAAATTAATATGCAAATTACAGGAAAAAAAGATGAGTGCCTCTCAGGACAAGCAGAGTGGAGGTTACCGTGAGTGAATGTTCCGTTCTGTCTCAGCGATAGTAATCCACGGAAAAGAGAATTGCATGCTTTTTTACAATACTGTTCTTTTTACATTTGGCATAGTTCAGTGAATTTTGTAAAGTAATGCATTATTTGAAAATACTTATATTTCAGTTGGTTTGGTGTTTCATTAATGTTAACAACAATCATCTTGTGCTTTTGGTCTGTATTTCAAAATGAGAGGACAGCCTGCAGAATTGTACTGGGCACCATGAACTGGTGCATTGGTTTGAGGACCAGACTGTACACACGTCAGCTGCTGTATTTTCTACATTATAACAGTGATTATACTTCAAAAGTACTTCATTGGTTGTAAATTGTTTTGGGACATCCCGAGGTTGTGAAAGACTGTATAAATGTAAATTCTTTCAGCCGGGAATTGTGTGGGCAGAGAATTTCTTTGTTCATTAGAAGTAGTGACATTGTAAGTTCATTATGAAGTTTATATCTGAGCAGTAACCAATTTACAATCATTTGTTGTTGCTACACCCATAACAACCAAAAGATTCATTTATATTAATTCACCCCACCACCCCCCAGCCACTGTTAAAGGTTAATGAACTGTTTAAGTATCTACACATATGGATTGAGCTCAGAGATCAAACAGAACTGTTTTGTTTCTGTATTTTATCAACTGTATGCGTTTTAAAGAATACGTACCATCGATTTTCATTAAAGCACCAAATTGAAAAGTAGGGAATTACGTAAAGCCTGCATTGAGCCTTGGTTAGACCACATTTGGAGAAATTTGTGCAAATCTGGTTGCCATATTACAAAAAGGATTTTGGAGCACTGAGGGTGAATGCAGATAAGATTTACAAAAATGATACCAGAAATGGATTGGTACACACATTAGGAAGGGATTGATAGGTGAGTCTCGTTTCTGTTGAAAATAGAAAGCAGAAGGGTGACCTAATAAAGATGTTCAAAACACATGAAGAGGTCTGGACAGAGTAGATAGAGAGAAATATTCCCGTTTGTGAAAAGCTCAAAAGCAAGAGAGCACAGATTAAAAGTAATTGGCAAAGGTAGCAAAAGTGACACAAGAAAGAATCTTCTCACAGTCAGTGGGTAAAAAAATGCAGCATGCTGCAGTGCAGAGAGACCTGGGTATCCTTGTTCGTGCAACACAAAAAATTGGTTTGCAAGTGCAGCAGGTAATTACGAAGGCAAATGAAATGTCCTTTATTGCTAGAGTGATACAGTGTAAAAATAGAGAGATTATGCTGCAGCTGTATATGGTGCTGGTGAGGCCACACCTGGAGTACTGTGCACAGTTTTGGTCTCCTTATTTGAGAAAGGATGTAATGGCACTGGAGGAGGGGGTGCAGAGGAGGTTCACTCAGTTGATTCCAGAATTGAGAGGGTTGGCTTATGAGGAGAGATTAATTTTGGAGAATGAGGGGGGTATCTTATAGAAACATATAAAATGATGAAGGGAATAGATAAGATAGATGCAGGGAGGTTGTTTCCACTGGCAGCTGAAACTAGAATTAGGGGGCATAGCCGCAAAATAAGGAAGAGCAGATTTAGGACTGAGTTGAGGAGAAACTTCTTCACCCAAAAAATAGTGAATCTGTGAATTCCCTGTCCAGTGAAGCAGTTGAGGCAAAGATAGATTTTTGAACAGTAAAGGAATTAAGGGTAATGGTGAGCGGGTGGGTAAGTAGAGCTGAGTCCACGAAAAGATCAGCCATGATCTTATTGAGTAGCGGAGCAGGCTTGATGGGCCAGATGGCCTACTCCTGCTCCTGGTTCTTATGTTCTTGTATGGAGACAAGTTTGATCAAGACATTCAACTAACTAGATTGCTCCCTGAAAGGAAGGATAATACAGGGTTAGGGGAGATGGTGGAGGAGTGGCACTAGATTAATTGTTTTTTTTGAGAGCAGTGCAGATACAATGGGCTGACTGTACTGTAACAGTTCTGTGATTCTATGAAATGATATATCCCATGCCCTGATGTGACGTACCTTAATTCTGGAAAGTGATATTCTAAACAGATTTACTGATGAATGGATGAGAGCAGAAACAGTCTGGTTGAATGACCCTCTGTGAGAGAAACAAGTCACGTTTGATCCACTAACCTTTAGTCTAATATGAACTGGACACGAGATCCCTGAATGTTAACCTTTGCATAGTGATTTCTTTCAGACAATCCAAAATCAATCGCCCTGCAATGATTTCAGTATTTTTCCATGTGAACAAAGCAAGAAGAGAAATATCTTTGTAAAAATAATAGTGGCAAGAAAATTTAAGTTGCATATATCTTCCTGGGCGACACATCAATTCTGAGGCTACTGGGTCATTTCCTGCAAACGAGGCCTGGTTTTTACATGAGAGAATTTTTAGAACAGAGTTGTCGTATGTTGGACCTGTTCTAGCTCTGCTTAATCTCTCAAAGACCTATGTGACTGTTAGTCCCTGTCCTCTCACTTTTTCAGATTGTCCTTTAATGAATATTTATTCTTTTAAAAGCTGTTTATAAGTTAGCGTTTACATAAATAATACAAATTCAAAATACTGCAGATGCCTGAAAACTGAAATGAAAATACACAATGCTTGAGAAACTCAGGTCTGGCAGCATCTGTGAAGGGACAACAGAATGGAACTGAAGAGATAGGTGTATTAGTGACTGGTTTATATTATAGAAAGGGTGGGAGCAAATAGACCAGAAAGAAATGTTGAAGTGTGTGTAAGAATTAAAAGTTGCCATAGTCCTACAGACCATACAGCTGCTCTCTCATTAGAGAGATGACAGGTGGTGGTTTAATTTGAGGGTCACCATACCTCAGATGAGGGAAAAAGGTGAGAAGGAGAGTCCTTCATGATAGCCTGAAAGTAAAAATAAAGATCACAGATGTATCAAAACAAAAGGGGAAAGTAAGTGTTAATGACAGTAGAGAAGGGAGATAAGTCCAGAGTATGTAGTATTAACAGAATATAGGTCATCTTGGGGGCACAGGGACAGAATTATGGTCTAAAGTTGTTGTGTCCAGAAAACTCTGAAGTACCTAATGGGGGAATTAAGTGCTGTTCCTCTAGCTTGAATTGGTCTTCACTGGAATACTGCTGCAGACCTAGGACAGAAATGTGAGCATGAGAGCAAGATGGTGTTTTAAATGGTAAAAAGCAACTGGTAGACCAGGCAGAGGTGTTCTGCAAATGTGTGCAGTGTGCACTTTTTCTCCCCACTATAGGAGACCACTGAAAGCAACAAATAAAGTAAACTAAATTACAAGAAGTACAAGTAAATTGCTGCTGTGGAAGAAGTGTTTGAGGCCTTAAACAGTGAGAAAGGAGGTAGTAAAAGGGCAAGTGTTACATACCAGTGATGGTACCATAGGAAGGAGATGAGATGATAAATGATTGGTACATTTTGGAATGCTGATAGGAGGGAAAGGGGAGCAGCATCAATACATTGCTGACTATATCAGAAAATTAGTTGTGAAATGTGGCCTGAGTAGGACTGGAAAAGAAATATTTCACAAACTTAGCAAAAATATAGACATAAACCAGAGTGCATGCACCTTTTATTTCAAGAAAGTGAGACAAGTTAAAGGAGAAACTTTAATGAGATAGTAAACTCAGCCAGGCAGAGAAGGGTGGTGCTATATGGGATCTGTTCAGGCTTTCATTCAAGAAAGAAACAGCCGTCAGACCATCCTGGTCAGGGATGGAAGTGCAGAGGGACTGGACATCAGATGAGAAGGTGGTTAGGACCAGGAAAATAGAGATTGTTGAAATGCCACAGGGTATTAGACAAACAGTGTATGTAGATGGGAAGAGACTGGAAAAGGAAAGAAAATGAAGAGTTGAGGCATAAACAAATAAACTCAGTAAGTCAGGAAGAAACTGTAACGTTGGGCCTGTCAGGGAATTCCTGCTTGAGGACTTTGAGAAGAAGGTGGAAAGAGGCTGTACAGGATTGGGACGAGAAGGTGGGAAACTGTGGGGAAATATCTACAGAGGAGACAAAGTCATTGAAATTATATAGGCAATGGCTTGAAGTTCATTTGTGCCAAGATAGTCCAGAGGGAGATAGAAAGAAGTGTCTCAGATTTGGTGCCCAGCCTTCACAAGGTAGAGGTTGATATGACAGATGAAGCCAGAACCACTCATGGCTGCAGGTTTGATAACATAGTCAGGGTTAGATTTGAGAGAATAGAGTGCAGGAAGTTCAAATGACACATTAAATTGGTTGAGGAGATTAGAGAAATTGAGTGACTGATGTCACACCAGCAGTTCCCGATGAAAAAATCGAAGCAGGTAAGAGGCCAGAGGGAGGGGGTCAGGTGGAGAGAGAAAGAGTATTGGGTTAAAGGATCTGTGGAACAGTGAGAGGAGTCCAGTCCAAAGAGATGGGCATAGAAGCAAAGATGATGAAAGAAAGAATTAAATGTTATGAAATTCATTGAAATGAGGGCATAAGGAGGTAAAACTGAGTCCTTTACTGAACACAGACTGTTCAGCATAGTAGAGGACAAGATCAAAGGGTATACTGCATACACAACAAGAGGTGGGATTTTATTTTATTTGCTGATTGGATGAGCTGTTATTGTCCAGGATAGCACTTATTGCCCTTTCCTCATTGCCCAGAGTGTGGTTAAGAGTCAATGACATTGCTGTGAATCTGGAATCACATGTAGGCCAGACCAGGTAAGAACATCAGTTTCCTTCCTAACGGACATTAGTGAACCAGTTGAGTTTTTCCACCGATCTGCAGTGGTTAAAGGTAATCATTAGACTCTTAATTCCAGACTTCTTTAAAATTCAAATTCCATCATCTGCCACTGGCAGAATTTGAATCCAGGTCGCCAGAACATTACCTGGAATAATCATCTGGTGATAATACTACTTGGCCATTCCTGTCTGAAATGGTGAGGTTGATTTTGGTCCATTGATGCAGCATGCTCCCACTGCACAGATAGGATCAGACAGAACAGAATGAGAGGAAGGATCCAGAGAAGTGTTTGTACCCATGAGTGTTGAACCTTGCATTTCTTAACACTGGAAGTGGAGAGAAAAAGCTTAATTTGAAGGTGGCATTTGAGGTCAAGAATGAAATGCTACTGGAAACTGGGACAATGTTGAGGTAGGTTGAATTAGTGCAAATGGAGAGAGGGATAGAGTGTATGTCGCTATAGTGCTGAGTGTGGATCTCGGGATACAATAAGAAGAATAAGTAGTCTGAACAACTCTTATGTCTCGAAGACATCTGTACTTCTGGGTGCACTTGAAACACAAAAGATGGAACATTGGTTAGAATCTATGTGGGCTATATGGTCAGAGCCACAAACAAAGTCACTGAGGTAGGAGATGTGACTGTGAAAATGAGTTTGGGAAACTCTTTATCAAACACCAGAAGCAAAGTGAAAAGCAATGAAGTGAACAAGATAAGAGATGCACACAGAAATTCTGCCAAGTAAAAGAACAGAACTTCATTGAGGTTCTATCACTGAAGATTCCATCGCTCTATTTGATAGAACAATTCATGTCCTAATGATCTCCCCCCCCCCCCACCATATGATTTTCTCCTAATTTTTACCTTTGTTGGTTTTAGTAATAACTTCAAAATGTAGGTTTTCCTGTTACCAACTCACTGGTGAGTAGAATTGGAAATTTACCAGTTTACTTTGTAATTTTGAACACTTTGGCCTGTTCAATAAAGAACAAGCCCTCATCTATCACGACTAATAACTCTCACCATTGATACCACCTCAGTGAATTCCATCCAGCCTTCTACATTTCTTTAACATCTTTCCTAAAGTAGGGCAAACCAAAACTATTCACATTTTCTAAATCAATTGCACCAAAGGTTAATATGCATTTTTATGCATAGAATCTGTGTCCTGGTACTTGTATCATGTATTGAAACACCTAAATTTCTCTCCTCTACTTTCAATGTTTTCATTTCCTCTCCTACTCTCCCCTCAAAATGCATCACCTCACATTTCCTGTGATTGAATTGTCTCTGACAGTAGTCTATCCTCAAAAAATTAAGTCGTCTTTCCACAGTTAGCCATATTCAAAATTTGTGTATTATCTACAAATTGGCATTTTGTCCTTAATACTTATCATTTGTCAATACATATATTTTGTATATTTCCCGTTAACATCTCTCCACTCGGAGCAGCACTGTTCATTATTGCCACCTCCTTTAACGTAATGCTTTAATTTCATTAATAAATTCAGGACTTTATCAAATATTTATTTACTTTTTCAAAAATCTTATTCCACGTCTTTGCATTATCTTCTTTAGCACAATTTCCTCAAGTACTTATTAAATTTGTTAGACTTGGTAGGCCTAGGTTGTGGTCTTACTCAACTGGTACAGTTTGTATGATGAATGTATTTTCACAGTGCTGCTTCAGAAAGGATTCCAGCATTTTGCTCTGATAACACAGCAGGAACAACGATAAATATCCAAATGAGGATGTCACTTGACTTGAAGGAAGGTTTCCATGTGCTTGCAGCCCTAATTCTTTTAGGTGTTAGAAGTAACAATTTTTGAAGTGCTGTGGGTCTTGTTAGGTTGCTGCACTGCATCTTCTGATATTACACACTACTGCTGCTGTGCAGTGGAGTGAGTTATTTTAAGGCAGTGATTAGGTGTCAGTGAAACTTGCTGCTTTGTCCTGGATGGAATTGAGCTTCTTTAATGCTGTTGGAGCTGCACTTAGTCAGGCAAGTATAGCATATTCCGCCACACTACCGACTTTTACCTTACAGATGATAGATAGACTTTGGAAAGTCAGGGAATGAGTCATTTGTCACAGAATACCCAACCTCTAACCTGCTGTTGTAGCTTCAGTTCTGTTGGGCTTCTGGTGTCTAATGACACATGATTTTAATGTTGGGGATTCAGTAATATTAATGCCATTAAGCATAACATATAAATTAGAAGCAGGAGTAGATCATTTGGCCCTTCTATTTTGCTTCCTGCACTATAATACTATAGCTGATCTGACTTTGGCTACAACATTTCCTGCCCACCCCCAATGTTCATTGACTCCTTTATTAGTCAAGAATTTACCTACCTCTGGTCTGAAAGTATTCAATTACCACATGTCCATTGCTGTCAGGTAAGAGTGTTCTATTAGTCATGACCCTCTGAGAGAAACAATTCCAGCTCATTTCTGCAGAGTGGGAATCCACTTATTGTTAAATTGTGTCTTCTAGCACTGGACCGTTCCACAAGGAAACACACCCTTTCAGCTTCCACCCTGTCAAGTCCTCTCAGGAAAGTGTATCTTTAAATAAGACCACTTCTCATTCTTCTGGCCTCCAATAGATAAGGTCCAACCTGTCCAATTGTTTTTCATAATTCATGAGTTGATATATTTTGGTGAAAGTCACTTTTACACAGATACACTCGAGTATTTCTGCTGCACACCCTTTAGGGTAGTGCACTTTATTTTATACAGTGTCTACTTGTTCTTTCTAGCAAAATGTATCACCTCATACTTTTCCTTATTTATCTTTTATCTGCCTATTTGACCCCTCTTCCAACTTGTCAACATCCTTTTGTAGTTTTTCATAGAATCTCTACGGTGTGGAAGCAGGCCGTTTGGTCCATCGAGTCCACATTGACCCTTCAAAGAGCATGCCACCAGTACCCGACCCCCTTACCAAATCCCTGTAACCCCACATTTCCCATGGCTAATCCACCTAGCCTGCACGTCCCTGGGTACTACGGGCAATTTAGCATGACCAATCCACCTAAACTGCACATTTTTGGACTGTGGGAGGAAACCCATGCAGACAGGGAGAGAATGTGCAAACTCCACAGGCATCTGAGGGTGAAATTGAACCCAGGTCCCTGGTGCTGTGAGGCAGTAATGCTAACCATTGTGCCACTGTGACCCTCCCACCCCCACCCCATCTCCCTCCTTCCTACCCCCATCCTCATTCTCCACAAGACCAGAAATTGTTTCTTTGTAATGACCTTTGACCCAGGTATGTAAGGAGCAAAGTCTGTCCTTTAAAGATGGTGCTTGGCCCAGAGGTACTGGCCTGACAGAGAGAAATTAAGAGACCTTTTTTCACACTGTACCCTCAATTTATATTGCTTCCAAGTTTTTTTTTAATCATCTGCAAACAGGAATTGTCTCCTCCATCTCTCCCTTCCTCTCATTGAATCTATCCCTCCTCCTGACCCTTGTCTCACTGTATTTGTCTCCTTTTTTCATGCTTTTCCTACCCACCACGTCTATCCTTATTTCTCTTCTCCCTGCCCCTCTCTCTTCTCCCTCTGTTCTAAACATTGAGTGGGTTCTTACACACAGGACATTGGTGTCCAGGAGCTGCCACAAGCTGAAGCAGTGTTACATCACCAAACAGTTCAATTGAGAAATGGCAGCCATTGTGGCTGTTGTATTTTCCACTATTGGAGACTTTGTTTCACATTACTGCATTTGTTCAAAATCTTCCCCCAAAAATACTATATAAAAGATTGTTTCGACAATCTGAAATGTGAAGAACGAAGGAATGGATATTTATTTTAAAGAACAAAGAGCTAAATAGTAACAGAAGTAACTGAAACAGGTCTTTGGAGCAAAAATAATTGAATAATTTCTGGAATCTCAGTCCAGCCCCTTGTTGTGAACTGTCTCCAACAAAAACTGATCTTTCAACTCTGTAACACCATTGTAAAATATATGCTGTTTGGAACATTGCAACATTTCCACTCCTACTGCAGCAATTCCCAAACCTGCCTGAGTGATGCTAGCAATTTAGTATCAATCTAATTCTGAATAATGGACGTTTATGCACTGTGGTTTTATGCAAACTGGGAACTGTGTTGAAACTGCATAGATTCATTTTCTGCCTGATTTGTTATAGTTGGCAGAGAAGAGATTTTCTTCCTATTAAATTGATTCAAACCTAGATACAAGCTTAACTCTTCAACAAAATGGCACTGTTTTATCTGAAACTGAGGCACACAGTTGCCTAAGAAGTCAATTGTTAACCAGCAAAATTCAAAGTTTTTTTTTTTTTAATTGGTTTAATCGCTTCTTCTATGAACAAACCTGGCCCTTAGAGCTAATCACTTCACCATTAATGGCCATGTTTCAGTCACATAAGTTCTAGAATTCTTCCCCTAACCCCTCAACCTTACTCCTGCTTTTAAAGTGCACTTTGGCAAAACTTCTAGCTAACTACCTTAATATACACTTATATGATGACAGATTTTATTTGATTATGCTCTTATAAAGTGCTTTGGGATTATTATTGTGCTACAAGTTGCTTTATAAATACAATTTTTTGTTGCTGTTGTGTATTTCCACGGAAAGCATGTACCTTCTATTTGACAGTCATGCAAACTTCGAAGTAGATTACTACTGTACAAAAAAAAAAGGCAGATTAGGTAATCCAGGACAGGCATGCCTGTATAGGTTACTGCACAAACTTGATCCTGGCTTCATTCCATAACCATGCACGCATTTTCTAGCAGAAGTTGCTTAGTACTTACTTACATTTAATTTTTACTACACCCTATTGTACTCTTCACTAAACTCAGTTATAACAGTTCAATTGTAATCTTGGCTGGAGTTAACTTAAATAAACATGTGTTAAACATGCCTTAATATGTATTATATTTTGTTTTCTTTACAGGCAGTTATTAGTTACATTTAGCACAGAAAGATCTGTACTTGTACAGTACCTTATCACATCCTCAGAAAATACTCCAGTGCTTTTGCTCAAATAAATAAAGTGGTGACTGTCATGTGATCCAAAACTGCAAACCTTCACTTACGGAGAGAAAAATTGATGAAAGATCAAAGAGTATCTTCACCAAATTTACCACAGTGACATTCAGTTAAAAACTACAAAATCTGGATTATATTTTAGGATTCATATTGTAGCATAAATGGAAATAATTTCCTTTTCTTGGTTAGCGAATTAGAAGTGTTATTGCTGTGTAAAAATGAAATACCAGGTTACTACTTAAATTCCATGCATGTCGCCAAAGGTTTCTTTTGAAGCAAACTCAACCTGTGTAGGAAAAGTGCACAAACGCTATGAACTAACCTTGAGATTAAAAAAAAAACAGGAAAATTAAGTCTGAAGCAACAACACTAAGACCGTGAAATTGCAAGTTTGATCTCTGACTTGTACTCAGTTGGATGATTGGATGATTACTAACACGAGGGCAATGGAGGCATCTGGAGATAGGACATGTATTGAGATTAAAACTCACTGAAGATTTCACTATAGATCATTATTTTAACTTAATGTAATTGTTTTAATTTAATTTTTAAAGTAGTATCCTTATTTTCAAGCACTTTTTTATTGTCTGTCCATATCTCTGTAACCTCTTCTAGCCTTCCCATCCACTGGGATCAGCGTGCTCTTCAATCTTGGACCCCTTGCTCACCACAGATATTCTTCACACTACCATTGATAGTCAATTCTTCAGCTGCCAAAACTTTGATTTGCCTGAACATCTTGTTATGTTCTCCTCTTCGTAAAATGCTGTTTTAAATCTACTTCCTTGATATCCATTTTCATGTGACATTTGTTCCTGTGAAGCATCTTGAGATGTTTTGCTATGTTAAAAGCGCTATTCATTTTAACTTGTCACGCATACAACATAGGAATTGGGGTAAGCTGTGATGTTTTCCACAGCTGAAAGTCAAAACTCAATGTACAGGTGAAGCACTTGGGCAAGATACATGAGCTCTATGGAGCCTTGTCTGAAGTCATTCTTTTAGGAGAGATGTATTAAGGGCAAGGGAGTTATTTATGAGCTCCTCTAGATGCAACAAAGCATACAAATTAGTTTCAAAACTTAAGTGTTTGCTAGACAACAGGGGCCCTGGACTACTAACCTTCAGCAGCTACCAGGGCATCTCAATAGCATTTTGGGTCTTACTGATCGTTCGTTCAATTTATAAGATTCTCTCTTGGTTGCCAATATGATTAAACTTATTTTACATTTTTGGGATTCTGCCTTTGATCAAAATTGCTGACAGGGATGTTGTTTGAAGGGGACTTAGAGCTGATTTAATTTACACTTCAGACGCTGCAAATGTGGAATTGGAGGTCATTTTACATTAATAAGATGATGGTTTAATGTATGTCTCAGTGCTGTGAAAGGCTGTGCATCCTTTGACTAGTTAACAATTAGAAAATGAGAGGTTTAACAGTAGTTAACCCTGTGAGTACTTAATCACCAAATGTTTGATTACTCATTTGGTTGGGGCACACTATATCAACATGATCTGAAGAGGATCAGACATGCCGTGCCATTTTCACAGTTAAAGAGTGTTGAGACCTCCCATTTAAGACCATAGATTTTAAGTTGACTGTGCTAGATACAATTATAATTGGTCAAGGGGATTGAATTCAGTGACAGCGAAGAAGGTTACCTCAGAGTACAACAGGACCTTGATTAGATGGGCCAATGAGCTGAGGAATAGCAGATGGAGTTTAATTTAGATAAATGTGAGGTGCTGCATTTTGGTGGGTCAAATCAGGGCAGGACTTATACACTTAATGGGGCGTGTTGCTGAACAAAGACCTTGGCATGCAGGTTTGTAGTTCATTGAAAGTGGAGTCGCAGATAGACAGGCTAATGAAGAAGGTGTTTGGTGCGCTCACCTTTATTGGTCAGTGTTTTGAGTATAGGAGTTGGGAGGTCATGTTGCAGCAAAACAGGACATTAACAATGATGTTGCTGGGGATGAATGGTTTGAGCTTTAGGGAGAGGCTGAATAGGCCGTGGCTAATTTTCCCTGGAGCGTCAGAGGCTGAGGGGTGACCTTACGGAGGTTTATAAAATCATGAGGGGTATGGATAGGGTGAATAGCCAAGGTCTTTTCCCCAGGGTAGGGGAGTCCAAAACTAGAGGGCATAGGTGGTAAGGTGAGAGGGGAAAGATTTAAAAGGGGCAACGTTTTCAAGCAGAAGGTGGCACGTGTATGGAATGAACGGCCAGAGAA
This sequence comes from Rhincodon typus, assembly GCF_021869965.1. Classification (NCBI taxonomy): domain Eukaryota; kingdom Metazoa; phylum Chordata; class Chondrichthyes; order Orectolobiformes; family Rhincodontidae; genus Rhincodon; species Rhincodon typus. The sequence continues at coordinate 34,431,911 of NC_063353.1, read as the reverse complement.
CGTGGTAGAGACTAGTACAATTACAACATTTAAAAGAAATCTGGATGGGTATATGAAGAGGAAGGGTTTAGAGTGATTTGGCCAAATGCAGGCAAATGGGACAAGATTAATTTAGCATATCTGGTCAGCAAGGACGAGTCGGACCAAAGGGTCCATTTCCATGCTGTACAGCTCTATGACTGTGTAACCTGCATTTTATTGCCCATCTTTCATGCCCTTGAGAAGGTGGTGGTGAGCAGCCTTAAACAATACTGCAGTCCACATCTGTGGGTTGATCACATTACCATTAGGGAGGGAAATTCAGGATTTTGACGTAGTGACCGTAAAGGAACAGCGATATGTTTCCAAGTCAGGATTGCAAGTGACTTTGAAGGGAACTTGATGGTGGCGGTGTTCCTGTGTATTGAATACCCATATTTTTCTAGATGGATTTGGTCATAAGTTTGGAAGGTGCTTTGGTGAATATCTGCAATGTATGCTATTGAGTGTTAACAGTGGAGGGAGTGGATGCTTCTGGATGTAGTGCCCAATCAAGAGAGCTGCTTTGTCATGGACGGTATCAAGCTTCTTGAGTGTTATTGAAACTACACCCATTCAGGCAAGTGGAGAGTATTCCATCACACTCCTGACTTGTGCTTTCGGGAGTCAGGAGGTGAGTTATACGCCACAGTATTCCTGGCCTCTGACCTGCTGTTGTAGCCACTGTGTTTATGGGGCAAGTCCAGGTGAGTTTCTGATCAGTAGTAACCCCCAGGATGTTGATAATGAGGGATTCAGTGATGGTAACACCACTGGTTAGATTGTCTCTTACTGATGATAGTCATTGCCTGGCATTCGTGTGGCATGAATATTACTTTTCCCTTGTCAGCCCAAGCCTGGATATTGTCCAGATCTTGTTGCATTTGAACATAGACTGCTTCAGTATTTAAGGACTTGCAAATGGTGCTGAACATCCTCACTTCTGACCTTATGAAGGGAAGATCATTGATGAAGCAATTTCAGGTAGTTGGGCCTGGGATGCAACCCTGAGGAACTCCTGCAGAGATATCCTGGAGCTGAGATGAGTGACGTCCAATAACTATGGCCATCTTCCTAAGTGCCAGGTATGACTCCAACCAGTGGAGAGTTTGCCACCCCACACCCTTTGTTTCCAGTTTTGCTGGAGTTCCTTGATGCCACACTCTGTCGAATGCAGCCTTGATGTCAAGGGCTGTCACTCTCACCTCACCTCTGGAATTGAACTCTCTTGTCCACGTTTGAACCAAGGCTGTAATGAGGTCAGGAGCTGCGTGCCCTGGCAGAATCCAAACTGGGGGTCACTGAGCAGGTTATTGTTGAGCAGGTGCTGCTTGATAGCACTTTCTGTCACTTTACTGATGATCGAGAGTAGACTGATGGGACGATAATGGCTGTGTTGGATTTGTCCTGCATTTTACGTACAGGACATACCTGGGCAATTTTCTACATTGTTGGATAAATGCCTTTGTTTTAACTGTGGAAGAGCTTGGAGCACAAGTCTTCAGTGCTATTGCCGGAATGTAGTCAGTGCCCATAGCCTTTGGAATATCCATTGTTCCCAAACCATTTCTTGACCTCATGTGGAGCAAATTGAATTCATTGAAGGCTGGTATCTATAATGCTGGGTATCGCTGGAGGAGGCCAAGATGAATCATCCAGTTGGCACTTCTGGCTGAGGGTTGTTGCGAATACTTCAGCCTTATTTTTGTACTGATGTGCACTAAATGTGAAAGGAAGAAAACTAGTAATCAAAGAGTTTTGGGAGATGCGCATGTGGAAAAGGCCCGATCAATAAGATTGGACAGACTTAAAAGCATGGACAGGTTTTCTGGAATAGTTGCTGGGATCCACAGAGGTTAATGGAATGGGTGGATTCTGTTTCAAGCAGCTACATGTTTTATGGAAAGTATAAACTTGGTGGACTGAATGGCCTTTTCTCACTTCAAACATATGAGATATTTTTACTAGAGATAGTAGGAACTGCCAATGCTGGAGAATCTGAGATAATAAGGTTTAGAGCTGGATGAACACAGCAGGCCAAGCAGCATCAGAGGAGCAGGAAAGCTGACGTTTCGGGTCTGGACCCTTC
>NC_063353.1:34409205-34429404 GCF_021869965.1 Rhincodon typus | reverse complement strand
CCTGCTGTGTTCATCCAGCTCTACACCTTGTTATCTCAGATATTTTTACTAACTTGTTTTCTTCAATATTCAAAGAAGATTGTGAGCCCTCTTTATGTGGGAAAAGAGAGTGAATAATGGGTCCTTCATTACCATGGAAGCGGAAAAATAGACGATGGAGTGGGCATTCTATCCAAAATACTCCAGTGGAGGATGGAGGCAGATCCAACTCCCCTCCTACAGTGTGTAAACATTCCAGTACAAGTATGTTGGTGAAATGTTGCACAACCCAGGAGTTACTCAGACCATTTGTGTCCCTTCACTTATCGTGGCAAGAATGGTAAGCAAAGAATTTAAATGTTTTGTGGGTAGTCCTTTGGTCCAACACAGTAAGACTAGGCAGAAGGGACCTATTAACAATTAGGTTGCACACAGTTCACCCGCTAGTGAATCTTGGTAATCATCTCAAAATGTTTGTCCTTCTGGTTTGTCAACTGAAGGAACTGTGTTGACTTTATTTACTTGTTGTCCTCTTTATCTTGAATGACCTCTTCTTCAGCCAACTCTCCAGAGGAATAAGCTCCATCAATCCTGTGAACTATGCAACCGCAAATGCTGCAGGCTTTTTTTCTTTCCTTTCAAAAAAAGCATTCTGTCCTCATCAAGGTGAGGGCTGTCTGTTGGGGAATGGATGGCTTTAACTTAGTGCACTCAATTTTAATCAAGCACTTCCAACACAAGGAGAAGGTGGATTGGATACAGTCTAAAGCTTTACTACAATGCCTCATCGTAAACTCCCAGAGCAGTTAATAGTGTGGGTCAGATACAGAGGAAAGTTCATGTTACAATGCCCAATAAAATACTTATAGGGCAGTTACAACACTGATTAGATATAGAGCAAAGCTTCCACCACCCTGCTTCTTCAAATATTCTCAGGTCAAATGCAATACTGATCCGATACAGAGTAGAATTCCTCCTACCACGTCAAATATTCAAATTTACAGCATGTATAAATACAGAGTAAAACGTTGTCTACACTTTGCTATGAAATACGCAAGAGACTGTGAGGCAGGAAGTGCCCTGTTGTCTTTAAATTAAACGTCAGGAACAGACTTCTTCAAACAGAATATTTTTAATCCTTATTGAAGCAGAATGGGATTTTTATTATCTCTGAATAACACTCCTGGTCTGTCCTTTCTTTCCTCCTGCTGAAATACCACTTCAGAAGACCGTAATGAGGGAAAGTCATTGAAATCTGAAGCTACATTTCTGAGTAACTAAAGCCTGTGAATTGGCCTACTTGATTAAAATTCCCCATTTTCTGCCCTATTTTATTTTTCAATAACCATGTTGTATTAAGTCATGTCTCCCTAATTGGTCTGTAGCCCAAGGACGCATAGGTGCACAAGAGCCTGCAGCTGAAACTTGATTGCATAATACCCATTTAACTGGCTGAGCTAGTCACACTGGTAAGGCATTTTACCAACATTGAATCACTGGACAAAGGCCAAAAGAAAGTAGTGCAGTTCCATTAACAAAGAAAAACACAAGAAGGCTCAGGTAAAACTGATAACTAGTCAGCCTTAATGACTTTACACTTAGATTTCCATTTATTAACAAGTATATCTGTGAAGAACTGCAAATCGTGCTGTCAGGTTTGCAGTTTTTTTTAAACATTCTCCAGTCAATTCTGTTCTGTAATATGCTTCTTTTTGCTGGTTGTCATATTTAAGCATTTCAAAATGCTGGAAAGCTATAGGTCAGCAATTTTGATTAATTTAAATGTGGATCTGTCAATGATCACCTCTCCTTCTTGTCACAACCTTTCCTTTCCGATCTCCCACCCATCCTACAACTCTTTCCTTGCACCCCCGCCACCTCCACCCGACTCCAATCCTTTTATTTTCATTCTTCCTGCCTGCACCCCACAACTCCTTCCTTTCACTTCTCCCACCTTGCACCTTGCAAACTTTTCATTTCAGCCCTCCCACCTGCGCCCCCTCAAATCTTTCCTTTCACCCCTCCCAGCCACTCTCCGAACCTTTCCTCTTCCCCCTCTAACCTGAAGGTAGTAGGATGGGATGAAGCTTCATTGGCTTCACCTTTTGCTTTCTCTTACAAGACAGTGTCCATTATTAATGGTGATTTGAAATTGTTACCAGGATATTCGAAGAATGGGTGGAGGGATCATCGCAGCTCAGCTCAATCCTGCCATCAACAACTGTACCTTTCCCAACCACAGACACTAGATTGTCATCTTGATTGGGAGGTCTGAATTATTTTTGTATCACTTTCTCCCATTCCTCCTAACTCCTGCGCCAAGATATTTTTACCTATAGATACACATCTACAAGACAGAACAACTGGCCTCATTTTGTACACTCTCACTTTGCAATTCAACTTTGTATTCTTCTTTGGCTTTCCTATTTTGGATATCTATGTACAAATTCCCATGCTGAGATCAGGATTAAGACATCAGCATACCAGGCCTCCTTGATAAAGTCAGAAGCTAGTCAGTTGTTTCCTTATCACAGGGAAATGGGGAAGATGCCATATGTTCACCCACCTTATACTCTCTGTGAATTTAAAGACCATCCAAAACTCTAATTCTGTGTCTTAGCTCACAGTGTGTCTGTTCCCCTAGCACCTCTGCGTTCACTGCCTATGTTGACTCCTGGTCAAACCACATTTAATTTTAGAATCCTCATCTTTGTTTTCAAATCTGTACATGGCCTTGTCCTTCCCTGTCCCTGTATTCTTTTTGAATCCCACAACTGAGATATCTGCACTCCCTATTTCTGGTGCCTTGGGCATTCATAGTTTTAATTGCTCTGCCATTGGTAGCTGCGTCTTCATGTGTCTGGGCCCCAAACCTGAATTACTTTCCCTACAGACCTCCTCTCTTTACTCCAATTAGGTACCCTGTAAAATCAACCACTTTGACAAGGCTTTTGGTCATCTACCCTAATATCATAATGTGGCTTGTTATCAAGCGTTGTTTTGTAATGTTCCTACAATGCACTTTAGAATGGTCTTCAAGTGAAGTACTAAATTGGAGGAAGATTAGCTACAACAGGATTAGGCAGGAACTGGAGAAATTAGATTGAGGGCACCTAAATCCAAATCTGATATGTAGAATCTTTTAAAAAGCCATTTGATCAAAGTTCAGTACCAGCATGTTCCTGTGAGGATGAAAGATAAGGATGGCAAGATTCCAGAACCTTGAATGATAAGAGATATTAGCAATTCTCACAAAAAGATAAAGGAAGCATATGTAAGCTTTAGGAGAAGAGGCTAACGAGAGAAAGGGTAGGTGCACTCAAGGATAATGGTGGGAGCTAGAAGAAGTGGGGCGAAGTTCTTAATGTGTACTTTGCATCAGTATTCACCAAGGAGAAGAACATGGATAATGGTTTAGGGAGGGGAATGTCGATATTAGGAAAGAGATGGTCTTGTAAAACTTTAAGATAGATAAGTCCCCAGGACCTGATGGGATCTATCTCAGAATATTGAGAGGGAAGGGAGGAGATTGCTGGGGGCCTTGACAGAGGTCTTTGTATCCTATTTAGCCACAGGCGAGGTTCCAAAAGACTGGAGAATAGCCAATGTTCCTTTGTTTAATAACAGTAACAGGAATAATCCAGGAAATTATGAGCATTCCTTTTGGAAAAGAACAGACTTATTCGGGTTCATCAATATGGCTTTATGTGGGTTAGCCCTTGTCTCTCAAACTTAAGGAAGTGGTGAAGATGATTGATGATCGGTTGGTCCATAATATTAAGTCACATGGAATCCACGATAAATTGGTAAATTGAATACAAATTTAGGTTGATCATAGGATAAAGAGGATAATTATGGATGGGTGTTTTTCTGACTGGAGGTCTGTGACCAGTGGTCTTCAGCAAGGATTAGTTACAACCTCTGTTGTAAATGATTTGGTTGAAAATGTAGACAGTCTGATTAATATGTTTTCAGATGACATGAAATTTAGTGTCAGAGAGGTATACAGCACAGAAACATGCCGTTTTGGCCCAATTCATCCGTGCCGACCGGGTTTTCTAACTAATCCCAATTGCCTGCATTTAGTCCAGATCCATCTAAATCTTTTTGATCCATGTGGCTGTCCAAATGTCTTAAATGTTGTAATTGAACTCACCTCTGCCACTTTCTCTGGCAGCTTGTTCCATATACACACCATGTTCTGTATGAAAAAGTTGACCCTCAGGTCTCTCTTAAATCCTTCCCCTCTCCCCTTAAACCAGAGCCCTCTAGTTTTGGACTCCCCTACCTTGGAGGAAAAAACTTTGGTTATTCACCTGATCTATGCCCCTAATGATTTTACAAACCTCCATAAGGTCACCCCACAGCTCCAAGGGAAAATAGTCCCAGGCCGATCCAGCCTCTCCTTGTAACTCGGACCTTCCAGTCATGGCAACATCCTTGTAAATCTGTTTTGCCCCTTTCCAATTTAATAATATCCTTCCAACAGCAGGGTGACCAGAACTGTACGCAGTAAATCAAATGTAGTCTCACCAATGTCTTGTATAACTGTAACATTCCAAGACATGCCAACTCCAGTACTCAGTGCTGTGACTGATGAAGGTAAGTATGCCAAACACCACCTTCACTATTCTATCTATCTGTGATGCCAGTTTTAAGGTACTATGCGCCTGCACCTCTTTCCGTTTGATAACACTCCCCAGGGCCCTACCATTAACTGTGTAAGTTCTGCCCTGGTTTGTCTTACCAAAATGCAATGTCGCATTTATCTGAATTAAACTCCATTTGCCATTCCTCAACCAATTGGCCCAGTGGATCAAGATCCCATTTTCTCTGATAACCTTCTTCACTGTCTACAGTGCCATCAATTTTAGTGTCATCTGTAAACTTGCTAATCATGCCTTCAATACGCTCATCCAAATTGTTTATATAAATGACGAGCAACGGTGGACTCAGCACTGGTCCTTGAGGCATACAGCTGGTCACAGGCCTCCAGTCTGCAAAACAAGCCTTCACCACCACCATCTCTCCTACCATTAGCCAATTTTTGTGTCCAATTGGCTAGCTCTCCCTGAATCCCATGTGATCTAATCTTACTAACCGATTTACCATGCGGTACTCTGTCAAAGGTTTTGCTAAAGTCCATATAAACACCATCTACCACACTGCCCTCGTCTATCTTTTGATCACCTATTTTGATCACGATTTCCAATGCACAAAGCCATGCTGACTATCCCTAATCAGTGTTTGCCTTTCCAAATGCACATAGATCCTGCCTCTCAGAATTCCGACAACTTACCCACCACTGACGTTGAGCTCACCAGTCAGTAGTTCCCTGGCTTCTCCTTGCAGCCCTTCTTTTCTGGCCCCTCACCCATGGCTGTCATTGATACAAATATGTCCTAGATTCTAACAGTGTCCTGGGATACATTTAATCAGGTCCTCAGGATTTATGTACCTTTTATGCCTTTTAAGACCTCCAGCACCACATCTTCTGTAATATGGACTCTTTTCAAGACATCACTATTTACTTTTCAGCTCTCCAGTTTCCATGTCTCTCTCCACGGTAAATACTGACAAGAAATTTCTCGTGGCTCCACACGTAGACAACCTCATTGATTTTTGTTGGACTTTATTTTCTCACTAGTTACCCTTTTTCCTTAATATTCTTGTGGAATCTCTCTTGATTTTCCTTTGTCTAATTTGCCAAACCTATCTCATGTCCCCTTTTTGCCCTCCTGATTTCCCTTTTAAATGTACTCCTGCATTCCCCATACTCTTCAAGGGATTCACTTGATCCCAGCTGCCAGTACCTGACACTTGTCTCCTTTTTCTTGTGTACAGCCTCAATATCTCATCATCCAATGTTCCCTCCCCCTGCCAGCCTTCCCCTTCACTCAAATAAAAACATGCTGGCCTTGCACTCTCATTATCTTGCTTTTGAAAGCCTCCCACTTGCCAGATATCCCTTTTTCCTGTGAATACCCTCCCCCAATCAGCTTTTGAAAGTCCTTGTCTGATACTGATACTATCAATTTTGGCCTTGCCCCAATTTAGAACTTTAACCCATGGATCAGACCTACCCTTTTCCACAACAAACAGAATTAAAACTAATTGAATTAAATTCACTGATTCCAAAGTGCTCCCCCACAAACACTTCAGTCACTTACCATGCCTTAATTCCCAAGAGAGTTTTGCCCCTTTTCTCATAGGGCCATCTACAAATTGATTGAGAAATTTTTCCTGACTATATTTTCCTGACAAATTCCTCCCATCCATTCTATGTTTGGAAGATATAAACCTCTGCTATTACAACCCTGTCATTTCATAAAAGCTGTGATCTCCTTACACATTTGCTCCTCAATTTCTGCTAACTATTGGGGTGAATCGTGGTGGTATATTGTACAATCCATCGGAGTCATCACCCCCTTCTTATTTCTCAGTTCCACCTAAATAGCCTCACTGGACAATCCCTCAGGAACATCCTCTCTAAGTACTGCTGTGATGTTTATCCAAATCAAAAACGCCACATCCCTCCTCTTTTGCTTTCCTTTCTATCCTTCCTCTAGCATCTATACCCTTGATCTGCCAGTCTTGTCTCTCCCTTAGCCATGTTTCTGTAATAGTTTTGATACTCCTGACCCATGTTCCATGTCCTGAGTTCATCTGCCTTACTTCTCAGGCCTTTTGCATTGAAATAAATTCATCAGTCTTCCCTCGTTCCCTGCAATGCTCTTGTCTGCCTCGTCTATTTAACTTGCTGTCTTAACCTGAAGAAGTTGCGGATAGTGAGGAACGTTATCAAAGGACACAGTAAGATATATATCAGTTGGAAAGTTAGGCGGAGAAATGGCAGATGGAGTTTTATCCAGACAAGTGTGAGGTGATGCATTTTGGGAGGTCAAATGCAAGAGGAAAGTGAACAGTTAAATGGTAGGATCCTTAGGAGCATTGATATACAGAGGGATCTTGGGGTTCAAGTCCATAGCCCCCTGAAAGTGATAATATAAGTGGATAAGATGTCAAAGACGGCATATAGCATGCTTGTCTTCATCGGTCAGGGCATCAAGCATAAAAGTTTGCAAGTAATGTTGCAACTGTATAAAACTTTAGTTAGGCCTTATTTGGAGTATTAAGTGCAGTTCTAATTACCACACTGTAGAAAAGATGTGGAGGCCTTGGAGAGGGTGCAAAAAAGGGTTTACCAGGATGTTACAAAAACAGACTTTGCTGGAAAAGCTCAGCAGGTCTGGCAGAATCTGTGCAGAAAAAATCAGAATTAACATTTCTGGTCTGGTGACCCTTCCTCAGAGCCATTCTGAGGAAGAGTCACCAGACCTGAAATTTTAACTCTGATTTTTTCTTCACAGATGCTGCCAGACCTGCTGACCTTTTCCAGTGGCGTCTGTTTTTGTTCCTGATTTACAGCATCTGTAGTTCTTTTGGTTTTTACCAGGATGTTGCCTGGATTGGAGTATATTAGCTCTCCAGGAGAAGTTGGACAGACTTGGATTGTTTTCACTAGAGTGCCAGAGGCTGCGATAGACCTGATGTAAGTATGTAAAATTATGAAAGGAATGGATAAGATGGATAGTCAGAGTCTTTTCATTTGTAATGAAAAGTACTAGGGGCCATAGCTTTAAAGTGAGAGGGGAGAAATTTAAGGGAGATGCAGGAGGGAAGTTTTATACACAGAGGATGGTACGTGTCTGGAATGCACTGCCGGGAGAGGTGGTAGAAACAGATACATTGGCAACATTTAAGAGGCATTTAGACAGACACATGAAGAGCCAGGGAACAGAGAGACATGGACCATGTGCTCGCAGATGGGTTTAGTTTAGAATGGGATTATGGTCAGCACAGACATGGTGGGCTGAAGTGCCTCTTCCTATGCTGTACCATTCTGTTCTGTATGAATGCTTCATTACACATGGTCACGATATAAATATAAATTGGTATTGCAAGGAACCTGAAGCAGGAGTGGGTGTAAACCTCCAGTAATTTGCCAGCAGCCTGTCTGCACAAATGCAGTATCCAAACCTTACCCGACAGATGAAGGATTATTATACATTTTAGGCTACATAACTGCCTTTTTATCAGTTAAATCTAGCTTTACTTCCATTTGAAGAATGTAGTGCAGTTTTTACATGGGTTGTAAAAGGTAGGGGGTTAATTATTCTTTTCAGCATGTGAAGAATGCTCCCAATATTCAAATACAAGTGCCTAGTGTCTTAGTAAATTATGTTGAATCTGTTGACTGGTTTCTTGCATACCAGCATCCCCCTTGAGCAAACAGGGACTGCTGATTATGCAATCACAAAGCCACGATGGCCAGAGACAGCATGTGGAGGAATGTCAGAGATTCATTGTTTCTCCTTGCAAAATTTTAACTGATTTGATTTGATGTGATAGCAAAGACGGTTTAACCAATGATGGAAAAAGGAGCAGGTGCCCGAAAGTTATCTCATTCCACTCTTGTTTTAAGGACTTTCATCATCATTGTTTAGTTCCGTTCTTGGGCAAGCACATCAACAGTATCTTGAATACTTAAGAGGTGATGTAATTTTATTTTCCCCTGCTCCTTCACTCCAGTTATTTCATAAGAAAAAGACTAGGAAAGATTGGCAAGTAGAGAGGTGGAAACTTATTAGTAGACTGAAATTTTTTTTGCAAAGCTCTCATCAAAAATGTGGCTCATTTTATAAAAGCAGCTGATCTGTCTGGAAATACTACCACTCTGTTTTTATTTTATTAGCCAATCTGTATTGAATAGCTTGATCCTTAAGATAGGTCAGGGAGGAAGAAGCTTGGGCTGCTCTCCTTAAGATTGTATGTCTGAGACACAAGGAAATAAAATTCTCATTCAAAGTAGTTTGTTACATTCCTTTTCGAGCCCGTGTGGGCACAGAACAAATCTAGTTTGCAATACATAGTCTATGCAAAATAACTGGAAATATCAGGTTTTGTTGGAAGTCAGTTGTCTTGCAGGTACCAAAAGAGAGAAATGGGTTTACCATTTTTATTTAATGTGTGTGCTCTTTGACCAGTTTCCTCCTTCATCTCCTGAAGGCCATCTGCTGAGCCATGTTGGATAAGGTTTGAATGGAGTGTACCCAGTGGCTCGTTTTGAGTGCCTAAGCATTGTATGGTAGAAGTTTCTTCAGTTTCTGGGCACCACCGCCAAGCCAGTGAAGTGACAACAATGGTCATGGACTTTTTAGCAGGGCTTGATAGATAGTGATCTGGAATGACACCGACTAGAAATAGAATTTGGCCCAACAGTCTGTGAAGGTGTTTTATGCTCTGTATGAACCTGGGGTTCTTTTTTTCTGAAGAGACCTACTGGACTCTAGGCTAACTGTGTTTTTCTCCAAAGATACCTGCTGAGTTTCAACAGTGTTATCTGTGTTTGTTTTGAGGCTTATTTTGCCCTCTGGGTCACTGAAACCAATTGTATTGACTAACCAAAGATTGGTAATCTCATCATTGAACAGGAATTGCCCAGGCCTGTTTGACTTGATTGCATGTTATCGTTATTAACTGAACTATAGGGACAGTGCTGTGAGGAAATTGTACCAGAATATTTCCAGTTCACTGTTTCAAGCAAAGATAACTGAACTGAAAGGTACAAATCTTTCTTTCTTTGAAGTTCTGCTATCTCTTGATGCTTTATCTCAATTAATGGGAATGGTATGCTAAGGTTTACTGTACCACATGGCATTGGAACCTTGGTTCTTTGCAACAGGTTAATTCATAATCTCACCATAGCACCAAGTTGATGCGAAGAGTAGACCTGGAGAGGCAATGAGAATGAGAATGCTTGGGAGAGTAACTCTGAGATCCACACCTCACAGTTCCCTATAAATCATCAAAGTAAAGTTTGGCATTTGATCTCCTGCACGTATAGTAACTAAAAAAAAATTAACAATAAAGCACCTGTGACACACTTTCGCCCCATGTAGATAATTAAACAAATGGTGCATCTAACCAATACAAATAAGAAGATCCCAGCCTGTGTTGAGTTCAACTGCAGGATTCACAAAGGATGTGCCAATCTCATCTACATGGCTCTATTTGTTCCCTTGTTCAAGGTTACTTCCTCAGTTAACAGGAAAGTATTCCATTCTCTTGACCAGTAGTGCATCCTGCTGCAAATAAAGTCTAGCTTTCCTAAGAGCTGCTACAATGCCTTCATTTTAATGCTACTACTCCGACAGAGAATCAAGACTCGGTGATCTTTTGGGTGAATAAGGCTTTTTTTTTTGCAGTTGTTCCTCAGAACACATTTGTAATATTTCAGAACTTGAAATGAGCACTAGTAGACATATCCATTCATATGCAAGTGTTATGTGAAGGAGCACCTCAGTTTTAATCTAGTCTCACCCTGTAGTATAGTTGCAGGTTGGTAGTACTGAGTATGCAACATAGCCTTACGGGCATCGATTGAAAGCTATTTCTTTAACACATTATGCGAGGCAGTGATTGTAATAGTAGATGGACATAGTACACAGTGCATGCTGAGAAGTATTGATTACATCTTATCTCTCCTCAGCTAATAAACCTTTACTGATACCCTCTGACAAATGTAGGATGGTAGAGTTGGCATGCCCTGCCCAGATTTATTCCTACCCATTGCCATTGTCCCTGATAAATCTTTTTGGGGCTATGAAGCAGTCAAAATGAAGCTATCAGCGATTTTTGCTGTGTTTTCCTGTAGGAGTATTTCTGTACAACTGTCAAAGGCTCCCTGTATACCTGAAAACCTTATCATTCTACAAATTGTGAACTGCTGATTTGATTAATACAAATGGTATTGATAGCGCTGATCCTTTAAAACTGTTGCTTATGTTTAATTACTGAAGCAGGAAGTTGTATCCAGCCCACTAAATAGATTCAGTTAGAGACACTTGTAAATTGTGGAGCTTGTTCAAAGTATCTTCAGGTGACTGACCTCAACTGTAGCAGTCCTAGTGTTACCATGGTGATGGACACAATTTGTAGTGCACTTTCATTGTCACTACAAGACTATTTGGAAAATTCTGGACTTCACTGTCTATGCAGATGGTGGGCCACTGTTGAGGAGCCAGAGATGAGTTAGATTCTCTTCTGAATAGGACCAGGAAATCTGGCATGACATCAGAGGAGAGACAGTACTTTTAGTGTAACAATGAGATCCCTTTTACCTGAGATGTGAGTTTGACTCAATCATGCACTCATACTATTGTTGACTGTTCATCGCTTGCCAAGTGTCTTGACTTTGGCTCTTTCTGTTGAGTGATAATGTCTCCATCCATGTGCTGCTATCTCTGTCACTTACTTCCTTCAGTTTTCATCTTCCACGTGTCCTCCCACCTTCTTGTCATAAGTTTGGCAGACTGTTATTTCATCTCGGTAGTCAATACACGTCCACAATAAATGTTTGTTCTCTTACTAGTTGAAGACTCACACAGCAACTGTCCTTGCCATTGTTTTGCTTTCCTTTGGTAGTCAAGGAATAGCCTTATCATCATCTTTTCAAATTTCATTTAGGTTAGCCAAAATATGTATAAAGTTTTCATTAGGAGTGTAAAGTTTCTGAAATCTTCCAAGAACAAATTTACTGGATTTAATCTAGGAATGGGTAGTAAACTGTTTTAGCAATTTGTTCTACCCAAACCAGTGGAATCAATTGTATGCTAATTAATTGTATTTGGGACACATAAGTCATATCTTAATGAAGTTTTGGGAGCTTCCTCTGTGACTCTTAGGGTAAAATGATCCACATGATAATGTTCAGCCAAACTTTTCAGAAAGGTCACTGGTTTACCATTTGACCTTTGAATCAGTTGATCTCAACTCAGTACTGTGGGGAACTAAAGTTTGATGCAGTGAGGTGGAAATTGGAGGATGGTATAACAGTTAAGTGTAGAGATTGTAAAAAAGCTATGGAAAGATAGCAGAAAATGAACTTTCCATACAGCAACGTCAACTGAATCAGGCACTTGAAGGATATGTCGTAATCTGTTGCTGTGAGATGGAAAATTGGGAATGATGAATTAGTTACTATTGTAAGAGAGACCGGTTCAAGCACCAGCTGGATGGGATTTGGAGACAAGTGGGAACAAAGGTAAGGATGCACATAAAAGAGAGACTTTCCTCCCAGAGCTTTCCACCAGTTGGGATTTTCTTTGCTCTAACCTTTAGGTCTCCGCAAACTACATAATGCCACTCCATCATTGTGATTAGTCAATAGCACCACTTAATATTATCAGGATGGTACAAAGTAAACTAAATGAACCTTTGTGCTTGTGCTTATAGTTATTCCTATGTTTCTATTTAGTTGCACATAAATTTCAAGAAAGGGATGTTCAATTTACTGCTACGACTACAATGATAAAACTGCATCAGATACTCATTGAAATGGTTGATGAGATGTGGGAATACTTGAAATATTTAAAACTTGTGATGTGCCCTCAGTTAGTAATCCTGTTTTTATCTAATTCCTTTTGTTTAATTGGAGAAATCCTGAGTTCAGCCATTGCTTTTGTACCCAGAGGAGAATTGTTTGCTGTGAGATACAGATTGTAAGACTATCTTAACCAGTGTCACCCTGGGTTTGCTCAAAAGGCACTAGCACCAAGAGAACAGAGATCTATTCCTATTGCCCACTGGCTGATTACCTGAGTGAGCTGTGTACCTCACTAAGGTATGCTCTACTTTTCTCCAAAGTATACTCCATATATATCACATGACTATTCAAAGCTAACATTACATCAATTGCAAACAAATCAGTTTCTTCCAATCCTGAATGTTAATCACTTCATTTACAATTTCGGTCAATTTTTAAATGTTCATTACATGTGAAACATATATCTTGAGGGGTTACTCTCAGATACCAACCCCTTGGTGTTCTGTGGCTGAAGAGCTTTATTGGTCTTTGCCCATTGTATTCTGGTAGCTGTTTATTTCTAAACAATTGCATAAGTAATCACTCTGCCCGCTGCATCATCTCTCATTACATGGTGGTCTCCCTGACTTTGCTGTCACCTAATGCTTTCTGGATATTTATGGTAAATTTGCATCAACAATATTAGAAGGCTTTTGATGGTGCTTAATTTACTCCCAAAAGAGGTCATTAATTATCATATGTTGTGTTGTAACTATTTCCTGTGACAGCAGAACTGGCTTTAAAATTGTGAAAAGAGAAAATACCAGAAATACTCCTTTTGTCTGCCAACATCTACAGACAGAGAAACAGAACTAATATTTCAGGTCAATTATCTTTCATCAAAATCAGGAATATTTAGAAATGTAATAGACTTTGGAGTATGGGGTGAGTGGAAGAAGTATAAAGGAAAATCTATGACAGGGTGAAAGAGGAGTAAATGAAATGAGAGAACATTTGTTCCTAAATGGCCAAGGGAAAAGGTGATGGGACAAAGAAAGAAACAAAATATGGGCCTATAGAAGGTGTACTGCTGTTTAAAAGCAAAAGCATGGGACAAACCAAAACATGTAAGACAAGAAAGAAAAATAAAATGGGAGTAGAAATCAGAGTCTGAAATAGTTGAACTTCATGTTGGTTCTGAAATGCTGTAAAGTGCCTAATTGAAAGATGAGGTGACGTTCCTTGAGCTTCAGTCGAACTGTACAATAGACTGAAGTTAGGGATATCAGTGTGAAAACCAGATGGAGAATTAAAACCACCAGACTATCAGAATCTTGGGGTCATGATTGAGGACTGACTGGAGGTTTTCCACAAAGCAGTCTGGTTGCCTCATGTAAAAATGACAGCATTGTGGGCAGTAGATATTGAATGCAAAATTGAAGGATGTACACAATTGTCGTTAGAGAAGAGTCTTTGAGATCTTGGACATTAAGGAGAGGAGCTAACACAGCAGTTGTTATATTTCCTGCATTTGCACAGAAAGGTGCCATGGGGGGATCATGGAATTTTGGCATTTATTGAGTGGATTTAGATGTGGCAGAGGGAACAGTACCTTCAGAATGCTGTAAGGAATGGGCAAGATGTGTTTGGTAATGACATCACCCTGGGGTTGGCAAAAATGATCTAAATACAGAAGCTGATGCTGGTGTTTGGATTGGGGTTGTGGAAGACAGGGACCAGTGTGCTACTTGGAAAGAGGGAAAGAGGTTAGAGCAGATGTGAAGGAAATGGGTCCGGCACTAGTGCAAAAGATCTCTGTCTCAATTGCATCTGTCTTGATCCATGATGCAACAAACAGTTTTATGAGAATCCAAAATCTATATAGAAAGGAGGGTCCACCTACACTAACCAAAGCCTGTAGGATATCAGTCAACCTGGAGTTCAGAGTTGGTGATCCAGTATCCACACTCCTGATTGAGAGGAGGAATACTACCCCTGAGCCAGTAGCCTGTTTGTGGGATTGCTGGTGTGGGGAAGGGGTTTTTAAAGATAAGTCCCAGACTTATTCTCTTTAAGAGGTTAACCATTGTTGGCTTATGTTTCCATAACTGCCAAGCTACCATCTGTGTCAGGATTCAGATGGTGACTGTCACCAACCATTCAGCTACGAATAGTACTGTAGCCTACTGATCTTGGATGCACCCAATATTTTAATGTATGTATTATCTGGTATTATTTCCTGAGTAGGCAGATATTCATAGTTAAGCTAGACAAATTTTTAATCAGTAAGGGAATCAAGGGTTATGGAGAGAAGGCAGAAAAGTCCTGTTGAAGGTTATCAGGTCAGTCATGATCTCATTGAATAGAAGAGCAGACTTGATGGGCTGAATGGCCTACTTCTGGTCCTACATCATATAGTTTTAGTTCCCCAAGGGCAGAGTTCCTCCATGTTTTTTGTTTTTCCTCTCTATCCTAGGATAAGAC
Source organism: Rhincodon typus (assembly GCF_021869965.1). Taxonomy (NCBI): domain Eukaryota; kingdom Metazoa; phylum Chordata; class Chondrichthyes; order Orectolobiformes; family Rhincodontidae; genus Rhincodon; species Rhincodon typus. Next base: position 34,414,574 of record NC_063353.1, on the reverse strand, counting down.
CAGTAATAATCCCAACTGCTAACACGTGGGAGATTAGAGAGGTACACATGCAAGTGCTTTTGCCTACCAAGGCATCAGTGGCAATAGACCATATCCCTTAAACATTGTATGCTAAGATTTAATACAAGTGAAACGGTGGACACGTTCCGCTAAAATGGTGAACCTGTAGCTACTTGCAGCTCCTGCTGATTCCTTTTTTTAATTCATCACCATTTGGCACAAAGCATGAACCTCCTTAATTGGACTCCTAACACACAGTTGTCTGCCTTTGAAATTCTATCCCCCTGAATTATTGGAGGCAGCTTGTGTGTCTGTTGCAATAAAATGGCTCCAGTAGCCTTGGATGATCTTGAAGATAGGGCAAGTTCACATAAGGGGTGGTATAATCAGACTGAATCAAAGAAAGAACAAAAAAAATGTGCTTGTCAAATGTCAGCCCAGAATAAACTGAACTGGAATTGGGACGAGGTGAGCTAGGTCACTCTGAATGGAAGACCTTGTGGAGGTTGTTTTTAATGTATGCAGAAAAATTACTGGCAACAGTCAATCTGCATTAGTACAGAGATGAAGGGTGTCCTTTGAAACATAAACCTGCCATTCCCTCCAGGAGCCCATCTGCACAAGAGTGCTATACAATCACTTTGTGCCATGACATGCTGTCATCTACACTTCAGTGATTTGAGTTAACTGTTCAGTTTTGTATTTTCATTAAAGGAAATGTCCCAAATAATAATTTTGTCAAAAAATCAGAATCAAAAGTACTCAATACAGGACTGTCTGATGAAACGCATCTCGCATCATTCAGCCACTCCTCTCCTAACAGGAATATAAGCTTAAAGACAAATTTAGTATTTATGCCAATTTTACTTCTTCCTACAAAGAAATATCATTTCACAAGTCCATTACATAAATGGTAAGTAGTGAAGGAAAAAAATATGGAATCATATAACAGACAGATACTTCAATGGGCCAACCAGTTTATTTTTCCACAGATGTACCCAATGGACATCTTAATCTGTAATCTACACCTTTTCATGAAGAGGATACCTTCTATTTTGTTTATTTTTCCCCCTATCTCTTGTCTGCAGTTGACTATATTGCTGCACAGTAATTTATATGAACTAGTCACATCCTGCTGCCTTTATTATACAGCATTCTGGCTGTGTGTTACTCTAGCTACGAAGTACTCATGATATTGATGAAGCATCTCAACTAACAGTGATCTTGCCCATACACCCTCAGTTTGTTGTAATGGGATTTATTACCACTCTTCACCACCACCACAACCCCACCCCCACCCCGGCCCCACTACCTTCTCTCAAACCACCACCCCCCACCGCAGCCTTATTTCTGTTGAAGAATAGAACCAGTTATAATGCCCTTTCTGCTACCCTGGCTGAGATCACTTAACAGCACAGACCTATGCTGAAACCTGGCAAACATGCAAGTTACAAAATAAGAGTTCATTCGGCCCAGTTAGTCTTTACTAGAATTAGGTTGTTCAGCCTCCTATCCAATTTCATCCGAATCTGTCAATATGTCCTTCTATACCTTCCTCCTTTATGCTTATCTGTGTTCTCTCTAAGTAGATCCGTGCTGTCTGTTTCAACTACTTTGTGTATTGGTAAGTTCCATATTCCAATTGCTTTCTGGGTAAAGATCAAAATTGTATAATACCACTTAATGTCAGGGCATTAAGCCACTGAATCGTCAGAAGTGCTATTGTTTTTAATATCTGCAGAAAACTGTTGTGTAGGCCACTAACTGTACTCCACTTTACAAGAAGGGTGGTAGAAATAGGCCAACAAGTCTAACATCAGTGGTACGAAACTATTGGGGAAATTAATGAAGGAGAAAATTAATCTCCATTGACAGAAGCAAGGTTTGATCAGGAATAGTCAGCGTGGCTTTGTCAGCGGGAGGTCATGCCTAACAAATTTGATGGAATTTTTCAGGGAGGTGACCAAGTGTTTGGATGAACTTAGGGAAGTCAATATAGTTTATATGGCTTTCAACGTCCCACATGGGAAACTGATAAAGACGGTAAAAACAAATGGGATTCAGGGTAACTTGGCAAGATGGATCCAAAATTGGCTTAGTGATCAGTTTGTGTGACGAGGGCCCAGTATGCGATGGCATAATGACAGGGATCAGTACATGGTTCCTTATTGTTCATGAAATTCATAAATTATGTAGATGAGAATGTGAGAAGAATGTTAAGTAAGTTTGTGAATGATACGAAGGTTGGCCTGGAGACTGACAGTGAGGAGGAAAGTGTTAGGTTACAGGTCTATATAAACAGACTGGACAGATGAGCAGATCAATGGCAGATGGAATTTAACCCTGATGAAAGTGAAGTGATGCATTTTGAAAGAAGGAATAAGACAAGGGAGTATTCAGTGAATGGCAAAACAATAGAAATCTAATTACATGTGCATAGTACATGACGTAAACCAGCTAGCTCAGAGTTGGCTTCTAGAGTGAACAAACCCCAGACATTCCTGTTATATCTATCAGCCAGGGCTCCCTGATTGGACCAGGTTGACAGCCCCAATCAGGGAACTCCTATTCTGAGATCCACCTGGCTGACCTCATTCCAATCACTACAGAAGGTATAAGGATGCTTGCTTTTGTCAGTTGTGACATAGATTATAAGTGCAGGGAGGTCATATTGGAATGTTACAGAACTTTGGATGGGTACTTGTGGAGTACTGTGGGGAGTTCTGGTCACCATACTATAGGAAGGATATGATTACACTAGACGGGGTGCAAAGACAATTCATCAGGATGTTGTTTGGAATAAAAGAGAGGTGATGGCCTAGTGGTATTGTCGCTCGACTGTTAATCTAGAGACCCAGATAACATTCTGGGGACCCGGGTTTGAATCCCACCACAGCAGATGGTGGAATTTGAATTTAATAAAATATCTGGAATTAAGAATCTAATAATGGCCATGAATTCATTGTCTATTATCAGACAAACCCATCTGGTCTGGTTCACTGATGTTCTTTAGGGAAGGAAACTGCCATCCTTACCTGATCTGGCCTGTATAAGACTCCAGACCCACAGCAATTCAGGCCTTCCCAATTTGGCCCCAACCGTGGCAATGTCTACATTCATAGCATTGAGATCCTTCAGAAGCGTTTCTCCCTGCGACTCCTGAAACACACACTCGCAGCAATGTGCCGGCATCTCCAGGCACTACAATCAAGCCTACCCCAGCTCAGAGCCTCCCTCTCCCAGACCTGCAAAGGACCTCTCCTGTTTTTTATTCTTCGTAGGATCCACAACCTGAACTCACAGTTCTACTCAGCTTTATTGGACACTAAAAACCGTAAGTACAGTAAACTTACTGGTGCCTACCACCCAAAACGGGCTTCCTCCACCCCCCAAATCCCGAGCCCTAGCCAGGACCTTCCCCACAATGTGCCCGCCGCCATTGGCCATGAGGCCACTGTCGGAGAACCCACGGATGACGTCACATCCGCCACCGCCGGGTACCCCACTTCCGGGACAGCGGACGCCATCGCTGCTGATGCCACCGCCTCCATTTCCGAGGCCAACACCACAGACACTGAAGACGCGCCTACCGTCACTGCTGCTGCCGCCACCTACCCCGCTCCACTCACTGCCGACAGTCAGTCCTCAGTAAAGGGCTCGTCTTTGTCCCCCTCCACCCACACATCAACAAATACCGGGCACGTTTAGACATTGAGCAGTTTTTCCGCCGCCTCCGCCTCCACGCTTACTTCTTCAACCGTGAACCTAACCCTCCCTCTACTGACCCCTTCTCCCGCCTCCAACACACCCCCTCCTCCTGGACACCACCCCAAGGCCTCCTACCCTCCCTCGACCTCTTCATCTCCAACTGCCGTTGTGACATCAATCGCCTCAACCTCTCCACCCACTCCAACCTCTCCCCCGCAGAATGTGCAGCCCTCCGATCCCTGCGCTCCAATCCCAACCTCACCATAAAACCCGCAGACAAGGGAGGCGCAGTCATAGTATGGCGCATTGACCTCTACATCACCGAGGCCAGACGCCAACTCTCCGACACCACCTCCTACCGCCCCCTTGATCATGACCCCACCCCTGAGCACCAAACCATCATTTCCCAAGCCATCCACAACCTCATCACCTCAGGTGACCTCCCACCCACGGCCTCCAACCCCATTGTTCCCCAACCCCGCACTGCCCGCTTCTATCTCCTTCCCAAAATCCACAAACCTGACTGCCCTGGTCGACCCATTGTCTCTGCCTGCTCCTGCCCCACTGAACTTATCTCCAACTATCTGGACTCCATTTTCTCCGCCTTGGTCCAGGAACTCCCTACCTATGTCCGTGACAGCACCCACGCCCTCCACCTCCTCCAGAACTTCCAATTCCCCGGTCCCCAACACCTCATCTTTACCATGGACGTCCAGTCCCTATACACCTGCATTCCCCATACAGACGGCCTAAAGGCCCTCCACTTCTTCCTGTCCTGCAGGCCCGACCAGTCCCTCTCCACTGACACCCTCATCCGCTTAGCCGAACTCGTCCTCACCCTCAACAACTTCTCTTTCAATTCCTCCCACTTCCTACGGACAAAGGGGGTGGCCATGGGTACCCACATGGGCCCAAGCTATGCCTGCCTCTTTGTACGTTACGTGGAACAATCCCTCTTCCGTACCTACACTGGCCCTAAACCCCACTTCTTCCTCCATTACATTGATGACTGTATCGGCACCGCCTCGTGCTGCCACGAGGAACTCAAACAGTTCATCCACTTCACCAACACCTTTCACCCCAACTTTAAGTTCACCTGGACCATCTCTAACACCTCTCTCACCTTCCTGGACCCGTCTGTCTCCATCTCGGGCAACCACCTAGAAACCGATATCCATTTCAAGCCCACCGACTCTCACAGCTACCTAGAATACACCTCCTCCCACCCACCTTCCTGCAAAAATGCCATCCCCTATTCCCCATTCCTTCGCCTCCGCCGCATCTGCTCCCAGGATGAGGCATTCCACTCCCGTACATCTCAGATGTCCTCGTTTTTCAAGGACAGCAACTTCCCTGCCTCAATGGTCGAGAACGCCCTCCACTGTGTCTCCCGCATTTCCCGCAACTCATCCCTCACACCCCGTCCCCGCAATAACAACCAAAAAAGAATCCCCCTCGTCCTCACGTACCACCCCACCAACCTCCGGGTCCAACGCATCATCCTCTGACACTTCTGCCATCTGCAATCCAACCCCACCACCAAAGACATTTTTCTCTCCCCACCCTTATCTGCTTTGCAGATGGACTACTCTCTCCGTGACTCCCTTGTCCGCTCCACACTCCCCTCCAGCCCCACCACACCCGGCACTTTTCCCTGCAAC
>NC_063353.1:34396544-34408805 GCF_021869965.1 Rhincodon typus | reverse complement strand
CTCATCCCGCCCCCTTGACCTGTCCGTCCTCCCTGGACTGACCTATCTCCTCCCTACCTCCCCACCTACGCTCACCTTTACTGGCTCCATCCCCGCTTCTTTGACCTGTCTGTTTCCTCTCCACCTATCTTCTCCTCTATCCATCTTCTATCTGCCTCCCCCTCTCTCCCTATTTATTTCAGAACCCCCTTCCCCCTCCCCCATTTCTGATGAAGGGTCTAGGCCCGAAACGTCAGCCTTCCTGCTCCTCTGATGCTGCTTGGCCTGCTGTGTTCATCCAGCTCTACACCTTGTTACCACAGCAATGTGGTTGACTCTCAACTGAGGGGTGGGCAATAAATGCTGCCTAGCCAGCAACACCCTCATCCCGTTAATGAATACAGAAAAAAGATAAAGCATTTCAGCTATGAAGAGAGGCTGGATAAGCAGAGGTTGCTTTCTTTGGAGTAGAGAAGGTTGGTGGGGTCATGATAGAGATGTGTAAAATTATGAGAGGCATGAACAGGGTGAATAGAGAGTAGCCCTGAGTTGAAGGGTTATGAACTAGGGGGCATAATCTTAAAGTGAAAGGCAGGAGATTTAAAACAGATTTCAGGAGAAACCTTTTTTCACCCAGAGGGTGATGTCTGGAATGCACTGCCTGGAAGGGTATTTGACACACACAACCACACAACCTCATAACCTTCAAAAAGTACTTGAAATATCTTAACATTCAAGCCTATGGGCTTAATGCGGAAATGTAGGAATAGTGTAAGTAATAGTATATTTTTGGCAGTACAGACATGATGGGTCGAAGGGTCTTTCCTGCACTATATGTTGAGTATGCACTGAAGCTGATCTGCCAATATCAATTGAATTTATTATAACACAGCATGCTGCTTCTTGCATGCAAACCCTATGAAGTCTGCAACATGTCATATTTCACATGAGAGAATTTCATCAAATATCAATCTTTTTTTAAAGCAATGTAATTTTGACTGCTAGAATAACAAATATGCCCAGGTTCTTTGACACTTTCTCAGAGCTGGATCTTCACACATGTGCAGGCTTTGCTGCAGCATCTTTTGTAACTAATAATTCTACCTCATTTACAAGGGCTGTTTCTCCAGTATGCAGTGAATCTTCCAGTAGTACATTGCAAAATGAGAAATCAAGATGAAGGGCCACAGGGCATATATTGCCATCATGCAGAAGCTGCAACACCGACTGTAACTTGCGTTAGTAAACAAACGATCAGGAATCCTACTTCAGGTACAACAGGTAATGGCAAAATTATAAGAAGCATGTTATTACATCAGAAATAATAAACAGGTGAATGAAGCATCAATACCAAGGGGTCACAGTGTACTGCATAAATAGGAATCCTATACGCAAATACTAGACTGTGAGGAATAAATTACATGAACAGCAGGGACAAATTCAAATTGAAGATTATGATATAATAGTCGTTACTGAAACATGGCTACAGGACGATTGGGATTGGGAACTAAATATACCAGGTCATGAGATTTACAGGATGAATAGGGAAAATGGCAGAGGAGGTAGAGTTACTGATTAGAAATAAAAATTACTTCATTGGTGAGGGTGGGTTTAATTAGGGGAAAGCATTCAGTAGTGAGTGTATGGCACTGAGGAATAGTGAAGGATCTAAAACTGTAAGAAGTGTTGTGTTCAGACCCCCATTAGCATCTCTGAAGTGCTGGATTGTATAAATGCAGAAATCAGTCAGGCATGTAGCAAAGCCAGAGAGATTAATGAGGGATTTTAACATTAATATAGATTGGGAGAGGCAGGCAAGTACCTATCAGAAAGATGGTGAATTTCTGGAATGTGTCTGGGATAGTTTCCAACAGCAGTATGTCCTGGATGCAACAAGGGACAAGCAATATTGAATTTAGTCATGAATAATGAGCAGGATTTAATTAGCAACCTAATTGTGCACGAGTATTTACAAGTAGTGATCATAATGTGATCGAGTTCAATGTAGCATTTAAAAGCAAAAAGCATGAATTATCTACTGGAGTTTTATATTTGGGTAAGGCTGGCTTTAACAAGATGAGACAGATTGGACACCGTAAACTGGGAAAATCTTCTAGTGGATTAAACAATGTTGATATGAGACAGAGAGGGATGACTAGTCCAGGTAGCGGAGACCTCCCGCATGGATGACCTTGCTGCTTTCTGCTTGGATCCACTGTCTGCACAGACCCATAAGCATCCGTGACCGGTTTGAACTGGAACTGGGCCTTTTGATCCTTTCATCTCCACCATCAGGTCAGATTATCTGAAAGTGCTGGATATATATTTCGGAGGGGCTGAGGCATGTGCCACAACTTGGAGTATAATCAGCAAACTGAGGCAGAAATTGGGCAGGTGGGAGCACTGCTCTCTCTCCACTGCGGGTCAAAACCTGGTGATCAAGTGTAAAGTACTCTGTGTTATGTGTGGCATAGGTCTGGCCTATTCCCCAAGCCTGTGCCACTGCAGTCACCTGAGCCATCTTCCACTTCATGTGGAGGTCACAGATGGACTGTGTCCACAGGGGCACCATGTACAAAGCTCTAGATAAGGGGGCACAGTGAAGGGCAAGAATGTACCCGATGCCACCCTCATCCTGATGGCCATCTTTGTGTGTGATTGCATCAAGCTGTGCATAGACCACAAACACCGAATGTTACTACTGAGATTCTACCCGTCCCCAGCGTTGCGAAGGATTGGTCTGGCCTTGTTGCCGCGAAATGCTCCAAGTAGTTGGACTGTCCCGCATCATATGTCCCTCGTGGAAAAATTTGTACAGGAACACACTTTGACCACTAGTCCATCAGGCAGTGGTCAGCACATAGTGTCCTCAAGACCCTGCAGGAAAAGATCCTGTTGGGTGGTTCCCTGAGCGGACTGTCAAAGGCATTTGGCAGAATACCTCATCACCAGAACTTTTCAACAAGCACCAAGATGCAGCTTGGCTGGTGGTGAGAGGAGCACTACCTGTGAGATCCTTCATGTACACCCGCACTCTGCACCACCGCATGCTGCCCTTAAACAGGCTCCAGGAAGGAAGAGACTATCACACATCGTCTGCATTTTGCCTATGCAAAGATGATCTGGAGAGAGATAGCGGTTTTTGTCAAGGTTCATCCCCAGCAGCACTGTGACACAGTACCCAGTGCTCTAAGGTCTGTTCTGTGGGACGCACACCAAGACAAATATCAACCTCGCTTGGAAGACCATCAACACAGTGAAATACACTCTTATGTCTGCCAGAAACTTGTTGTTCTTTCAGTACAAAGAGTTGACCTCAAATGAGTGTTGCAGACTGGCACATTCCAAGATCCAGAACTAGGTGCCAAGAGATGCACTAAACCTTAGGGCTGTTGCCTCCCAGACGCAGTGGGAAAAGACCACCGTCTAAGGTTTTTCTGCCAAAGAATAGGGGTCCATTGAGTTGTCAAACCTCTGACTGCCTTAAATGTATGTAAATAGTGTCCTGCATAAATAAGAAATTCCTTTGACCTTTGCAACTGGAGGGAATGTCAGATTCCAGTGTCTGTTCATAAAAAAATCTTGATATACATGCGAGGACAGTTCAGTACAGACTTTGCATATCAAGAAAAAATAAAGTATATTTTTGCAATAAAAAAACAACTAACACAGTACAAAACTAATCTATAGAAGGAAAAGTTCCACTTCACAGAAAAAACAAGTGAACAACTAAAGAAATAAGGGACAATATAAAACTAAAAGGACTTACAAAAATGCAAAAAACAGCTCAGATCCCGCTGAATGGAAAAGATACAAAGACCGGTAAAGGGCCTCAAAGCAGCTTATACAAGGAACTAAAGGGGATTATGAAAGGAAACTTGCCAGGGATATCAAAATCATTATGAAGAAATTTTGTAGTTACATGAAGGGAAGGCAGCTGGTTGGCAGCAATGTTAGCCTACTAAAGACTGAAAGTGGGGAAAATAGCAATGACTAAGGGCAAATGGCAGACATTTTGAATAATTACTTTGTCTCAGTAATTACAGTTTAAAAAAAAAGGACAGCCCGCTGGAAGTTCCAAGGAAATTAATAGTGGATCAGGGATGGGGACTGAATAAAATTAACATAAGTAAAGCACTGATAGAGATTATTGGAATTAAAGAGTGACAAATCCCCAGGATTTGACAGTTTCCATCCAAGGGTGCTAAAGGAAGCAGGGGAGCACACTGTAGAGACCCTCTGAAGAAAATAATTTTTCAAAGTTCCTTAGATACAGGAGTCATCCTTCTAGATTGGAACATTGCACATGTCACTTCACCTTTTAACAAGGGCAAAAGAAGAAAACCAGGGAATTACAGACCCGTTCACCCAACATCTCAAGTGGGGAAGCTGTTGGAGTCTATAATCAAGGATGGAGTAACTGAAGCATGTTAAATTTTCAGTGAATTGGCGGGGGTCGGGGAATTGGTGGTAGTAGCATAGATCAATAAACCTCGTTGAATTTTTTGAAATACCTTCCAGGAGGTATTTGATAAAGTCCCACATAAGAGATTGTTAACTAAGGTAGAGCCCACAGAATTGAGGCAAATTGCTGACATGGTTGAGAAATTGGTTGAGTGGCAGGTGACAAAGAGATTGGCAGAATGTAAGCAGTGGTGTCCCACAAGAACCTGACTTGTGGCCTCAATTATTCACATCATTTATTAACTACTTGGATAATGGCATAGAAAGTCATATATCCAGATTTGGTCATGACACAAAGTTATGTGGCATTACAGACAGTGTAGATGATAGCATAAAATTACAAAGGAATACCAATAGACTAAGTGAAGGGGCAAAACAGTGGTAGATGGAGTTCAGTGTAAGTAAGCATGACATGATCAATTTTGGACTGAAAAAGGACAGATCAGGGTACTTTCCAGATGGTATGAAGTTAAATACGGCGGATGCCTAAAGAGACTTAGGGGTTAAGGTGAATGGATCTTCAAAATGTCTCAAACAGGTGCAGAAAATAATCAAGAAAGCTAATGGGATGCTGTCCTTCATATCTAGAGGACAGGAGTGCAAGGATGAAAAAATTTTGCTGCAGTTTTACAAAACCCTGGTTAGAACCCACTTGTAATATTGTGCGCAGATCTGGACATCACACTTTAGGAAGCATATATTTGCCTTGGAGGGAATAAAGTGTAGATTCACAAGAATGATACCAGAACTTCAGGAGTTAAGTTATGGAGAGATTAAGCCTGTTTTCTCTAGATTTTAGAAGGTTCAGGATGATCTGATCAAAGCCTTCAAGATATTAAAAGGAAAGAACAGGATAGATAAAGGGGATTCTAGAACTAGGGGACATAATCTGAGAATTAGGACCAGACCATTCAGGGGAGGTATTAGGAAGTACTTCTACACACAAAGGGTAATAATAGTTTGGAAGTGTCTTCCACAGACAGCAGTGAATGCTGACTCAGTTGTTAATTTTAAATCTGGAATAGATAATTCTTCTGTAAAGCAGAGGTATTAAGGAATATGGCCAAAGGCAGGTATAAGGAGTGAGGCCAAAGATCAATTGAATCAATTGATCTCATTGAATGGCCTACTCTGTTCTTATACTCCTCTGCGTTTATAATAGAACTTTTACAGTGGTTTCAAAAAAATCCCAAAACAAATGAGGAAAATTGTAAATCTAGTCTTGAATCTTCACAGCCAATGGATAATGGGGTGAAAAGGAAATCTGAAGAAGTAGCTCTCGCTTCGAGTTACAGACTTAATTTCAACATTGTGGATACAGAGAGAGGGAAGAACAAATAGCATGGAGGTTGACAATCTAGCAGGAGCAATATTTTCAGTATTTAGTTCAATTTAAAATGGGTATTGATTTATTGAGCATCACCAGACATATGGAACTGATAGAGTATGACACCTGCATCATACTGATCCATGCAATATGAGACCAAGTTGTACCCCCTCATGTTTTGTTCACATCAAGTTTGTATATTTTAATATTGGAGTAGGGTAGTACTAAGTAATAGGCACTGATGAGGGAAATTTTCATAGGCATCTTAGGGAACATCTGTGTATTCTTGCTCAAAATATTCAAGCAGAGTTTTTTAATCATGCAATAAAACCAGAGCATGGTGGTAGGAGGGAGATGGGGAAATGAATTCAATGTACTAGCTCAGGAAAAGAAAAAGAACTTTGCATGTAAAATGAAAGCGATCTGGGGGTACCAATCAAACGTAAATTCATTCTGTCCCATCAATACTTGGTTATAGAGAGTAAAACAGATCTAATGTTGGAATAAAGTAAATGCTCATCTATAAGAAACAACAGTGAAGTGATTTTGACACTTTATAAGTCATTGGTGTGACTACACTTACAATACTGAGAGAAGTTCTGGTCACCTTAGTACAGAAAGGATCTTGCAACAATTGAAAAATACAGAAGTCAGCAACCAGAATGCTTGAAAGAATAGAGGGATTAGGTTTGGAGTGATTAGGATTAGGAGTGATTATGTAAATTGAGCACATTGTCAGAGGAGTGAAGATGATGGAGAGGTGATTTGATTTGGTTTTTAGGATACTAAAGGCATATTAAGCTCTTTCATTTGCATTGAACAATAAAACAGATGACATGACCAGTTCTTAAAGGGGATAAATTCAAAACTAATCTGAGAAATAATTTTTTAACGGGTGGGTGCTCAATCTACAAAACAGCCTTCCCAGGGAGACCATGGAAGAAACGATAACTGCTCCATCCAAGTGCAAATTAGAATGATTTTATTCAGATAACAAAATTCTAGAATACACTACATAAATGATTTAAGGCATGAGGTATGTTTGGAAAAAGCAGGTGACTTTAAGCCTATTGTTCTGGGCTTTCCCCTCAAATTTGTGTCTGAGTCTTTTATAAACTACTTGACTGAAATTAATTGACAACTCCATTCCTGTGCATCATGTGTTCCTAAGGATAAAGGATTATCTAGATGGACCTTGGTCTTTTCTTCATCTCTCAATTCTATTTTGGTAGCTATAGTCATGTAGCTTGCTGCATTAATAGTTGTTTTCCAGTGCAAAAACCTGCATGCTTTGATTCTACATGTTGAAGAGATTTTCTGGATGGCCCATTAAACCTAAAGAAGTGTTTACCATCTGTTCTGCCCGAGAGGGGTTCTTCCATTGAACAGAAAGCTAGAATAGAAGCCAGGGTCACAGAGGCAAACCTCATTCAATTTTTAAAGAGAAAAACCTGTTTTTGTATTTTTATCTCAGGGTGAAAAGAGAGAAAAGAGACACATTATTCTCAGCATGTCTCGGGCGCATCTAACACTTCCAACCTGTATATGTGCTGGTTTGATGCAAACCCATTTTGCTCTGATTTCAAAAGGGAAGAAAATATTGCAAAAATGCTCGTCCAATTCCGTTTGATTACATTTCCGCGAAGCATTGTGGCATGTTTCGCTCCATTAAAAGTGCTATGCAAATGTAGTTTGATGTTGCAAATGCAGTGGACTTCCCTTCTCCATTTCCCATTTCATCTTTTTTGTTCGTGCTGTATAATTCCACAGTGATCAGAAATGCATTGGCATGCCATTCAATTCACTTCAATCCACACCAGTTCTGAGGAAGGGTCACCGGACCCGAAACGTTAACTCTGTTTTCTCCTCCACAGATGCTGCCAGACCTGCTGAGCTTTTCCAGCAACTTTGTTTTTGTTCCTGATTTACAGCATCCACAGTTCTTTTGGTTTTTAATCCACTTTGCATATTGCCGTTCTGATGAGTGAGTGGTCAAATGCATGGCTGATGTTGTATTATGTGGATAAGTGAGAGGTTATTCATTTTCATAGCAAAAATAGGAAGGCAGATTATTATTTGAATGGCTGTAAATTGAGAGGGAAATATTCAATGAGACCTTGATGTTCTTATGCATTAGTTGCTGAAAGTAAGCCAGTAGGTAGTAAAGAAGGCAAACTGTATGTTGGCCTTCATAGCAAATGAAGTGACAGGAACAAGGATATCTTGCTCCTAACCTTTATGTTTCAAAGTATTCTGATTCTACCTTTGCATGATATTCACAACTTACCAGTAGAGATGAGTAGATAGCAGCCAAAGTAGCGATATTTAGTCAAAATTTCTCCTCCTTCCCCAGTTAGAGGTGGCTCGTCTTCAAAAGTTCGGGGGGCATAAAATGATGATCAGGTGCTGCAAGTGTTGAAGCCTTTTTTGTGGGTATCCCTATCAGTGTGGTCACCACCCATGTGGGGTCTGCATCACTCCAGTACAATTAGAAAAGATTTACCTATGTACAGGGATGGGTATTTATGTATAATTCAGAATCTTGGTCTTGTTTGGTTGCATCAAGCTGTAACTATTTCAGCTGCCATTTTTCTCTAAATTAAAGGTTGTTGGCTTTGTAAAATTATACTCAACTAACCAGAGTTATCAACATTAAATTGAATCACTGCTTTCTAATAAATAATCTCATACCTTTTAGTAATGCCGGTATATTCAGCAGTTTTCACTGTGAATACAACCAAATATATTGCATGACCCCATAAGACACCCGTGTCCTACTATCTCATGTCCAGATTGCTTGTGTTTTTATTTTGCTGTTTTCTTAGCATTTGGTTTGAACACAGAAAAAAAGAACAGTAATAGGTCATGCAGCCTGTTCTAATAAGATATTTATTTTTGATTCACTTTCCCATATTTTCTGCACCTGAATGCAACAAATCTGAAGACTAGGCATCAATCAGTATAGACAGTGCTTCAGAATTTGTGGGGCTAGAAAGCCACTTCATTTACGTGTAGAGATTGGAGAGGTTGGGGTTGTTCTCCTCGAAGCATAGAGGAAAAGGTGAGCTTTGACTGATGTGTTTTTAAAAAAAGAATTGGTTTTGATAGAATAAATAAAACGAAACTGTTCCCACTGACAAATCAGTCAGTGATCAAAGGAGAAAGATTCAAGGCAATTGGCAAAAGAACGAGAGGTGACAGGAGGATTTTTTTACATAATGAACTGTTGGGATCTGGAATACGTTGCCTGAAGCAGATTCAAAAGTAACATTCTACAGAAGACTGGATTAGTACTTGAAGGAAACATGCTTAGTAGAATTTTGGGGAAAGAGCACGGAAGTGGTATTATTGGATTCTTTTTTAGAATTGGCCAAATTTAACCTTGGTCTGTGTACTCTAAATCCAATACAACAGTTTGTGGCTATACTATTTGTCATCTTTTCTCACCTCTGTTCCATCTTTGAATTACACTGGTAGAGTTCAAAGCTTGAACATTTCTTTATTTAAAATAAAAACTACTGTAGGCTTTTCTATGCTCCCAAAAATGAAACAAATTAAAGTGCACTTGACATCTCAAAGTTTTGCCATTATTAAACCTGAAACTTTACCTGTTTCCAGAAGCTAAAATCATTTTGATCTTTATCCAGAGTGAAACTTTCAAGTTTCATTCAAACTTCACTTTGGCGTTCTCTCTCTACCACTGTTCTCTTACAAATACATGAACAAGGACCATGTGTAGGCAACTCAGACCTTCAAACCTGTTCTGCCATTCAGTAAGATCATGGATGATCGCACTTTAAACCAAACTCTATATTTATGCATATCTCTAATAATCTTTCATCCCTTTAGTAATTAAGAATATGAATCCGCCATCTTTCAAGGAAGGGAATTGCAAAGATACTCACGCCTCAGTTTAAAAAAAAAATCTCATCTCTGCTTTAAGTGGGTGACTTATTTCGATAACGCCTAGTTCTAGATTCTTTCACAAGAGGAAGTATCCTTTCAATATCCACCTGGTCAAGACCCCTCAGGATCCTATATTTTCAATTAAGTCACCTGAACCCTTCTAAACTCCAGAGGATGTAGGCCTAGCCTGATTAGCCTTTCCTCATAAGCCTTTCCTCATAAGGCCATTACTCATTTCAGGTATTAGTCTAATAACCCTTCTCTTGATTTGCTTCAAATGCATATACATCCTTCCATAATCACAGTGACCAGTACTTTACACAATACTGCAACCATGGTCTCACCAATGCCCTGAATAACTGAAGCATAATCTCCCTATTCTTGCATTTAATTCCCCTTGCAGTAAACTATAACATAATAATAGCTTTCCTGATTCCATGCTCTCCCTGCATAATAACCTTCTACGATTCATGCATTAGGACACTTAGATATCTGCAGCATCGTACCATTTAGATGATATGCTTCTTTTTCGTTCTTTCTGCCAAAATGGACAATTTCACTTTCCCACATTGTGCTCCGCTTACCAGAGCTTTGTCCAGTCACTTAAATATTTATATCTCTTTGTAGGCTCCTTATGTCCTCTTCACAATGCATGTTCCTTATGCCATTAGCAAATTTAGCAACCTTACTTCTGGTCCCTTCACCCAAGTCATTATGTAAATTTGTACAAATTATGAAGAGTTGAGACTCCCGCACCAACCTCTGTGGCACATCATTCATGACATCCTGCCAGCCTGAAAATGACCCACTTATTCCTATGCTCTGCTTCCTGTTAGTCAGCCAATCTCTCGAAGCCATTGTTATCCCCTACGCCATGAGCAGCTATTTTCCAAATAACCTTTGATGAAGCGCCTTATCAGATGTTTTCTGGAAATCTAACCACTGGTTCCACTTAATCTACAGATTCAAAGAACTCCAATAATGTAGTTAAACATAATTCCCCTTTGACAAAACCATGTTGGCTCTGCCTGATTACCTTGAACTTATCCAAGTCCCCTGTTATAATATTTTCAAGAATAGCTTCTAACATTTTTCAATGACAGATGTTAAGCTAACTAGCCCATCATTTCCTGCTTACCGCCTCCCTTTCATTTTCAATTAAAAAAAATCACATTAGCAATTTTTCAGTCTAAAGGAGCCGTTGCTAAATCTAATGAGTTTTGGAAAATTAAAACCAACATAGCAACTTCTTTTAAGACAATGGAATAAAATTCATTGGGATCTGGGGACTTGTCAACTCTCAATTCCATCAATTCACTCAGTGCTACTTCCCTAGTTATTATAATATTCTTAAAATTTCAATTCTGATTTGCAGCTATTTCTGGGATGCCACCCGTATCCTATCAAGTGAAGATGGATGCAAAATATCTGTTCAATTTGTCTACCATCTCCTTATCCACTATTACTAATTCCCCAGACTCTTGCTGATTATTACTGGTCATCATGTAGTCAGCTGTTCCTTACTCTATTTGAATCCAACTTATTTTTTATTTCAAAGTGTCTTTTCCTGACTAGATATTCCAAAGAGTTTTACAGCCAGTGGTGAAATTTTGAACGACTGTCACTTGCCAGACAACATGGCAGTCATTTTGTGCACAGTAATTCCCACAAACAACAATGTGATTATCCACAATAATCTGTTTTAAGGTGCGGTTGAGCTAGTCAGCAAATATCAGTGGAATTGAAGGATCAAAGTTGAGCCTCTCAGATCTGTTCCCAGCAGGAGAGGGGACAGATAGCAAACAACTAGTTATCTTTATTAAAAAAAAAATCAGGGATCAAACCTGGAGCCATCCAAGAAACCTGTTGTCAAACCTTTACCATGGCCACTTGGAACAATCTTCCTGATTTTTTTTTAATGAACAAATGTTTCAGTTTTCTGATATGGATCCATGTTTTGAATGGTGTACCTTATGCTACTTTTACATTGACCCTTGGTTAATTGGGAATCTCTGAGACTTCTAATTCTGGTTTCTGTAATTCGGCACATATTCAAGGGACTCTTTTGAAAAGGAGAGGGAGATTTACAATCTTCCCACTGATTGCAGAAAACTAAATGTTATCTTGCAAATGATTTTAGCTGGCACATACTGACTGACTGAATTGAAGACGTGAATATCGTGGGTCACTCAGAAGTTCGGATTTTGTGTTAAATACTTGTTTTCCTAGCCACCACATGCTAGGGTCTTCTTTTTCCCCATGTTAATGAATACCAAGCCTTTATGAGGTAGCCACTACCAAAAACCTTGTGACTGAGAGTTAGCTGATAATTCAAGCAATGATTGGTCAACAACGATGCACAAATCCCTCAGAATGCTTTAAATATAATTTACATTTCTTTTATTCATTCGTGGGATGTGGGCATCACTGGCTGGACCAGCATTTATTGCCCATCCCTAATTGCCCAGAGGGTCAACCATGTGTGTGGGTCTGGAGTCACATGTAGGCTAGACCAGATAAGGATGGCAGATTTTCTCCCCTAAAGGACATTAGTGAACCAGATGGGTTTTTTTCTGACAATTGGC
>NC_063353.1:34386971-34396144 GCF_021869965.1 Rhincodon typus | reverse complement strand
TGAAATGTGTATTGCGGCTCATCAGTTTTTATTACTTGATGCAACACTCTGATATTGACCCTAATTTTTGTTTCATAACCATGGACACCTGCTTCTGGACACATTCGCAGGAGTCTGCCTGTGTACTTGAGAAAAACCATAAAACATTTATTGAACAACAAAGTTACAAACTATATTACTGGACGTAGAATTTCATTACAGACCCCAGAAAAGAATTCAAACTCATTCTATTCCTTTTATCCTAACAAGGTATTTACAAATACCAGAACAATGAAGATTTACTACTATCTTCACACCTAGAGTTTCTTCATCAGCTTGGCACAGCTACAACCAGTTTCCTTCTGACAAATGTCTGCGTATTGTCTAGGCACATTGTCATTAGTTGGTATTTCTCCCTGAGACGCCTAAAACTGCAAATTAAATTTACCATTACTTTACTTTAAGAATAAACCCAGGAGTTCTCAAAACTCAGTTTTCAGCAGCCATAGAAGATTTCTTTCTCGAGAATTTAACAGAAATGCTTACACTCTATCATAGCACACAGACACACTGACTGACTGACTGCCCTCTGGATTGTTCTGTGGAGTCCCTGGACTCCTGTTGCTAGGCAACGGCAGTTTTTTTCTTTTCATTTCTTTTACATGTGCTAAAACAGTAAGCCTCATCTGTTCCATTGGTAATCAAGCCATTGTCCATGATTTGTACCATTTTAATATAAATATTTTGATTCCATCAACAAAATAGCGGATTGTTTCCCTTCTGGCACTGCAATCTAGAATAAAAGAGACTTTCATCAACAAACTCATTTTTAAAACAAGGGAGTCCACCCCCCACCCCCCAATTTGTGCATCCTCCTCCAGCTCCATGAACCTCTAAAATCTCTGCACTTAAACATTTCTGGCATCTTGTATCTATGATGTTCACCTGCCAAGGTACTTAGCTTTGGAATTCTGTACCTAAACTCCTCCACCTCTGCATCTTTCTTTGCTCCTGATTATGTTCCATAAAACTGATGTCTATGATCAAATTTTTTGCTCACCTATCCTAATATCTTCTATAATTTAGAACCATATCCCAGCATGAATCAGTGCCTTTATTTAATCCTCAGCCACCATCTCTAAAGGAGATTATCTGGTGGTCAGCATGTATGCTGTGCCCACATTGAATCAGAGAATCCCTACAGATCAGAAAAGATCATTCAGCCCACAGAGTCTACACTAATCCTCTGAAGAACATCCTGTGCCCACTTGCCTCCCAGATTATGGATCATCAGATGCCCATTGGGACAAAACATGAGCAAATGCACTTTTAAAATCTCAATTTGATGCATTACTGTCGT
This sequence comes from Rhincodon typus, assembly GCF_021869965.1. Classification (NCBI taxonomy): domain Eukaryota; kingdom Metazoa; phylum Chordata; class Chondrichthyes; order Orectolobiformes; family Rhincodontidae; genus Rhincodon; species Rhincodon typus. The sequence goes on along the minus strand of NC_063353.1, from coordinate 34,394,805 downwards.
GATGCCTCCATGACACAGTGGAATTTTCAAACTGAGATGAGGGATGGGTAATCTTTTAACATGCTCATTGCCAGTCAATGGCCTGTTAAGCTCCTTTGAGGAGTTTGTTCTCAGGTCAGGAGAGGCTGAAGGTGATTTTCAATTTCTAAATTGACATATCTGATCAACCTGATGCATGCTAGTGAACACCCATCAGTTCAATTCAGGAAGCATTCAAGTGATATTTGGTTTGTGTTAACAGATTTTTGGCATTAGGGGGCCAGGTATAGTACCCTTAAGTTGTCTGTTTGGCCATTTTTGTGTGCATTGAGGCTGCTGCCCTGACATTGTGGCGTCTCCTCTCTTCTGCAAGGCAGTGGCAGGTTCCATCATGACACTTGCCTGCCTTTGCCTCTCAACTGCTACAGGTAACTCCCGTCTCCTGATAATATACGTTGCCAATAATTGGATGCCAAGACCACCACTGGCCCAAATAGGCCATTTGCAATGTATCTGCAAAGCATGTTGAGTGCCAGATATTTCCCAGGCATTGGACACCTGGCCCCTCAACTACAACCTAATTTTATAGAGCAGCCTTTGCCCCATGTCCCTTTGGGCAGCACAGTGGCCCAGTGGTTAGCATGGCAAACCCAGGTTCAATTCCACCCTTGGGCAATTGTCAGCGTGGAGAATGAACATTCTCCCCATGTCTTTGTGGGTTTCTTCCAGGTGCTATGATTTCCTCCCACAGTCCAAAGATGTGCAGATTAGGTGGATTGGCCATGATAAATTGCCCATAGCATCCAGGGATGAGCAGTGTAGGTGAGTTAGCCATGGGAAATGCAGGGTTAAAGGGATAGGATAGGTGATGGGATGCTCTCCCATGTGTCAGTGTGGCCTCAATATACAAATGACCTGTTTCCTCACTGTAGAGATGCTACAGTTCTACGATACTTTTGGATGACAAAAACCCACCAATCTAAGATTTAAAGCTTGCAATTAATCTACCCAGTTGCCGTTAGTGGAAGAAACTTAAAAACTTACTCCATGTAAAGTCTCACATTAGTGGTAGGAAACTATTTCAGAAAATTCTGAAGGAAAGAATTAATATCTACTTTTAGGGATAGTCAACATGGCTTTGTCAGAGGAGGTCATGCCTAACGAATTAGAATTTTTCAAAAATGTGATCAAGTGTGTGAATGAGGGAATTTCAGTTGAAGTAGGATTTGAGAAAAAAAACTTTCAATTAGAGGGTAGTGGGAATCTGGAATACAGTGCCTGGCAAGTAGTGGAGGCTGGAAACCTTTCAACCTTTAAAAAATATTTGGATGAGCACTTTAAATATCATAACATTCAAGGGTATAAGAAAAATGAGAAGGTGAATCTCAAGTTTTTTAATGCTATGTTCCCTGGTCCTGGACTCCCAACCAACAAAAAGATTGTTTTTCTATCTACCCTGTCAGTTACTCATATCTTGAAAACATAAGGCTGGAATCTAATGAGAATGTTGAATAGATTTTGTAGATTAAGCAGCAGTTTCACAATGATTGGAGCTGAGGGAATTCACCATGCTCAGCCAATTACTTTAATCATTGCAAGTTGAATTATCAGTAATAAGGTGGCAGCTTCTGCAACATTCTGCCCCCATCAGTGATTTGTATGTTGTGCCAAATTCCAGTGTATCAACACTAAGAGGATTACTGCAGTATCACCCGACTAACCTTTCCGTGATATTAAAGATGCAGTGGGAGACAGAAATAAGTGCAGGCATTTAATGAAACCCGTAACCTGACTTCTCACTTAGAAAACTTTATAGAACAACCCTTTAACTGTCACCTGACAGACAAATAGCTGCACTGATTAGATCATGGGCATGATTAAATAATTAATTAACTGATTTTTAACGATTCATTTTTGGAATGTGAACTTTGGTGACAAGGCAAACATCTATTGCCCATCTCAAACACACATCTTAGAATAACTGCAGTCTGAAATAAAGATGCTCCCACTGCATTGTTAGAAAGTTACATAATATTTACAGTGCTGAAACTAGGTTGGAATTGTAACAGTTTAACTCTGCTCAGAATGTTGCTCTGTAACTTTAGAGATGAGCTCAGAGTCAAACACAGTTACACGTAAGACAAGCCAGTTAAGAACACCACCTCTCTTCCTTTACAAATAAATTAACCAGTATGTGACTTGTGGTCATCTGACAGCTTTGTAAGCACTTTTGCTAATATCAGTTTTACTACTCCAGTTGCATAACTATGCTGAATGGACTCTCTAACTTCAGATAATGTTGATCTTGCTAATATTGACCTTGCTTTGCAAAACAAAGCTTTTTACTGGACTTAGGTGTGTGTGACTACAGTAATTCAAATAAAATCAAATCAAATCAGCAATAATCAGAAGAGGAAGAAGGTGAAATAACAGCGGTGTCGATGATAAATCTCCAAGTCTAAATGGACAGTTGGCCACAGATTGTGAGATGGTTTGTGATTAGATCAAAAGCTTGGTCAAACAGAGGATTTTCAAGAAGCAGAATATTTTAGTGTATTATAGAACATGGACTTTAGGCAGCTGAAGGCTATGTTTGTAACACCAGCAAAACAGTATTTATTCCCATCTCTGTTCACCCTGAGGGCAGTAATACTTAACCATGTAGCTCGGACTGGATTTGAGTAGATGCAGACCCCAGGTAGGGGCAGCAGACAGTTTACCCTAAAACAAAACAGTGAACCTGTTGGGTGTTTTAACTGTTTGTGACTTTCTTTTTTTTTATCTGGTGCCAGTCAATAAATTGCTAGATTTAGCTGATAGTTAAACTGACTGTGCATCATGAAGTAGGATGTTGTGGTGCATCTCTAAAAATGCAACTCTGTTAAAATATCTTTGAGACACCCAAATGGCTCTCTTCCACTTTAGGAAATCTCCTGCAGACCCACCATCTGGAACACAATCTTTAGACTTTTTTTCTATGTCTCAGCCCACATTGTTGTTAAGTATGCTGTTAAAATGAAGCATCATATGCCAGCCAATGTAGTATTTTATTTTTGTGGCTTTCAGTATAACTCCATAAAAGTCTAATAAAAGAATTAAGACTGCTTTATTGAGGAGTGAAGGGCAGTGTCTGGGTGCTCAAATGTTTGAATTATATTAAGCCATGTACAGGTGATGTATCTAATTTTTAATTTTGTGTGCTGACATGCTAATTTTCTTGACCAATTTTGAATCCTGTTCTTGCCCTTTTTTGAAGCTGTTGACTCCTCATTTGAACACTATTGATCTCAATCCTTTAATTCATCTCGGTGGCCACTTACCATACATCAGTCTGGCAGGGTAAAATGTTGAATTTTTGAAGAATGTTTCATAACCATTTGGCATTCAAAATATATTTTGCAGCCAGTGAAGTAATTTTTGATGTGTATTTGCTATTGTAATGTCAGAATTGCAGCAGCTAATGTGTGCACATCCATGTCCCACAATCAGCAATAGATGACAGCCAGATAAAACGTTGGCCAGGGCAATTGGGAGAACTCTCTCACTCCTTTTTCAATAGTTTCATGGGACCCTTTACCTCCATTTGATGGCAAAGATGATTTAACATCGCATCAGAAAGACATCCAACTCCAGTCCACCCTTAACTGGCATCTATATCAATCACTTCCACCACTGAGAGTTTAAATCTCACCAGGTTAAGTTGTGAAATTGAATTCAGTAAATCTAGTCATTTACAGGCTAGTGCAAGGAAAAATGGCAGCTATAAGAACACTGTAAAAACTTAACTAGTTTACTAATGCCCTTCAAAGAAGGGAACCTGCTTTCCACTCCAAATCTAGCTGCATGTAATTCTACATTTACACTGTTTACAATTCTGATACATTAGCTCCTGTTTGCTGAGATGTAGCTTTTGTGGTGCATCAGCATTAGGCCTGAAGTCAATCGTAAACACTACTACCTCAATTGTTGCAGAGAAATTTGAGCTCACCATCAGCCTGCAAAAAACAGTGACAATGAATCAAGGTCGTCAGCTCAAAGCAGCAGTACAACTAAGTAACACTGTAGTGAGCAATTTTGATAAATTCTGCTACCCGAGGTCAGCAGTCTCAACTGAACTGAAATTTGCTGAGGAGATATCAGCTCATGTTGGTAGTATTTGAGAAGCTTCAGGCAAACTTCCATAGAAACCCCAGACTTCCACTTGCTATACAAGAATCTGTGATGTCTGAGTACTAAGTAGATGCCTGCATGGTGGTGAAGCTTGAGCCACATATCAAAGCAGAAATACAGAATTAATTCATTTCATGTACTGTTGCTTGAGAAAGATCCTTGGAATCCATTGGCATCATACAGTCCCCAAAACTCTATGGGAATTTGGCAGCTATCTGATGAAGAAATTATCATAGCAATTTTGAGGCAGCATCAGCTAGGGAAGCTGTATCATATCATTACAACAGATGGCCGTTGCTTACCAAATCATGTACTATCAATGGAGAGATTGATAGTGCTAGAAGACCTGTTGGATATGCAAATCTAAAATACAAGGATTCATGCAAGCGAGACATCATTTCATGCAGGATTGACTTCAACAATTTGGAACAGTCTGCACGTGATCAGTGCGCTCGCCAACGAAGTCCCTGTATTGGAGCACGGACATTTGAAGAATTACATCTTCAGTTGTCCCAGAAGAGCAGTCACACAAAGGAGCATGTAGTATTGACAATTGACAATCTACAATGGCTGCAACTGTCAAAGCCTTGTTTAGATTAGACTATATTCCTACTTGATGACTCAATGAACTGTTAATGTACATGACATGCAATGAAATGAAGTCAACAAAAACTGCTGTGTGGCCAACTTTTAGCTGCTAAATTGTAGAAACAGTCACTCAAGAATAAAGACAATAGCTGTCACCAAATGTAACCTTGCCAGTACCACCAGCATACCACTTCCAATAAAGGCCACATCCAGTGTCGTTTATTCGATGGTGACACCCTTCTTCAACTCAGCACACATATAGTCTGTTTTGGCATCCATTCTGCCTGAGAGGAGTTGATTGATGCAAAACAGGAATCAAAGGCATGGCCATCACATCTGCTGGCTTAATACGACATCACGTTGTCCTTTGGAGTAACTGATGTATATTAATTTGTAGTAATTATCCCCAATAAAGAAATATGACCAATTAATCTGTTTTTGGTAATACTTGTTGAAGGATAAATGTTGACTAGGAGAACTCTTTTGTTTTGGAGTATCTTCTATGTCCATTTGGACAAGGAAATGAGATCTCAAACACAACATCTTATTTAGAAGACCTATAGGAGACCATCACTGCCTCAGCCCTGAAATAAAATATTAATCTAAACAGTGTACGAAAGACTTGCAAAGGGACTTAAACAATGATTTCCTGATTCAGAGATAACCAAGCTAGCAAGTAATGGTTTCACATGGCTTTCACTAAACTGTATTAAGAGAGTTTTCATAGTCCACAATTAAACTAAATGTCGACCTTTATCTTCCACAGATTACAGAATACCTGAATGCTCAGGAGGCTGCCAAATCTGCTCGGGTAAGAGTAATACAAAGTGAGAATGATGCTGCACGCATTTCTCCGTCATCCCCTCCACCACCACCATTATGCGTTTGCTCTCTTTCCCCTCCCTCTCCAATCCTACTTTCTTTCATCAGTAAATTCCTTGCTGATCCCTCCCTCTCTCTGACATTCCCATATCATATCTTGCTTTTTGTAGTGTTTTCTCTCTTTCATCCTATCTCCCGCTGTTCCCTTCCTCTTTTGCTGTCCCTCTTCATTCTGCCTTGCTGTGCCCATCCCACCTTCTTTGTAGTGGTTCCTCTCTCTGTCCCTTCTCATTTTGCATTTTCTTGTCTATTTGTGTCTGTCTTATTTCATGTCTCTCCCTATTTTCGTGGCATTTCTCACATCTGTTTTTGTCAGTTTTCCTTGCATCAAGCCGTCCATCCCATAGCTGTCTCCTCTCTCTCTCTCTCATCTGTTCTTCTCCTCAAGATCTTAATGGTAAGCCAGAACTCAGATACTTGTCCTGTTTGACTTGTCTGTACTCATTGCTAGACTGACACTGTTGTCTCTCCTTTTCAGTTGAACCTCTGGCGTTATGGTGATTTCCGAGCTGATGATGCTGACGAATTTGGGTACAGACGCTAAAGAATCAGACATGATGACGGCGACACACCAACTTCCCTTCTGTCCCTCCTCTCTTACTGCCCTCCCTGTCTACAACAAGAGAGACTTCTGGTACTTCTTTCTCGGTTTCCTCCCTTCAGGCTTTCGGAGTCTCATTGCACTCGTCCTCTGCACCTTCAGATGAGCAGTTGGCAGTGCCAGGGGCTGAGATACTAATCATGATTGGACTATGATGTTAATTTGTGAAATGAACTGGAAATGAGTCGCCTGCTTTAAACTGAAATTCTTTTATTTCACCTATTCCTTCTGAAATGCAGAATAAATCAGCACACTTGGTGATTTTTTTTTCCATTCATGTTGGCTTTGAAAAATATATTCTTTGATTTAAAAAAAAATTAGTTCATAATCACGCAAGACAGGAACCAAGCTGATCTCGAATGAGATCCAGTTATTCAAAAAGGCTGCTGACAATATAGTCACACCTGACTGACGGGTAATTAAAGCAAGCCTGTTTGAGGGAAAACGCAGGAGCAGATGTTCCAGGTTGGGACAGATGGAATCTTAAAGGGAAATTGCCAGTGAGACTTACAAATGTTTCCAAGTTTCAGAACCCTGCATATTGCATCACTTTTTTGATGTTTTTTTTTCCTGTTATGCGCTAACAAATTCCTCTATATAACTCGGTGTTGAGTCCATTTTTAGAAGCAGGTTTAGAATTTTCTTGATCATGGGCCTCCCCATCACCAGAACCGCCATAGAAGTTGGTTAACCAGAACAGAACAGAACGGGAAGTGGAGATACCTGAGTTAATCTTTATAAATGTCTTAATTATATATTAGCCAAACCGCTAAGTGTTGAAGTCATTTGTCTGCTCAAGCTTGGACCACATACAGATCTAATACAAAGTACCGATGGGGTACTTTGAGGGTTCGTGCACAGTCTGCTTAGCAGTCAGTAGCTTATCTTGAGGAAAACGTGGGTACAGATAGCTGATGCAGAGGAATCTATATTAGGAAGCTATGTGCCTCTCTCTTTCTCTCTTTATTTTTCTTGTGACTTGATTGCAAGTGATCTTTTTCCTTTGTAATTCTGTAACAAACAGTTCATGATTTTTTTTTCCCCACACACCCCTCCCCCCACCCCATTCCCTTTCCTCATCTGATGTTGTCTCTTGTCATTATATTTAATGCTTACAGTCTCAATAAAAGTAGCATTGGCAACACAAAATCCCCTTGGTCATTCTTGTGTCATTATTTACTGCTGCTCTAACACTGGTTTGTTAAGTGCTGGGATGGTCAAGGAATAGCACTGAACCCAAGACTTCACTCCCACCCTGGAGATGTATGAAATACAGATAGCTTTCCCAACTTCAACATGTTTCCTGCCAAACAGATAATTACTTTTGCCCTGTGAGCATGGCTGACTAAGATAAACTGTGAATGTGTTATCCAAAAGGGTCTACCTTCCCCAGACACTGATGCAGCTTGGGTTTAAGATGATGTAGAAAAGCAAGTGAAACAATTTGTACTTCTTAAATTGGCCACAGGATGATTGCAAGGCAATATACAACTTACCGCCATTTTAGTCATTGATGTAGAAGATATTTAAAATGTTGAGACAGCTGGTAAGTGTAATGGTTAGTGATTTGAGATTCAATGTCTACATTCATTACTGTTACATAAAGTTGTTGGT
>NC_063353.1:34365136-34386471 GCF_021869965.1 Rhincodon typus | reverse complement strand
ATTCCTCAGACGACATGTCCATCCTGGGCCTCCTGCAGTGCCACAACGATGCCACCCGAAGGTTGCAGGAACAGCAACTCATATTCCGCTTGGGAACCCTGCAGCCCAATGGTATCAATGTGGATTTCACAAGTTTCAAAATCTCCCCTCCCCCCACCGCATCCCAAAACCAGTCCAGCTCGTCCCTGCCTCCCTAACCTGTTCTTCCTCCCACCTATCCCCTCCTCCCACCTCAAGCCGCACCTCCATCTCCTACCGACCAACCTCATCCCGCCCCCTTGACCTGTCCGTCCTCCCTGGACTGACCTATCCCCTTCCTAACTCCCTACCTACACTCACCTTTCCTGGCCCCATCCCCGCCTCTTCGACCTGTTTGTTTCTTCTCCACCTATCCTCTCCTCCATCCCTCTTCTATCCGCCTCCCACTCTCTCCCTATTTATTTCAAAACCCCCTTCCCCTCCCCCTTTTCTGATGAAGGGTCTAGGCCCGAAACGTCAGCCTCTCTGCTCCTATGATGCTGCTTGGCCTGCTGTGTTCATCCAGCCTTGCACCTTGTTGTCTCGGATTCTCCAGCATCTGCAGTTCCTACTATCTCTTGTTTGGAAACTACTTCTGATAAGGCAAACTCTAGACTTGACTCCAAAAGTGTAATTAACGTCATGGATGAAGGGATCTGAAGGATCAATGATGTCACATCAGAAACTTCACAATACATAAAATCCTATAAGAATTCAAGTTCAGGATTCTTCAGTAGCAGAACTTCAAAGAACAACTCAGCACAAGGACTGAAACCTGAACATCCTGTCTTGTTGAGTGGAATTGTGGCTAAATTCCACCAGTGATCGGGTATTACTAAATTGAGTTGTGAGGCTTAACTTGTTTACTTGCAATAAAGTTTAAGTAATTGTTTCAGTATTTGATTAGCTGTGAGATTTCTTAATAAGTAGCTAAATTAAAGGCAGCTTGTGGTAAGTCACAAACAACAAATACTGCATATGACAGCTGTAATCTATTTCTGAATTTGAATGACTAGTCAAGCTGCTGCATTTAACTTTTGCAATTAAAAACTCAACACCTTCCAAATTCCATCATGCCTTTGAGAAACTCTCTGCCATCTATTATTCTATATATAACGTTCACCAAGTTTTATTATTTGAGCTATAATCATACTTGCTATTCAACTGAGGGACTTAAATTGCTTTTAATAGGGATTTACCATGTATGTTCAGCGAAAGGAATCTGCCTGCAAGGAATTCAGGTACCGCCCACTGCCAAAGAGAGTTAAGTACAATACAACATTACAAGAATGGAGGATAAATTTTTTTTTTTTACAATTCAATGAACACATTCCTTCTTCCAATTTCCCCACAAGAATCAGTTGCACATTACATATTTTGCCAGCTGAAATTGAATTCCACACATTGCAGTGGTCGCACTTTCTATTTTATACTCCAAGGTAATGATCCTCCTTATCTTAGTCTCCAACAGTGCTCACTTAGAGGTCTCCACAATATTCAAGCTTCAAAATGAAGTAATTTGGAAAAATGTCAGGGAAACACCGCTCTAGACATGACTTTTGATGAGATGTTACAAAGAGTTTGTTATATTTAATTATTTAATATTCTGAGAAACATTTTATAACTGAAGTAGAAAAAAAATTCCTGGTGCTCATGCCAGTGTTTTTCTTTCAACCATCACACAAAAAATTAGTCATTAATTGATATATGGCAATATTTGTTACTTTCCTGTGTGCTAAACGATTGCAATGCTACTCAACATAAATCATTATATTTCAAAGTAGTCCACTTTGAAGCACTTTGGAATGCTTGACTTAAGGTATTAGATAAATGCTTGCTTTTTCTTGTAATGCAATGCTATTTCAGAATCAAGTTTTCAATGTCTAAGTTAAACTACTTAGTTTTCACTTCAACGTTTTCTTTAATCATGACTCAAGCCTTTCCTTCAGAAAAATACTTAGCCAAACCTTTCTTAACAAAAGAGATAACAAGGTGTAGAGCTGGATGAACACAGCAGGCCAAGCAGCATCAGAGGAGCAGGAAAGCTGACGTTTCGGGTCGCGACCCTTCTTCAGAAATCTCTCTTAACAAAGTTCCTTTCTGCCTGCAGTCATCCTAATTACTTGTCTGAACTGAGGCATTTCAATTTTTCTATAAAAAGTTTAAATTATTTCTGATGATGTTATGATTAAATCATTAAACCAGACTTCAGAACTGACCTCATCATCTTTGCGGTGCATGAGTTATTTTGACAACTAGCTCTAAATCGTTCCACTGTATCCTCGTGCACGATTAACATATTGTTAGCAGTTAATTCACAACTCAAAGACTCCCCCTGCAGAATAAGTGAACACATCTTGATACTCCGATTCACCTATGTTCAGAGTGTAATGTCACAGTATTCAGTGCATACGCATCACTAAAAGCAGAAGCTGAGGACAAGGAGAAATTCAAGTCCAGCCTTGACCAAACTCTCTCATGGGTCCCTGGAGCGGGCATACTAATCGTCCTCTACAACTTCAATACCAGAGTTGGAAAAGTGCAAACCTTTGGAGCAATCTCATCAGGAAAGAGGGAGTTGGGAAGCCAAAGCCCAACAGTACCCTTATCCTGACCAAATATCACAAACACAACGTCCTTATCACCAATGCACTGTTCCAGAGGGATAAATGCAAGACAACGTAGCAGCACCTGCACTCCAAACACTGGCATCTCCTCGACTACATCATCAGAGTGAGGGATCGGAAAGACGTTAAAATCACCTGTGCGATGACTGTAGCTAACGACTGCGGGTGGACCAGGGCCTGAGCTGAGCCAGGGGTCATCATAAACATAGTCCCGCCACAACGGAGACAACAGAAACAGTGCCGCAAAAAATTCAACACCGAGGCACTCAAAGACTCAGAAAAAATAGCCTCCTATAGCCAACTCCTCTACGCAAACCTAGCGACCCTTGGCAACACCAAGTCACGGATCCCAATAGCCTATGGTCCACCCTTAAGACCATCATCAATGTCTGCAACATCTCAGTCGGCCACTCAACCACGTACCGCCAAGTTTGGTTTGATGAGATTGATCAGGAGGTCCAAGAACTGTTAAACTGAAAATACATGGTATTTCTCAGTGCAAAACAACTGCACTTGGAAGACAAAAGGGGGGCCCTACAGATGACTGAAGGCCAAGTTCCAAAAACAAACCTGCAACATAAAGCGCAGATGGTGGATGGAGAAAGCACTGGGAGACCAACGAATGGCTGACAACCAGGCTATGTATGCTTTTTTTCTGTACCGTCAAAACCACAAATGGACCAATCACCCAAGGTCCCAGCCCACTGCTGGGTGAAGGACGAAGTGATCTTATCAAAAGTAAAGAAGCCATCGAACAACGGGCGGGGGGGGAAAGGAGTGGAGGTAGATGCGGGGTGGGAGCACTTCAGCGACCTCCTCAACCAGGGCTCTGTCGTCGATCCAAGCATCCTTGAACTTATCACACAGCATGCTACAGGCCATGAGCTCAGCAACACCCCAGACCTGCATAAAGTAGAGAAGGTCGTGCGCCAGCTTAAGACCAACTAGGTTGCTGCAGCAGGCGGTATCCCACTGAGGCATTGAAGTAGGGCAGAGGCAAAAAACTCCTGCTGCAGCTACACACCCGTCTGCCTCAACTGGGAGGAGGAGAGCATCCCAGGAGAGCTCCGAGATGCCACAGTCGTGAGAATTTTCAAAAAAGGGGACAAGACCAACTGGTAATGACAGGGCAATCTCCATCCCGTCGACCGCTGGAAAAGTCATCGCCAAGTCCTCCTGAATTGTTTTCTCCCTGTGGCTCAGGAACACCTCCCAGACTCTCAGTGTGGCTTTCAGCCACGGGCATGATTTTATACCACAGTAGCAGCAGGAGAAATGCAGAGGAAAGAACTTACCCCTGTATATGACCTTCTTTGACTTTACAAAGGCCTTTGACGGAGTCAATCGGGAAGCATCATGGAACGTCCTTCTTCGCTTTGGTTGCGCCATGCAGTTTGACACCATCCTTCATCTGCTTCACGATGACATGGAAGTTGTGGTAATGACAAATGGCTCCAACACGGACCCATTCCCCATTCGGAGCAGTGTCAAGCAAAGCTGCGTCATCACCCCACCACTCTTCTTGATCTATCTCACAGCAAGCTTCGCCTTATTGCCACCAAGCTCCCTACTGGATTGGAGCTAATGTACAGAACCTATGGGAAATTATTCAATCTCCGCCACCTTCCAGCTAAAACCAAAGTCACCCAACCAGAGTCACTAAGCTTCAGTACTCAGACAATGCTTGCGTATGTGCAGTCTCAGAGGTGTAATCTAGACCATCATAAGCACCTTCACGAAGGCATATGAGAACATGGGTTTCATCCTGAACATCTGTGAGATGAAGGTCCTCCACCAAACTGCTGGCATTGTGGTGCAAATCCCCCAACATCAAGATCTATGAGGAGGTCTTAGAGAAAAATGACCACTTCCAATACCTCAGGTGTCCTGTTGGCCAAAGCAGCTGTGAACAAGAGAACCAGCACTACCTCCAGCGTGCGAGCACAGTGTTTGACTGCCTGTGGAAAAGGGTACTGGAGGATAACAACATCAGATCCAACTCCAAGATCACAGTTTACAGAGTTGTGGTGTTCCCACCCTCCTATGTGGCTCTGAGACGTGGACAGTCTACAGCAGACACTTCAAGGCACTGGAGCAGTACCACCAATGCTGTCTGCTCAAGATCCTCTGAATCCGCTGGGAAGACAGACCCGCCAACACCAGCATCCTCAGCCAGGCCAGCATCCAGACACTGAACACCCTTGACTGGCTGCAATGGACTGGGGACGTCGTCCACGTGACCAACAAGACGACTCCCCAAGCAGGTGCTCTACTCCCAGCTTTGAAACAGCAGGCAAGCCCCAGGTAGACAGAGGAAACACTTCAGTGTTACCCTCAAGGCCTGACTGGCAAAGTGCAGCATTGCCACAGAAACCAAGCAATCACTGGGCTAAGACCGTCCAAAGTGGAGAGAAGCATCCAGGAAGGCGTCGAGCACCTTGAGAGATGCCATCGGGAAAGAAAGGAAGCCAGGTGCTAACAGCGAAAGGAGCACACTGCCACACCAACACCCCAGCCACCCATTCCCGAAATCACCTTCTGCCTCAAGTGCAACAGAGCCTGGGGTAGTCACATCAGTCTGTGCAACCACCTGCAGACTCTCAGAGTGAAAGAGAGTTATCCTCATTCACGAGGGACCGCCTATAATGATGAATTCATTCAGTGATATCCCAATTTTTCTCATTTTTCAATGCAGATCCTTCATCTTATACAAGCATATTGTTATCTAAATGTATACTTTTCGTTAATCCATATCACAGCCAACCAACATAATTAGTTGGAAAAATACTGAATTCATGTAAAATTTTGCAGCTTATAGATCAACCTTACTTTCAGACATTGAAGCAGCTTTATGGAAACTTTCGGTTTACTTCAAGTTTCTAACAATCTCAATTCTCTTATTCTGCAACATTATATGACAATAATTTTCCGATGCTACTCAAAAAACCCATAATGACCAAAATTATGGTTTGGAACATTGCTAAAAAAGGGCAAGCTGCCAAACCTTTTCATTTTGTATGTGTCAGGACAAGTACAAGAATGCCAATTTTCAAACGATCAAACGAAAAGGAACACTGGGTTAATTTGCCAATCGACTATTACTGGTCAAGGCATTATCATGGAGAAGGCAATAGGGAACAGACTTCCCATGCTAATGGATAATTCAAAAACGGTGCAAGGCTTGAACATATTCCTTTTCTTTGCAAAGGATGTGTTCCTGATAAGAATGTATGCCAGCCTTTTAGTAGGAGTAAATAAGCCACAATATGAGCTTGACTGATTATTTTAAATATTGCAGCAATTAAGGTAGTTACCATTGTTCAGCAAGTGCTACACAACTAACAAAACACCTAAGTATTTTGTTTTGCATTTTGAAAACGCATGCCAGTTGATCACGGTGTATACTCCACCATCACAACCAGCCAGAAGAAAACGCTTTCTTGTTTCAATCAGTCAACCACTGCGACATGCACACACTCTTCCAGTTGTGGCCGATCTAGCATTTTAAACAATTACAACATGAACTTCTTACTGGTGTATTCTATGCATCAGCTAATAAAGGCAAGTATCCCAAATGCCTTCTTAACCACCTTATCTACCTGTCCTGCTACCTTTGAGGATCTGTTCATTTGCACACCAAGGTCCCTCTGATGTTCAGTATCTTCTCGTGTCCCACGATAGTGTAATCCCCTGAGTTGTTAACCCTCCCTAAGTGCATTACCTCATACTTTACAGAGTCTACTTGCCACTGTTCTGTCCACCTGAGAGGTCCATTGTTATCTTCTTGCAATAAACAATCCTCACTATCTATCACTTTACCAATTTTCAGGTCATCAGCAAACTTCTTGATCACAGCCCCCACATATAGGTCCAAGGCATTAAATGTACACCACAAATAGCAACGGCCCTAGCACTATGGAACCCCACCAGAAACAGAGTTATAGGCGCATAAACATCCCTCTACCATCACTCTCAGCTTCCTGCATCAGAGCCAAGTTTGGACCCAACATGCTACTTTGCCTTGGATCCCAATGTTCTTACGTTCTTGACCCAGCCTGCCATGTGAGACCTTATCAAAATCCTTGCTAAAGTTCACTTAGACCACATCAAATGCATTATCCTCATCAACACAGCTGGTTGCCTTCTCAAAAAAGTTGATCAAGCCATGCCAACTATCCCTAACTAATGCCTCTCTCTCAGATTGCAGATGGAATTCCGAGTGTCAGAGTTTTTCTCAAAACTTCCCCAGCACTCGCTGGTCTATCCCTTCCTCCTTTTTTAAAATCGGGTGTTGCACTTGTGGCCAGAATATTTTAACATGACTGTCAGTGGCCCTGATAATTCCTTCTTTACATCCTTCAACAATCCGTGATACATTTTGCCTGGGCCTGTAGTACTTTTCAGGGTTCCAAAACCACTAATACCTCCTCTATGCTAAATTTCTTTCGATACTTCATAGGCTTCCACTCTGATAGTCACCCCTGAGCCATCCTTTAACACTGAACACTGCACATTGTAAGTGATGTTCACACCACATATGCCAGGCAATGATAATATCAAACAAGAATTTAACCACTGTCCACTGAATTCAAGGGCAGAATCTTCAGCAAATTCTCCGCTGTCAACATCCTGAAATTTGACTATCTGATGCTCTCTCCGCCACCCCCCACTACCCTCTCTCCTGGACTCGAGGCCTATAGTACACACCTAATAGTACTTTCGTCCTTTTTGTGGATTTTACTTCTACCGACATGGCCTCGTTTGATGATCGTTCTATCCTCAATGCTAGAATTGATTCCTTGATCAACACTGCGGGTCACTCTCGCCTTCTATTCCTCTCTCTATATCATTTGAATATCCCATGACCAAAAATGCTGAGCTGCCAATTGTGTCCCTCTTTCACCAAGTTTCAGTCATAGCTATGATTTCATTCTCCCACATGCCTGTTTGTAACCTCATGCTGTCTATCTTATTCCTCAGGGTCCTTATAGTAAAATATACCACATTTGGCCTTACGGAGCTCACTTCTTTCTTACCTACTCTATGTTTTCCTCTGCCTTCCAGACTCACGTCCTGCAATTTAACCTTCAATTTCATCCCAGCTTCTCGGTCTTCACTCAATTTAGTTTACATCTGCTCGAACGAGAGTAGCAAACCTACAGTTGATAGTCTCATTTCTTTTGAGAAAAGCCCTTCAACTCATACTGGCCCCACCTCCTCCAGAAACTATCCCAGGGCCTCAAGAATCTAAGGCCTTCCTGCTCCAGCCACACATTCATCTGCATTATTCTTCAATCCTTATACACACTACTGTGGGGCACCAGGAGTATTATAGAGTTTACTATCTTTGAAGTCCTGCTTATTCTGAAATAAGGTTACCAACATGGAGTTAAATGCCCCTTCTGAAAGAAACACTATTGTTACATTGTAACAAGGGAAGATCTCAAAAGCAAATATAATCTGATTAAAGTAATACTCATGGGGACACTAAGGCATTTCATTCTCCTTTGTGTCCAACTGTCTTGAAAGACCTAAGCTTACCAGCAGACACTATGTTCCCTCTCTAAGGGCACCTGGTTGCACCACAGAAGACAAGCAGGCAATTGGCTAAAAAAAAAATCAACTTAACTGTTTGCTGGTTGTCACCTTGGCCATGCGTACAGGTTCTCCAGTTTGCACACATCTTTCCCCACCAGTGCTCACAGATTAGGATCATGTGACTGGAGGCGAAGCCAAACATATTCAGCACAATCTTGAAGGATGTGATTGATTTTTTTTTGTTTTTAAGTTAATGTGAATGGTGCCATGTATGGCAACGGTATACACTTCACTGTATTTTATATTTAATACACGTAACAATAAACAATTCAGTAAATCAAAACTGAAACATTTGATTATTCAAATGTTACCTCTTGACAGTACAAGAAATTAGGCCATGAGTAAACATGAATTCAACAGAGATAATCAGTTTGTAAAGACAATGACCAAGCCACAACTGTGTGTGCAATCTCAGGTAATCCATTACAGCAAGGATTATTAAGGCTATAAAGCATTTAAGGCACAGTCACCAAAATAATTACACTGATTATAAAGAGCAACTGATTCGATGATGATCAAATGTGATTATTTTCAATGGAACAGAGAAAGCCACGAGGAAATTTGATGGAGCTTTAAACATCATGGATACAAAAATGTTAGTCTTTATCATTTCAAAATCAGTTATGAGGATCATTTTGAAATAATTGATTTCAAACCAGAAATTGTCTCTTTATATTTGGGTTTTAAGAAACTTGCCATGCTTCGCTTCAGGTTACGACAGAAACTACAGCACGTTTTCAGGTAGGAGCAGACAAACATTTCAAGAGGAGGTAGCTATACGAGTATGAGGTGATAGCAGGCCTGTGGTGCTGGAACTGAATTATTCTGTATCCATACCAGCTTAATGCCAGTGTTTAATAATCTCCTTGTGTTATAATCAGTATTTTATTTAAATTTCAAGCAATTCCATTCATTGTAGACAGTTTAGGATGTAGAAATTGCGGCTTTCAAACAAATAATTTAGCCCAGCTAGTCCTTGCTCATAATCATGACACACTTCCCACTCAACTTCATCAAACCTCATGATCCTTCTCTGCCTCTAAAGGTCAAGTCTTCATAGTTCCAAAGGAGCATGAGACTGCTCATTGAGGCAAATGGTGGTTTAACCTGAAGGTCACCACTTTTCAGTCAAGGGGAGAGGCTGTTGAGAAGGACAGCCCTTTGTAGTAACCTGAGCTAGTGTGGGAATTAAACCCCTGCTGTTTGTACCACTCTGCATCGCTGAGACATCCAGCCAACTGAATTTCTCCCTTTAGTTTCCTTCTGGAGCACCTTCGATACATAAAATGGATCAAATCACTTTGTAGGACAATAATAAGCATTCTAATATGGAAACAATTAATTTTTTAACAAGCTTACAAAGATAAAGACAGGAAGAGGAGGAGGGAATTCCAGAAAGCAAGATAGTGCATCCCTCTGCTAGAGGTTTTCATACTCAATAGAATTAGCTGACAGATATGAAGCATCTCTAAGTAGATATTGTTAGGAGCCAAAGATGCCATTTCCAAAGAGGCACATCTATATTGATAAGTAACTTAGACTTATTGACAATGATTCAAAAAATGAAGGTATTAAGAATAAGGTGGAGGGGAATGCCTGCAAGACTTTGCGGAACATTAGAATTAGAAGTTGACGGAATAATAATCTCTGACCAAATGTGACTGGGAAGGGTAAGTAACCTTTAAAAACCACCATATCAAGCTAAGGCCAGAAAGACTCGGCCCAGCATTAGCTGTCGCTGGAGGTTTGGGATATACATGGGAAGTGGAGAATGATAATGAGAACAGTGCCAGAAACATGGAAAAGTAATCCAGCCCAAGGACTGATGCTTGGAGACGGAATAACTTATGGTCTTGAGCATACAGAGAGTGACTAATATGGAGATATAGCAGTAGTCACCCTAGGAGACGACCATATGGGATTAGTATTTGATAGTTCTTGCAAATATCATGAAGGAAGCCCGAGAACAGGGTACGCAAAAATGACTTTATTTTCCATTCATTTGTGGGATATGGGCATCATTGGCTGGCCAGCATCTCTTGCCCATCCTTAGCCGCCCATGAGAAGGTGGTGGTGAGCTGCCTTCTTGAATCACTGCAGTCCACCTGCTGTGGTTGACCCACATGCCATTAGGGAGGAAATTTCAGGATTTTGACCCAGCAACAGTGAAGAAATCATGATATATTTCCAAGTCAGGATGGAGTGTGGTTTGGAGGGGAACTTGAAGGTGGTGGTGTTCCCATATGCCTGATGCCCTTGTCCTTGTCCTTCTAGATGGAAGTGGTCGTGGGTTTGCAAGGTGCTGTCTGAGGATCTTTGGTGAATTTCTGCAGTGCATCTTGTAGATCGTACAGACTGCTGCTACTGAGCATCAGTGGTGGAAAGAGTGGATGCTTGTGGATGTCGTGCCAATCAAGCGGGCTGCTTTGTCCTGGATGGTGTCAAGCTTCTTGAATGTTGTTGGGGCTAAACTCATCCAGGCAAGTGGAGAGTATTCCATCACACTCCTGACTTGTGCCTTGTAGATGGTGGACAGGCTTTGAGGAGTCAGGAGGGGAATTTCTTGCCGCAGTAATCCTTGCTTCTAACCTGCTCTTGTAGACACTGTGTTAATGTGGTGAGTCCAGTTGAGTTTCTGGTCAATGATAACCCCCAAAAT
Source organism: Rhincodon typus (assembly GCF_021869965.1). Taxonomy (NCBI): domain Eukaryota; kingdom Metazoa; phylum Chordata; class Chondrichthyes; order Orectolobiformes; family Rhincodontidae; genus Rhincodon; species Rhincodon typus. The sequence goes on along the minus strand of NC_063353.1, from coordinate 34,375,569 downwards.
CAGGTGTGTTACCTTGACTGGAGTTTCAGTGAGGCATGAAGAAATACTTAACCAATTGGTAAAGACAGCTAGGAGACCCACCAACACACCTGAGATTAAGATTAAGACCCAAATGACGGTAGAAACATCACAAGAAGCTGGAAACAAATGAGCAGATCACTGAACCAAAAAGGCAGAAGAACAACTTTTGGAAGATGTAATAAAAATATACAGTCAGTGGAAGAACAGTCAATGCAAAAAGCAGAGGTCTCAACAAAAAGAGCAGAACTTAAGGAATGGGAACAGGAACAAGTTGTTATGGGAGAAGATGGGATATGGTGAAAGAAAGAAGAGACATTGGCCAAACAGCAATCCAGAGAGCCTATTGAAAGCATGCCATGGAATAGGGTATCCAGGAATTAAAATCACTAAAATTGATAAGCAGATACTGGTGGCAAATGGGCATGAGATTTTCGAACATTGCCAGCCATGAGCAGACAATAATCCTAGAAAGGCAAGAAAAATGAGGATGGGGAAAATACAATGCGCCCCAAGTGGCCATTGGAAAACCCGCAGGTAGATTTACCAGACCCTGCCACCAAGTGAAAGGAAGACCGAATGCCTCAATTATCAACAGTTCACTCAATGGATGAAAGCATTTGCAGTTAGGAACTTTATAGCCAAAAAACTGTAGCTGAAGCATTGAGCTAAGAAATAACACCCCAATGAGCAACCTGCTACAAACATTAGGATAGTCATTTCACAGGGAGGATGTTGAAGGAAACCTGTAAGTTATTGGCAATTAAACTACAATTCCACATCTCCTACCATCCTTCATCATCAGTAATGGCATAAAGGATTAATCAGACTCTGAAAATGGCTTTAGCAAAGAGCTTAAGAGAAAAAAGAGACAAGATGGGTAGACGCCCTCCCTGGCATACTTATGGGATTAAGATCATGAAACAGTCAATGCAGTGGGGTACACCCCACTTAAGATAATGATATGGAGGGCTAAGCAATTGCATTCAGATGTGATTACAGTTGGGAAAGGCATAGGTCCCAACTGGGATAAGATATGTAGATGAGATGGGTACTCAGCTCAATGACAGCAGACAGTCAAGATCAACAAGTGATCTGGGAACTGAAAACAGGAAACAATGAATCCTGTAAAGGAACATGAATTGGCAGGAGATATGTTGATGGTGAAAACCATCCCTGATATAGTAGGGTTGCAGCCAAGGTGCTTTGGAACCTACTCAATAATATTGACAGAGATCCTTGCCAATGCATAGAGATCTGATGGAATGGGCATTGGAAGCACTAGAAGCAGCTAAAGTAGTCTGAAGGAGTTAGAACAAACATCTTGCGCTCATACCCTCAGTAAAAGGCCATGGCTATGATGAATATTGAAATCATAGAGATGATCACTCTAATTATTGCATGTGTTTGGACTGAAAGACCTTATTGCTGAGGAACGCTCCACTGAACCGACGTCAAACAATTTTTTTTTTGGGTAGATCGGAGCGGGGAGAAAGATCCTTAAGGGTGAATGAAATACCAAAGGGAATTTTGGTAAAAGTGGTAAGTGTACACCTAGAACATGAAGCCTCCACAGACTAGCATTAGCCACATTTTGGGAAAGGGCAGCAATGTGAGCAAATAGGGTCGAAGTGCTGTATGTAGCAATAAGACCAAGATAAAAATCTTTGGGTGGACCATGGCCTATGGCCCGCATTAAGAAGCAATGTAGTGATCCCAATATACTGTTGGATAACCATGAGTATGACAGAAAAGATGAGCGAAACAGCAAAGAAAGGGATCTATGGGGATTGGCTACAGGTACGTCAGTGAGCTTACACTGACGAAGTCACCCAGATGGTTGTCCAGGGAGACCATGGCAGTAAGTTACAATAATGAATCCCTGGGGCAACAGTTAACCATCGTGCATCCACCACAATATCGATGAGATAAGCAATCCACCGATTGTATCACAATGACAAAGAACTCAGTGAACCAGAGAACTGACAAAGATACGACCAGCCACATGCACAAAAGCAGTGGTAACCTTAATCCTTAATGAATCAATTGACCAAATACATCTTTGTATTTTCTGTTTAAAGAAAAGGAGCCAGCAGTGAAAGAAGCTCTCCTTAAACGAAGGAGGGGGACCAAGAGACAACATGGTGGAATGGTTTTGGAACCCAAGGTCATTCCCCTGTTTTTTTGCCTGCCAACTGGATACACGACGGCAGGAGACAAGGTATGGAGGTGGAGATAACAAGGTGTACAGCTGGATGAACACAGCAGGCCAGGCAGCATCAAGAGGAGCGGGAAAGCTGACGTTTCAGGTCTGGACCCTTCTTCAGAAATGGGGGAGGGGAAGGGGACTCCGGAATAAAGAGAGAGACGGAGGGAGGCGATCATGGAAGGTGGATAAAGGAGCAGATAGGTGGAGAGAAGAGGACAGGTCAAGGAGGCAGGGATGAGGCTGGTAGGTAGGAGGTGGGGGTTGGGGTTGGTCAGTGAGGTGGGAGGAGCGGATACGTGGGAGAAAATACTGACAGCTCAAGGAGGCAGGGACAAGTTGGGCTGGTTTTGGGATGAGGTCGGAGGTGGGGAGATTTTGAAGCTTGTGAAGTCCACATTGAGACCATTGGGCTGCAGGTTTCCCAAGCGGAATAGGAGGTGCTGTTCCTGCAGCCTTCGCGTGGCATCATTGTGGCACTGGAGGTGTAGGATGGGCATGTTGTCCAAGGAGTGGGAGGGGGAGTTGAAGTGGTTCGTGACTGGGAGGTGCAGTCGTTTGTCACAAACCGAGCGTAGCTCCAAGCTGAACAGGAGGCCCTGCAAGCAACCATCTGAGAAAGTTTGATAAGAGGATGCCCAAGGATAGACAAGTAATTGATTCCAGCCTCATTAATGAAAGGATGTTGTCCCATTAAGTGAACAGCGCCAGTTAGAACAAGGGGTGTAAATTTCAGCCCATGAGCCAGCCAAACTAACTCATTAAGCAACCACGAAATCAGCAGCTCAACTTATTTTGTCGTAATTGGTTGTTTCTTTGAAGTTATTCACAATATTAAGAAATAGGTTCTAAAGATTCTTCAGATAACCGTAGAGATAGATTTCAACATAATTATACATACTCGTATAACCAAAATATAATAGAAGCATTAGGGGAAAAATATTTAAACATGCATGTGTAAGTTAATTAGTCTCAAGAAACATTTTCTCTTATTTCTAAAAAGATGCCTGATATGCCCTGAAAAAAATAGATTGGTTGCAACTTATTAGTTACAAAGTGCTAACAGTAGAAATAGCTATATAACTTTACAATTGATTACTAACTTTATCATAGAAATTAATACTACGAATCTTATAGCATCTGGTTAAAATCAACTGTCTTTTATATTTTTTACATATATAATTGGGACAGTGGAAAATAAGAGGAATAACTGATTTTGATAAAGATAACACATGGAATACAATGAATAACATAATTCAAACAGCCTCAGGGACAAGCAAGTCTGGGACAGACCAGAAAAAGAACCAGTAACTTTGAAATGCTAATTAATAGGATGCATAGCAAGATGCCACGACCTGGGGATTATAATTTCTGTTAAACACCATGAGATCATGGGAACCTGGGGTTGTCTGTAGAAATGCCCATCATTGATCAGGTATTTCACAGGATTGGGTGTACAGAATAACAGGGAAGAACACAGTGACCACGCTGTGTGTGATTATCGTCACACAAAATGTGTAAAATTGCCATGTTTCACTGTAAAAAATCAGAGCCTCATTGATCTCTCTTCCAATCTGAGCCATAGATTAAGGAGACAACTGGGTTCTCACGTCTAGGCCAGATTCAGGGAAGGTCATTTGCCCTCTCCCCACATTAACCAGTTGGTGCTTGAATCAAGTGTGCCACTTGCCGGAATCCTGCCTGCCTCCCGAGTCTTTTTCCCTGGTTAGGGGGGTAAACTCCAACAACAACAACAATCATACATCACCAGTATTGCCATCTTTGTAATGATTAACTGATCGATTAATTAATAGCGAAGCAGCAGAATAGCTAACTTTCCTACCTATACTTATATTATTATTTCAACAAATATTCTAGCTACCCCAGTTGAAATATCTTAGCTAAGATAAACAAGAAATATTCGCATAATAAGCTTTACAGTCAGTAAATTTTACTGTGAACAAAACTTTCATCATTACTGGTTTAAACAGCCAGACAAAGGAGAGGTAAGAAACTTTATTAAATAAGAACAAGACGACAAACAGATATCTCAAGGAAAGTGCAACAAACGTCTCAGATTTTGTGCAAAGTCAGAATTGATTTCATAATAATTATAAGATTAACAAAAGGAATGAAAGGTCAAACTGGATAGAACAATGATTAAAGATAAAATTCAATCTGACCAATGGATACAGGAAGCCTGTCAAACTGGAATGCACGTCTACAAGATCAGAGAGATAGTTTCCTAGCCAGGTGGGGTACCACAGGAGAGGCCGTTTCCCAGCTGGTGGGGTAAAATGTGGAACAAGAAAAATCAGATGTTAACACAAGGAAGCACACCGTGTGAAAGTTTAGGAGGTTGGAATTCAAAGGGAAACTGAGCAGACACTGGTAACTGCTGAGGGAGGAGGTGAGCTCCTCTCAGAAGACAATCTGTTGCTTGTGTACTTGGTCACAAAGAAAACAATTTGCTCCTTTCACTCCTACCAAGCCAGGAGTAAAGTTGAGACGTAAAAGAAAGTCAAGTTAATTTCTACTTTCTTTGAATCACTTTCAAATTGAAAGCACAGCACAGTAATTTAGATTACTGCGGGGGGGGTGGGGGTGGGGTGGAAAAAACTTGTATAGCTCATGTCCGTTTGTATTTAATGGCTTAATCCTGATTGAGTGTATGTCTGCCTTCGAGCTTGCCAGGAGATATTCATTAACCCTCTGTGGTCAGGTTTTGTATTTTTTAAAAGCTGTTGATATTTAATATCTGTGAAACCTCTCAGTACAAAATTGTAGTAAAAGTGGACTAAGAATAATTCATGTTTCAAATGTTCAAAATCAATCTTGCTGCTTGATGTGATTGGAATTTCTCGGAGGATCCCTCTAAGATGGGGATGTAATAAGATTCAATTCTCAAGATCCTTTTCTTCCCTCTTTTGGATGTAAATTAGTAGTTCAAAAACCATTTATCTCAAGCAAAAATGTTGTTAAATTGAATGAGTGTTATGAAGATTGTGTGCAAGTGCAAGGAAGCTTCCAATATTGATATAGATGTGATTGAGTGTGATTGTTTCCATTTAGTGTTATTCAAAGTTAAATTGCAGATCTACTGCACTTCGCATGCAAGCTTACAGATATTTTTGTTGGACTAAATGAATCGAGGCTCCTTGCGAGGGTTTACGGGGAAATGATGACAAATAAATAACAACTTATCAGAAATGTAGTAAAATTGTAAGGTTTTCAAGGAATGAGTCCTGAAATCATTGATACTGGCCAAAGTTATGGTTGCAAGGAATTCTGATAAACATTTGGAGATTTTTAATCTTATACAAACTTTCACCTGTTTGGAAGGATTTTTCTTTAATGTTAATCAGAGTAAACTGGGATGTTCAGAGTGATTACTTGATTTGAGTTCAAAATCTTGTAAAATTAAATATTTGAGGATATTGATCACAATGCAATTCTCAAAAGGGAAAATGAAATATAAATTTGGATACAGCCGATTGGAACTTGAAAACAGATAGTCTGAGTTTCATGCAGTGGGCTCAAAGTGTTAAAATAAAGAAACTTTTTTGTTTACATAGATTGGTTTGAGAGACAAGCCAAACAATTTTGGTGTGAACTGACAATACTCCAAAATGTTACGGACATTTGTGCTAGAAAGAATGGAGAGTTTGAAATAGAGTCTTGCTAGCTATTGTTTAACCAAGTTTCATTTTTAAACCTGTCGAATGACACAAGTATATGAATTGAGATTGCTTTGCTCCTTTCTTTGAAGAAACAGATAAAGAGGAGTAAACACTTCTTTTAAGGTTAAATTTTCATGTCACTGGGTAACATCTTCTGCTTAAAGGGGAATGGAGCCTTTATACCTTTTGCATACCGGTGGGATGATGATTTCTGGCAACTTCAAGAATTTGAACAGGCACTTACAAGGAATTAGAATCAATGAAATAAATTAAGTTAATTTAGGTTTAATAGACTTTTTTGTAAAGCATAAAAGACAGACAACATAGTGTCACTGTTTCAATGAAGAAGAAACAAAGGTTTATTTTGGAGAGAATAAATTAAATACTGGAGGAAACTCATCATCCCACTGATGCTGCTACTGAAATTACGGATGATTTTGAAATGCAATGGCTTAATTTAGTAAGTTATTTAAAAGGAGTTGACAGCGAAAATAAATAAACAGGCAAATTCAAATACAAATACTTTACTTTTGCTTTTAACTATATTATATTGATAATCTGTTAACTGTAAAATTTCTCCAGAGCTTCTGAATGAGGTAGTGTTGGGTGACCTGTACTTGGCTATGAAAGGTAACTTACACCAGAACACATTAAGCGGCCCATGCCTGCTTACAAGTTGGCAGACGGAAGCTAATCAAAACTAAGCAGCCTGCTCACATAGTGAAATACAACGGTACCTTTGAACAGAACTGCTAGAAGGTCAGTAAAAGAACGCTGTATGTTCCCACTCGAGACAGTTCTGATAAAAGGATGCCTTAGGACAGATAAATGACCAAATCCAGCTTTATTAATGAAAGGATGATTGTCCCAGTAAATGAAAAGCATCAGGTGCTAGATTCGGTCCTTAAGCAGCTGCAAGGATAACAAGTAAAGTTATTTCATAGTAATAGCTGCCCCTTTGAAGCTGCCAGCAATATTAAATAGTTTCGAGCTAAAAATGCTCTAATCGTACAAGTTGGTTTCAACACATATCCAGGATATAATACAAGCCTTAAAAACATTTAAGCTTAGATGTGAAGATTGACTAGCCTTAGGAGATGCCTTCTCTTATGCCCTGAACAATATAGACTGATCACAACCCATAAATTACAAAATGCTCATAGAAGTAGTTGTGTAACATTACACTTATAACTAACTTTATAACAGAAGTTAACCTGATAGCAATTAGTTAAAACTAACTGAATTTTTATTTTTACGTTATGTAATTGGGTCAGTGGGAAAACTGAATGCAATAAAAGACAACCAAAATACAATGAGTAATAGAATTCGAGCTGTTCTTTCAGATAAACAAGCCTCAGAAAGACCCGAAGGAGAACAGCTATTAAACTTTTGAAATGCAAATAAATAGGATGCATTGAAGGATCCCAAGGCCTAGAGATTACAATGTCTAGCTAATACCATAACATCACGGGAACCTGGCGCTGTCCATAGAAGTGCCGATGGTTGATTGGGTGTCTGGACTGGGCTGAGGGGGGAGGTGGGGAGATGGGGGTGCGGGGGAGACAGTGAATACATTGTGTTGGTTACTATAATACAAAATGTATAAAATTGCTGTATTTCTTTGTAAAGCAGAGGGTGTGTCATTGATCTATTTTCTGAAGCCAGATTCGGGGAAGATCCCTTGGCCCTCTCCCTGCATAAACCAGTTTCTGCTTAAATAAATATCTCCACTTGCCTGGATCCTGCATGCTCCTGAGTCTTTGTCCCCGGTCAGGAAAAACGCTCCTACAGGTAGGATGGTAACTAGTGGGATGTGTAAAATTATACAAGGGGAGGTTGTGGAGTAAAATATGTTAGAAGCGACCGATAATTTAAATAGTCAAAGGCCAACCGCAATAACCAAGATGTCAATTGGCTATGCAGAGCATAAAGTTGATCGGTTTATTCTTGACTGAAACAACTGTATAGCTCCTAGAGTATGCAGCTGCAAGGGCAGAAAAGAAACAGGATGCGTTTTGGTAGTCATAAAAACACAAGTGGTGAAGAAACTCAGCAGCATCGGTGGAAAGCAGAACAGAGTTAATGTTTTCAGTCCAACATAACTCTTCTTTGCATGTGTTGTGGTCGTAATAATTCAGTCCTAAATTCATGGTAGATCTTGAGTATAAGTTATCATGCTTCATGAATGGCATGGATACGCAAAGGGCTTAGCCTGCGGGACAAAATATCCACTCAAACATCAATTTGCAAAAAAGGGGCAGTTTGCAATTTAATTGATATTGGAACTGGATATTGAAAATATTCATTTCAGAACTGTGCCCAAATATATTTACAGGGAGGTTAATGGCCCAAGTTTGATCAATCCAAATCCAGGAAGGAGGAAAGTTTTTGAGACTTATCCAGCTTCAGGGAATGACGGTAAGGACAGCATCATTGCACCACAAGAGTTCTCAAAGGACTTCCAAATAAAGTGTAAAGTTGCTTCCTAAGCCTGAATGAATTGGTGCAATCATACCTGTAATACCACCATCTAACCCTGTACCATTTACCAAGTTGAAGATGTTACAATGAATAAAGGATCGAACTATGTTGCTTCCCATGACTTACGACTACATATACACCCAAAGGAGATATTTTAATGGGGACAAATTTGAAGGGGTGCAGCACCCAATGAGGTACAATCACGTACCCTCAGATTACATCATGTTCCTGAGGTAACTTGTGGATTAACAAAACTAAGACCAACACCAGGTATAAACCAACACAAACTAATAATGCTTGTAAGGGAACATACAGTGTAATTACACTAATCATAGGTCTTTTAGAAACAGAGAAGAATCCAAGAGATACACCATTCAACCTTATGCTTTACACCAAAATTCTGGATATGGTTTCGGTGTAAGGAATCGAACATATTTTGCTGAAACTCCATGGAAGTATGCAACCTAAAAAACTATGTTGAATTGTTCAACTATGAAGTGCTACACTTCCAGAACACTTGTGTGAATGCCCGAACCTGGGGAGAATTGAGACATCAAGAAATACACTAAAAACATTAAGCCCATCACTATTGGTGGCAGAATTTAGGAAACTTGAAACATTATGCAAATCCATCACTGGTATTCATTTTGTGGCTTCATCCAGAAGATTATGAATAGAAGCAGCAATGGCTGGCCAACAGTGGTGAAAAAAACAGGAACAGGTGGGATTTGAAACCAAGCCTCCGAGCTCAGAGGTAAGGACATTACCACTGCACCACAAGAGCCTTCAAAGAATATACAGGGCTGTCAGCCAATCTGGTTGACAGATAGTAGATTCCCCAGCATCTGCAGTTCCTGAGATAACAAGGTGTAGAGCGGATGAACACAGGAGGCCAGGCAGCATCAGAGGAGCAGGAAGGCTGACGTTTCGGGCCTAGACCCTTCTTCAGAAATGGGGGAGGGGAAGGGGATTCTGAAATAAATAAATAGGTTGCTTTAAACATGCAGAGATAGGATAGAGGAGAAGATAGGTAGAGAGAAGACAGACAGGTCAAAGAGGCGGGGATGGAGCCAGTAAAGGCGAGCGTAGGTGGGGTGTTACGGAGGAGATAGGTCAGTGCAGGGAGGACGGATAGGTCAAGGGGGCGGGATGACGTTAGTAGGTAGGAGATGGGGGCGGGGCTTCAGGTGGGAGGAGGGGATATGTTAGGGAGGCGGGGACAAGCTGGGCTGGTTTTGGGATGCAGTAGCGGGAGGGGAGATTTTGCAGCTTGTGAAGTCCACATTGATACCATTGGGCTGCAGGGTTCCAAGCGGACTATGAGGTGCTGTTCCTGCAACCTTCGGGTGGCATCGTTGTGGCACTGCAGGAGGCCCAGGATGGACATGTCGTCTGAGGAATGGGAGGGGGAGTTGAAATGGTTCGCGACTGGGAGGTGCAGTTGTTTATTGCGAACCGAGCATAGGTGTTCTGCAAAGCGGTCCCCAAGCCTCAGCTTGGTTTCCCCGATATAGAGGAGGCCACAACGGATACAGTATACCACATTAGCAGATGTGCAGGTGAACATCTGCTTGATGTGGAAAGTCATCTTGGGGCCTGGGATGGGGGTGAGGGGGGAGGTGTAGGGGCAGGTGTAGCACTTCCTGCAGTTGCAGGGAAAAGTGCCAGGTGTGGTGGAGCTGGAGGGGAGTGTGGAGCGGACAAGGGAGTCACGGAGAGAGTGGTCCCCACGGAAAGTAGATAAGGGTGGGGAGGGAAAATTGTCTTTGGTGGTGGGGTCGGATTGCAGATGGCGGAAGTGTCGGAGGATGATGCGTTGGATCCGGAAGTTGTTGAGGTGGTACGTGAGGACGAGGGGGATTCTGTTTTGGTTGTTATTGCAGGGAGGGGGCGTGAGGGATAAGTTGCGGGAAATGCGGGAGACACGGTCAAGGGCGTTCTCGACCACTGAGGGGGGGCAAGTTGCGGTCCTTGGAAAAACGACGACATCTGAGATCTACGGGAGTGGAATGCCTCATCCTGGGAGCATATGCGGCGGAGGCGAAGGA
>NC_063353.1:34319132-34360136 GCF_021869965.1 Rhincodon typus | reverse complement strand
GCTCGGTTCGCAATAAACAACTGCACCTCCCAGTCGCGAACCATTTCAACTCCCCCTCCCATTCCTCAGACGACATGTCCATCCTGGGCCTCCTGCAGTGCCACAACGATGCCACCCGAAGGTTGCAGGAACAGCACCTCATAGTCCACTTGGGAACGCTGCAGCCCAATGGTATCAATGTGGACTTCACAAGCTGTAAAGTCTCCCCTCGCCCTACCGCATCCCAAAACCAGCCCAGCTTGTCCCTGCCTCCCTAACCTGTCCTTCCTCCCACCTATCCCCTCCTCCCACCTCAAGCCCTACCCCCATCTCCTACCGACCAACCTCATCCCGCCCCCTTGACCTGTCCGTCCTCCCTGGACTGACCTATCTCCTCCCTAACTCCCCACCTACACTCACCTTTACTGGCTCCATCCCCGCCTCTTTGACCCGTCTGTCTTCTCCTCTATCCATCTTCTACCCGCCTCCCCCTCTCTCTCTATCTATTTCAGAATCCCCTTCCCCTCCCCCATTTCTGAAGAAGGGTCTAGGCCCGAAACGCCAGCCTTCCTGCTCCTCTGATGCTGCTTGGCCTGCTGTGTTCATCCAGCTCTACTCCTTGTTATCTCAGTCAATCTGTTTGGTTGTGTTTCAAATGCCAAGTTCTGGCACAGGAACTGAATCTGAAACTTCTGACAGAGCTAAACTGTACTGGATCTTTAGTATTACAGGAAGCTATTCTAAACAACTAAGCAAAGCTTACCCTCAGAACATGCTTGAACAAAATCCCAAAGACTCAAAGGTGACTGTTCTAAAACTACAACACACTCTCATTCTGAGTGCTACACTGACTGTTGGCCAGAAATTTACCGATGCTGAGAAGATCACATCAGAGTAAGTGCATCGAATTCAGATGCTTTGGCGCTTCACTACCATCTACAAGGTTCAAATCAAGAAAATTATGAAATGATAAACATTTAAGAAATGTGATGCAGCTGCAAAAACAAGTTTCAAGTATCTTGACATCCAGAAAACAACAGCTTTCCCTCTCAGCACAGCAATCAGTAGAATTAGGATCCTTCCCTCTATCACAGAAGGTGTTTCATCTTGTAACGTTTTTGATTAACTGGGTTCACGAGGGCCTTGCTACCTTTCCCGTTCTTCCTTCTTAACATCAGTGAAATCCCATCTCATATTACTCGTTTACATTGTTGATGATGATTTCACTACGTAGTGTGGCTACCAAATTAACTACATCGGGCTTTACAGGTTGCATCAAAATCAATTTAAATCTCAAGCAAAAAAACTTCCATTTAGAAAAGGTGAAAAAAATATCAACACAATACCTGCAATGACACCTTTAATTTTTTTGAAATTCACAAAAGGGAACAAACTTAAAATTAGCAATGCTATTGTTAAAGATAGCACATTACAACATAAAGTAGTATGACTGTGTGCATTAGTTTTATTATTTTTCCATGATCACGGGCTTTAAAACATTGCAGAATTAAGCAAACAAACAGCAATATTAAGCTTAACCCACTTTAAGTAGTAGTAACTGCCTGCAATAGCTTACCCCAGAGATATCAGCCACACGATGGATTGGCACCTCCTTTTTACTGTGCAGTCCCTTAGCATTCTTGATAGCTCTAAGAAGGCAAAAAATATAAATATATATAATACAAAGACGAAAAATTTGCTGCAAGTACTAGAACACAGCATCAGGAGTAAACGTATCAGTACAAAGTCAACAGTTGTAAAAACAACCAGAAGTCAGGGTTCCTCAGAATCCAGTGTAAAAATCCAACCTCTGAATTCAGGATGTTAATAATTCCAGAAATAAATTAAGGATGATGCAAAAAGAACTTCATACCTCAAGAACCACATTCTACAAATTAGTCTCTCTCAGATGTAATTTCCAAATACCCGTTTGCCATCTACAAGGTATATCAGGAATGTGGCTGGAATACTCTCCACTTGCCTGGATGAGATGGCTCCAAACAAGAAGCATGACACCATCCAGGACAAAGCAACCTGCTAGCTAGGTACCCCCTATATCACCTAAAACATTCACCGCTTGCACCAGCATGTGCAAGTATCATGTACCATCTACAAGATGCATTGCAGTAACTTACCAAGGCTTGCCCAACAACCCCCTCCAAACCCACAACCTCCACCACTAGAATGACATGGGGAGCAGATGCCTGGAAACACTGTGCAAGTTGTACTACCCAGCAAGTTCCCCCTCCAAGCCAGAGAACATCCTGACTTGGAACTATATTGTCATTCCTTAACAAGTTGATGGATTGAAACTACAGAACTACTTTCCTAACAGCACTGCTGGCATTACTACAACCCAAGGACTGCAGCAGATCAAGGCAGCTGCTCACCACCACCTTCTCCAGGCAAGAGAGTGGCAAAGAGTGAGTTCTCATCACTCCAGTAAGTAAAACATCAAAACTTGTGAATTTACTGGCATGTAAAGTTCATTTGCAGGTTGAATCAGGAATACAGGAACACAAATTGTCACTGATTTGAAAGGGCACCCATGGGGGGGCGGGGAGAGAAGAGTTCACACGTGCAGAACTTTGGCAGAGTTGCACAGCTGCTCTCAGTCCCCAATCTCCACAAAGCAAACTCCTTCCAGAAAACAGGCAACAGAAGCCAGTTTAAACTGCTATACTTGGTTACATTAAGATTTCATATGAAAACATGGTAGAATGATACACGAAACAGTTCAGATCCACATTGCTACAACTCCATTAACTTACTTGATTATTTTCACTCAATGTCCCCAAATAATGAGTAGAATTAATTCTAGCTCAACCATGTATTTCCATGCAGATAAACAACTATCACTACATAATTAAGCATATTCAAACCTCAACTCTCCTTGGGCACAGTTTGATTGTTCTTCACCTATTGACAGCAGATATAATGAATTACCAATCACAGATGAATTTTGCTCAGAATAACAAATCAGTAATTTTCTTAACCTTTTGATTGAGAGAGCAGTCATGGAGTCATACAGTGCAGAAAAGGCCCTTTGGCTCATCGAGTGTGCACTGGCAATAGCTACCACTAAGGGCACGCTAATCCCAATTTCCTGCACTTTCCCATATCCTTGAAATATCGTAACATTCAAGTGCTTATCCAAATATTTTTCAAAGGTTTTAAGATTTCCAGCCTCCACTACCTTCCCAGGCAGTGCATTCCAGATTCCCAACGCCCTCTCAAAGAAAGTGTTTTTCTCTCAAATCCCCTCTGAATTTCCTGTCCCTTACCCTAAAACTATGTCCCCTGGCGACGGACCCCTCAACCAAGAGGAACAGCTGCTCCATCCTCGCCCTATCCATATCCCTTAATGTTATACACCTCAGTCATGTACCCCCTCAGCCTTCTCTGTTCTAGTCTCTTCTTACAGTTCAATTGCTTCATCTCAAGCAACATCCTGGTTAACCTCATTCTCTACCCTTTTACATCCTTCTTTTCGTGAGGTGATGAGAACTACACACTGTATTCCAGCTCTGGCCTAACCAATGCTCTCAGGAGTTCAAAAATTCCTCCTTACTCTTACAGTCGATGCCACAACTGGTGAAAGCAGTGTGCCATATGCTTTAACTATCCTATATGTGTTCTACCAACTTCAGGAATCTGTGAATAGTTACCCCAAGATCCTTTCGTTCATCTGAGTTAGCCAGTACACTGCCATTCATTAAATACTCCCTCATCTTGTTTCTTCAGTAGGGCAGTTGGGAATGTGGAGTTGAAAGTGTTGATTTGGCAGGAGGGTGTCCTTCAAGTTTGAAGCACTATAGTGTTAGTGAGTATAGCCTCCTTTTTGATCAATCAGAGAACAGGCTTGATGACTGAACAACATGAAGTTTGCTGCAATTGATACAACTATTTACAGATTACATGAATATGACCTACATTATAGCAGAGACTGTTAGAAATACAATGGCCTCAGGTTGGTCCCTTAAAAGCACCTTCTGCACTCTGACAAAGCCCCCATAACATCATTGACTTACTATACTCTGATATTAACTCTTTCATATCCACATACAACCGGAAGGGAGAAGAAATTCAGATCCAACTTCAGTATTACCATCCAACAATAATCCTGGACTCGAAAGTACCACAAAATCTACAATGCTTTGAAGGTTTATTGTATCTCAATGACTTTGATGGTGGCAGCAGGGTACTACATTTTGGAAAGGGCGAAAGAGAGGAGAATGGAGAGAGCTAAAGAGAGAAAAAAAAAAGTGGGAGGAGAAAGTGCTGGGAAATAGAAAAAACTCCTTTATGGTGTAAACAGTTAATTTACTTTTCTACATTATTAAAAAATGTATAAAGGAATTTAAACACATGGCTGAGAAAAGTTAACCAAATTCTCTTAGCCCATTAGTTATCTATACATCAGGCTCCTTCTCTCTTTGTGGATCCTGACAATAGAAAAGGACCTGCATTGTGCCTTTCACTACTATGGGATATTCCAAAGCGTTTTACACCAAGCAAAATAATTGAAAGCCTAATTATCATTACCTCTTAGAAAACATGGCAATCAATTTGCAAACATGATAACAGTGAGATAAACAAAACCAAACAACAATAGACTCCTGAGATAACAAGGTGTAGAGCTGGATGAACACAGCAGGCCAAGCAGCATCAGAGGAGCAGGAAGGCTGACGTTTCGGGCCTCGACCCTTCCCCAGCTCAGAGCCTCCCTCTCCCAGACCTGCAAAATCTCTGAAACAATAGACCCCTGTTGGAATGTTTGCATGAATGGACACTTGCTGATGACGGGCCCATACCTATCTCCAACAGCCTCTACTGTCAAATAGAAACAGAAAGAGACTGTTTATCTCCAGGAGCCTGCAGAGCTATTCAAGTCACCTGTGACCTAATTCCACATACACCCTTGTCCAACATCCCTCAATGCCTTTGATCAACAGTAATCCATCAACCATAATTTAAAATTAATTACTGATCCAGCATCAACTGCTTTTTCCTGAAGACTGTGAGAAACTTCTGCCAGCCTCATTTGTGTAGTAATGTTTCCAACATCAATTCTGAAAGATCTGGCGCAAAGGTTTAGATTGCATCCTCTAGCCAGAGAGTCCCTAAATCTACCTTATCTGTTCATCTTACTATCTTGAAAGCTTGTATTAAGCCATCTCCTAAAATCTGTAACTTACAGGAAATAATAGTTTCTGTATAAGTTACCTTAGACTCCAGGCATCATTCTAGTAATTCCACATTGCAATCCATTCAAGGTCAATACACTCTTTGAAAGATGTAATGCCAAAAACTGGTCAACACATTTCAGGTGTGGCTTAACCAGAGTTTTGCAGAACTGCAGTATGACCATCTCGTCCCTTGCATTCCAATCTTCTAAATGCAAGAATGAGCATCCCATCAGCCTTTCTGATCATTTTTCAGACCCGCCCACAGCATTTTCATGTTCCATATACATGGACCCCCAAATCTCTTTGGACTACCAATGTGTTAAGCTTTCACCCTTAATAAAGTAAGCTGATTTACCCTTTGTAGGTATAAAGCCGATCACCTCAGGCTGGACTGAAAGTCATCTGGCACAGTTTTACCTATTCACTAGATATCTCTAGTATACCAACCTGTCCGTGCTCTTTGCTTCATTGCAATGGTAAAATTCTGCTACTCTTGTACAATTGTCTGGAGTTTGGAAAGACAAAAGATATTATATAAAAAAAGCATAGAAAATAGGAGGAACAAACCCTTCGAGTCAGTGCCGCCATTCATTATGATCATGGCTGATCATCCAACTCAACAGCCTGCTCTCACTTTTCCCCATATCCTTTCATTCCTTTAGGCCCTAGTGCTATACATAATTCCTCCTTAAATTATAAAATGTTTTAGTCTTGACTGCTTTCTGTGGTACTGAATTCCGAACACTCACCGTTCTCTAGTGAAGAAATTTCTTCTCATCTCAGTCTGAAATGGTTTACCCCTGTATCCACAGACTGTGACCCCGGGTTCTGAACATCTTTCCTGCATATATCTTGGCTAATCCAGTTTAGAATTGTGTGTGGTTCGGAGATTCTCCCCTCATTCTTCTGAACTGCAGCAAATACAATCCTAACTGATTTAATCTCTCCTCATAGGTCCATACTGCCATGACTGGAATCAGTCTGTTAAACCTTTGCTGCACTCCCTCAATGGCAACAGCATGCTTTCTCAGATAAGGAGGCCAAATGGCACAAAACCAATCAAGGTGTAGTCACCAAGTCCCTGTTTAACTGCAACAAGACATCCTGCTCCCTACACTCAAATCCTCTCGCTATGAAGGCCAACACGTGATTTTGCCTTCTTGGGCTCCTGCTGCACCTGCATGTTTACCTTCAGTAACTGGTACAGGGCATGGGTTTCGTTACACATTCCTCTGTCAGTTTATAGCCACAGATAACAATCTGCCTTCCTCTTTTTGCTCCCAAAGTGGACAATCTCACATTTGTCACATTATAATCCATTCGTCATGTATTTGCCCACCCACTCATTTAGTTCCTTCATCCAAATCATTAAAATACATTATGAATAACCAACGTCTAGCACTGATCCCTGCAGTACCCCACTAGCCACTGCATGCCATTCAGAAAAAGATCCAATTTATTCCTACCGTTTCCTGTTTGTCAACCAGTTTTCTATGCTACCTCCAATACACTACCTCCAAATCCCATGTGCTTTAATTGTACACACTATTTTGTTACACGGGAAATTTCGAAAGCCTTCTGAAGGTACAAATAAACCACATTCAGTGGCTGCCCTTATCAACTCTACAAGTTAGCTCTATGAATTCCAGTAGATTTGTCAAGCATGATTTCCATTTCATAATTCTATGCTGACGTTATCTGATCCTTGCACTGTTTTCCAAATGCTCAGCTATTAAATCGTCTATCAGACTCGAGCATATTCCTCCCCTATCAACATCAGGCCAACTGGTCTACACTTACCAGGTTTTCTCTCGGCCTCATTTTTTAGATAGAGGGGTTACATTGACCATCCTCCAATCCGCAAGAACTGTTCCAGAGTCGACAGAATCTTGGAAGATGACCAGAAACGCATCCACCATTTCTCGGACTATTTCCTTAAGTACTCAAGAATGTAGACAATCAGGTCCAGGAGATTTATCTACCTTCGTTCCTATCAATTTCCACAACATCATTTCCCTACTAATACTACTATCGTCCAGTTCTTCCCTCTCAACAAATCCTGCGTTCACCAACATTTCTAGAATGCTATTGGTGTTCTCCTTTGTGAACACTGAACCAAAGTATGCACTAAGTTGGCCAGCCGTTTATTTGTTCCCATTATCAATTCCCCTGTTTCTGACTGTGTGGGATCTATGTCTTTCCCGATCATTTTCTCCTCACGTAATTATAGAAACTTTTAAAGTCAGATTTAATGCTCCCTGCAAACTCAATCTGGTGTTGTATTTATCCTTTCAATCCCTTTGTCCTCCTTTGCTGAATTCTAATCTGCTCCTGCTCCTCCAGTCCAGTGCTTTTTACTGGATAATTTGTAAGCCTCTTCCTTGAATCTAATACGATCTTTAATTTGCTTTGTAAGCCATAGTTTAGTCACCTTTCGCATTTCACTTTTGTGCCTGATAGAAATGAACAATTTTAGCAATTCACTTATGTGCTCTTTGAAAGTTTGCCATTGCCTTTCCACTATCATCCCTTAAAGTAATGTGCCCTGATCTGTCACGCTAACTCCTACCTCATACCATTGTAATTTCCTTTATTTAGATTCAGGACCCTAGTCTCAGAATCAACTCCCCAGCACTCTCCATTCTGATAAGGAATTTTATCATAATATGGTCACTCATCCACAAGAGGTCTCATGCAACCTCATTGCCAATTATTCCTTTTTCATTACACCATTGTTACACCCAGAGTCTCAGGAATCTTAAGCCTTGTCCCCTTCACACCTCTTCAGCCACAGGCTCGTCTGATATATCCTGCTATATCTACTGACTAGCACATGGCACTAAGATCATTACCATTGATTTTCTGATTCTTCATTTACTTCCTAACTCATTCTATTCTGCTTTTAGGACCTCATCCCTTTGATAAACTATGTTATTTATACGAATGTGTACCACCGTCTGTTCATCCTCCCCCTCGAGAATGGCCTGTAGCCACTCAGACATCCTTGAAGGCAACACACTACTCTACACTCTCATTTGCAGCCACAGAAATGCCGGTCTCTTCCCCCTACAATTGAATCCCCCTCCAACTATTACATTTCCACATTTTTTTGCACTCCTCCCTGTGCAGCGGAGCCAACTGTGTTGCAACAAATTTGTCTGTTGCTGCTTTCCCCTGAAAGGGCAGCCCCCCTGCCTCACCAGTAGCAAAAATGTAGGGGAATAGCCACGGAGGCTCCTGCATTGCCTGCCTAGTCCTCTTGCTCTGTCTAGTGGTCATCCGTTCCCTTCCTGCTTGTGAATTCTTAGCCTGCGTTGTGACCTCATCTCTATACATGCTACCTACAATACTCTCCACCTCACTGTACTAGACAGTGTACCAAATCACTGGTCCAGCTCCAAAACGCAGGCTTCCAGGAGCTACACCATGCAGGCCCCAGACACTGGGTATATTCCAGCTTCCCACAAACAGCAGGAAAAGCACGCTCTTGAACTCTCCTGTCATGATTTACCACTTGAAATCACACTACCCAAACAATAATACAACACTTCTTAGTTTAGTGTCAGGAAATGTCAAATGACACACGTTTGACCACAATAAAAAAGCTGGTGGGAGAAAAAGTATAAAAACAAAATCAACTACTCAAAACAATGGTTTGAAGCTATACTTACAAACTTTACCACAGATTACGGCTGCCAGAATTTATGTGCATGCATCTCTAGTAGAGTTACAGATACATGTAGACAGTTGCTTACAGTGAAGTGCAATCAGTATTCTTCATACCAAGGGAGACAACTGTATAATCAGTGAGCAAAACACTTTTCATTAACACTACATTTGTTTGAACAGACTGATGCTATTGAGCTTTACCAGAAGAATTGCAAGGACCCACAGCAACCCAACAGCTTTATCCCAGAATTAAATCTGTCACAGGAATCAGACCCCAGACTAAGGCAGTATTTGTGAGCATCTACAATATCCACCAGTCTCCCATCAATAAGCCAGGGCTCACGCTCAGAACTCTAGACACTTGCAACAGAGTGGCTGGTTAAGTTTCTGATTGTGTCAGCAGTTTCAATACAAAAACCTCTTCCACCAGGCAGAAGATACAGAAGCTTGAATACATGCACCAACAGGTTCATGAACAGCTTCTTCCCTGCCATTATTAGACTGATGAATGGACTCTAACTTCAAATAATGTTGATCTTGTTAATGTAGATCTTGCTTTGTGCACCTCCTGTGCAGCGTAACCTGTATGGCTTACTCTAAGCACTGTATGATTTCTATCTCCTTGTTTCCTTTGCTCTGCCTGTACTGCTCACAAAACAAAGCTTTTCTCTGTACTTAGGTACACATGATGACAGTAACTCAAAGCAAATCAAAAGGAATCCACAAGATTTTGACTAAATGAAACATACTAAAATTAACAAATTGCTTTCAACAATGAATTTTGTACGTCATTCTGACCTAACTCTCAATGGTTTGTCGTACTTGCTCTCAGGCACTTGATTCTGAGTAATGCAGTCTGATAGCTGCAGTCTCTACTACCTCAAATCATCAAATAACATTTCTGTTGAACAATATCCTTTTTATTCACAGAATGTCTGTTCTTCATACCATTCTTCACCTACCCTTCAGCCAAATACTGTAGTGTACTTTAGCACAATTACTAAAAAAAAAAGAAAATCAAAGAAAGACTACAAAGGCAATCCATTCATCCAAAACCTCTTGTAACCTATGCATACTTGGAACAGCTTGAAATTACTTTCATCACTTGCAAGAATGCTGCGGGAGGATAAGAAAAACAACTGGAAGAGTAATTCAGGGGCAGAAGACTTTCCTGTATATTAAGTTGTTCTGCAAAATAGCCACCTCTTTAAAAAAGAGAAACGGCTAGTATCTGACAAACAATGATCTACAAGTGTCAGATGAGTTTAAAGTTCTTCTTCATCTTAACACTGACTCTTGTTGAAGAGTATTGCCTGCCAAAATTAGGTTGTGAAAAGCAAGACTGGGAAAGACTGATGAAAATTTCTGAGCTTCAGCTTAAGTTTGTTTTCTCCTCTAGTGGTGTGAATGAATGAACATTTAATTATGCATAGTGAATTGCTACAAACAATGCAAGAGCCAAAGTGTTCTTGGTATTACAAAACAAATTAGGGAGGATTTTGCATTAAACAATGCAATATTTTGTATCTAAACAAAGCAAATACCAAATACAATCTTAGCAACTACTTTGCCAAAAATAACTTCCATTTACGTCACAACTTTAACATAGTAAAGCACAATTCTAAGATAATTCATGGGAACCAGAGTCATACAACAGAGAAACAGATCCTTCGGCCCACCACGTCTATGCTGAACACAAACACCAAAATACACTAATCCAATTTACCTGCACTTGGCGCATAGCCTACTATACCCTGTATTAAACAAAACTTGGCACCAAACCAAATTAGGACATTTAAGATGACAGACTAAAAGTTAGGCCAGAAGAGTTGGATTTTAATCAATGTCTTAAAGAAAACAAAGTCAGAAGGGTTCAGGGAAAGAATTCCAGAGTTCGAGGCCTAATTAGATGAAGATACAGCCACCAATGAATGAGCAATTAAAACCGCGGAAGTGTGAAAGGCAGAGATCTTGTCAAGATATAGGAGGTGACAAGAGGTCACGAAGGGATTAAAAACAAGTAATTTTTGCTAAAAAACTAAGATTTATCTGCAAGAGTGATGAGTGAGTACTGATGCTAATTTAAAAAAAAAGTTTTATCAGGTAAGGATGAACAGGAGTTCAGAAGCTTTTCACTTGTGCTCCCCTCTCCCGATCTTAAAAGTTAGTAGAAAACGAAGGCACCTCAAACTCGGATTACTTATATTTCCCTAACTCTCAATATTAACTTCCCTCCTTCTTCAGCTACTGATTATAGAACACCATTAAGCAAAGTATATCGACCGCTATTGTAAGGGAGCAATGAACAGAATATAGGACGAAATTTAGACAGGAATATGTATGATGAAAGAGTAGTCTCTCAATTCAGGGTTCAAGATAAGGCAACTCATTCCTGGAGAACAAAAATCTATATTTTTGCATATTTTTAAGCTCAGTATGATACAAGTAACACACTGATTAGATGGAAGGTAAAATTCCTCTGCACCATCTCAAACACTCCCAGTTTTGCAACAAAATACTCTTAAACCCTGGAGTTAAGAAAATAACCTTATGTGACATCTACTTGCTGCTGTAATATCCATCCTTGCAAGGCAAATAAAAAACTATAAGCTTCTTTTTTCGGCCGCTTGAATATTTAGTATTTTTGGAATACCATTAATGTTTTCAACCATGAAGACTGACACGAAATATTTATTCAATCCTGGAACAAACTTGCAATGGTGTCACAAATGTGCTTCTCAAGGGGTACAAATAGCACAACATGGGAGGAGTTAAGAAAAAAAAGGCACACACAGAGAGCTCAGCAGAGCCGGAGGGCGGGTAAAGTAATCTATTAGGTACAAGGAATGTATCAGCCTTTAGCCACACTAATTTCCCTTACACTTTTCTCATGCAATAGCTATTGTGTTTATTTCCTCCCCGCTTGGGCCCTTGGATTATTTAATATTTTTGGAATACCATTAAATATCCTCCACCATGAAGACTGATGCAAAACATTTATGCAATGTTGGAACAAACTTGCAACAATGTCACAAATTTGGTCCTCACTGGGTATAAATAGCAAAATATGGATAGAGTTAAGAGAAAAAGACAAAGACGTGAAAATACTAAGCAGAGTCTGAGGGCTTGGTGTGCAAATGTTAGAAGTTTGCAGGGAAGTATGAAGAGTAGACGGACTAGCATTAGGTGGTAAAATTCATGGAATAGTCTTTCTGTAACATAAGATTACAATGTGGAATATCTGAATACCAAATATGGCATTTAGATTTAATTTGCAATAAACAATGTTATAAAGAAGCCCAAGCCGGAAGTCAGCTCCTGATCTTGTCATCCTTCTTCAACCAGTAAGTCTTGTACCTAACTTCATGATGTGGGGATAACCAGACATACAGTCAAATCAGAGAACCAGCAGCTTGGTTTTCATTAGTTTAATAAAAGTGGATTATTTATGCACAACTTAACTCTGAAAATCTAATTCTACATCAACTTGTACAAAACTCTCTCTCTCATACACGCACTCACTGCAAGATTTACTTTTGCAGAACATTGCCTGTTGAATAAGGGTCTCTTTCCCACTCTTCGAGGGCGTTCTCGACCGTGTCTCCCGCATTTCCTGCAACTCATCCCTCACACCCTCTCCCCGCAATAACAACCAAAACAGAAACCCCCTCGTCCTCACGTACCACCCCACCAATCTCCAGATCCAACGCATTATCCTCCGACACTTCCGCCATCTGCAATCCGACCCCACCACCAAAGACATTTTTCCCTCCCCACCCTTATCTGCTTTCCGGAGGGACCACACTCTCCGTGACTCCCTTATCCGCTCCACACTCCCCTCCAGCCCCAGCTCACCCGGCACTTCTCCCTGCAACCGCAGGAAGTGCTACACCTGCCCCTAGCACCTCCCCCCTCACCCCCATCCCAGGCCCCAAGAAGACTTTCCACGTCAAGCAGATGTTCACTTGCACATCTGCTAATGTGGTATACTGCATCCGCTACTCCCGTTGTGGCCTCCTCTACATCGGGGAAACCAAGCAGAGGCTTGGGGACCGCTTTGCAGAACACCTACGCTCGGTTCGCACTAAACAACTGCACCTCCCAGTCGCAAACCATTTCAACTCCCCCTCCCATTCCGCAGACGACATGTCCATCCTGGGCCTCCTGCAGTGCCACAACGATGCCACCCGAAGGTTGCAGGAACAGCAACTCATATTCCGCTTGGGAACCCTGCAGCCCAATGGAATCAATGTGGACTTCACAAGCTGCAAAATCTCCCCTCCCCCTACCGCATCCCAAAACCAGCCCAGCTCGTCCCAGCCTCCCTAACCTGTCCTTCCTCCCACCTCAAGCCCCACCCCCATCTCCTACCTACTAACCTCATCCCACCCCCTTGACCTGTCCGTCCTCCCTGGACTGACCTATCTCCTCCCTAACTCCCCACCTACACTCACCTTTACTGGCTCCATCCCCGCCTCTTTGACCGGTCTGTCTCCTCTCCACCTATCTTCTCCTCTATCTATCTTCTATCCGCCTCCCCCTCTCTCCCTATTTATTTCAGATCCCCCTTCCTCCCCCACCATTTCTGATGAAGGGTCTAGGCCCGAAACATCAGCCTTCCTGCTCCTCTGATGCTGCTTGGCCTGCTGTGTTCATCCAGCTCTACACCTTGTTGTCTCAGATTCTCCAGCATCTGCAGTTCCTACTATCTCTGAAACAGGTTTACTCTAATTAGGTTGCTCATTCTATTACCTAAGCATTATTAGCTCATTTCTTCTGGTTAATCTCCAGCATCTGCTTCATTTTGCATACGTGAAAAATATCTAAGCTCCTGTGTTTATACCGTCATTTGAATTCTATTCTTGGTATGAAGAGAATGGGTAGGAGGGAAGGATGAATAGATTAGATCATCCATGCCAGTCAGAGGAACGGTTTCACTGCAATTTGCTACTGTGTTGGCAGTCTTTAGATGGGCTGCGTTTCTGCCCTCTTGCAAGACATGTGCTAACAACTTGATGGCTTCAAACTATGCTAAACAGGCGCTAGTACTGGAGTATAAAAATGCTTAGCATTCAAGGTATTAATGTCATGTCAAATGTATTCCTAGAATTATTCATTACGCTCTGACACAATATACTTCCTTCATATCAAATTCCCCAGGTCACAGAGAGCTTATTAATCCCAGGTAACCAGGATCAGATTTTATCCAGTCACTCAGTTCCTACAGTTGCGGAAATACTATCTTACATTTGTTTTTATAAGTTAGCATGTTTTTTGCAATCTAGCACTATTTCTGTCATTGGCTGTCATTTGAAAGTTAGGTCAGTCAATCCCCAGTCACTATTTGCAGACGCCTCAGCAAGAAAAACCATAGTTCTGCAAGGCCAATGACCATGGCGGACTTTATTCATTTTATTATTTTTCTGAATGCCTCAATCTTAAGAATGAAAAGCAGCATGCTCCTTTAACATGTTTCACAAAAACTAAATTTTGCCACATTAATGTGATGTAAAATGCTCACATTTTCAACAAGATACAAATGTAGACAATGGCCCATTCAATACTGTTATACGATTCATAATTATTTCATTTATTGCCCCCAGGTCACTAATTTAATCCGTAGCTCCATATAAACTCACTAGAGAGATAATTAATGTAGCAGTCAGCACAGTAAGCTCCTTTACGCAAAACATCTAAACTAGCGTTCTCAATATGCTTAAAGCCAGGAGGTTACAATAAAATTTTTAGCATATCTCAATGTGACAACAAATTGAATAGCAATTGTAATAGCAACAACTGCATGTATCAAGTCAAAAAGCTCAAACTGAGCCATTTCCCACCCCCCCACAGGGAGTGCACATTAGAGTTCAGACGAATGATTAAATTAAGAATCAATCTGAACGTGAGATAGCGTATCAAAGCAAAGATAAGGTTCAGAAGTGGAGGAATGTTCAAGTTCATCTTTAAAAATACTAAAATTATTTTTCATTTTGACTTTGTAGCTATATCAGGGAAGACAGAAACATACTAACAAGTTTTATCTAATATTTTCTCTTCATTACATATCCCCAAGTTACTAAGTAACCACCAAAATGTTGAATTTTCTAACTGGTCTACTCAGCTCATACTCTGCACTGTGTCCATGAAGGAGGAATGAATATTTATTGTAAAAGCAAAATCAGTGACAGAGTGGTGTCACAATGAACAGATTTAGCAGAGAAACAGAAAGCAGGCCATGGTATGTATATTGGTAAACCTTTAATTTAATCTAAGTTATTCAACTAGGAAGTATAACTTGATCCATTCATTAGTATCAAAACTGAAAACTAAATCAATTTTGGTGATGTAACACATTAAAGTCAGTGCTCAATTAAATCAACCCATCAGCCTGTAGAGGGCCCAACTCCTACTCAATATTCCCAGGAATCAAAACACTCCCACTCAAATGAGTCTCTCCCAATAATTATTCATCTGCTGTTTCCTCCTATTTCTATGCTCATTTGCTTACAGCTTTCATGCAGAACTTTAAAGCATTGTGAACTGAGAATGATGGCAATTAACTTCAAAAAGACAGACAGGCCAGTGGAATAGGGGACAGATGAAATGTAAAAAATGTGAAGTGATTCATTTACAATACAAACAAGGACAGGGAATAGAAAATAAAGGTTCAATTCTAAGCAGGTGATGAAGTAAAGATACTCGTTACAAATGGAGAAAAAAATCACCAAAGGAGTGCAGAGCACTTTGAAGAAGTTGTTAATAAAGTATACGGAATCCTGGACTTTTATAAATAGGGGTAGGGAGTATAAACACAAGAGTGATGATGAATCTTCATGAAACACTGATTAGGCCTCAAATGGAGTATAATATCCCATTTTGCATATCACACTTCACAAATGATATAATCACGCTGGTAACTAGGATGAGAGAGTTGTCTTACAAGGGAAGTCTTGTACCCACTTTCAGTACAGGAGTTTCAAGACATGAGGTGATTTTATTGAGAAATAAGATCTGGAGAAGACTTGACAAGGTCAATGTTAAAAGGAATATTCCCCTTCTGGCAGATGCTAGAACAACAGGACACATTTTAAAAATGTAAGATTGAGATGAAGAGAACTTTTTTCCCACAAGTCATGAGTCTTTGGAAGGCCCTTGCCCAGACTGGTGGAGGCATATTCATTGAATATTTTTATGAGAAATGTAGATTGGTTTTGGACTAACAAGGGAGTCAAAGGTTTATTGAAGTAGAGGGAAATGAGTGAGGCCACATCAGATCAGCCTACTGAGTGGCACAGTAGAAACAAGGGAGTGAACAGCCTATTCCTGCTTCTCATGCATTTGCATCCTTTCTCAAATAAGAGTACAAAACTTTACTCAGATTTTCAGATATGGTCTCACTCACACTCTGTACAACTGTGTCAAAACATCCCCACTTTCATAATCCTTTCCCCTTGAAATGAATGACATTTTATTTGCCTTTCTAGTCAATTTAGATCGGTACATAACCTTTGCATAACCCATGAGCCAGGACACCCTAATTCCTCTGGACATAAGAATTGTAGAATCTTACTTTAAATATCATGGTGCTTTTCTAATTCTCTCCTAAGTGGTGAGGAGCTTTATTCACATACAATTTTACTCAATTTACCTGAAGGCTACTTGCATGGTCAGGAGTAGCAACAAAATGACCCCAACTCCTTTTGTAAATTAGACTAGATATTAATTACTTCTGCACTTACATTTCCTCAAACGTTTCAAGGTAAGTTGTGTTTAGAAAACTAAGGCACAGATTAGCTAGAATGAGTCAGCCATTTTAAACAATAGTTCTAGGCCAGTGTGGATGAGTCTCGAGTGCCCTGCGAAGCATCTTAGCCAATTGTAGCTAAGCTGAGAGTGCAGAATAATGTCACATATTCATATAGAATCCCTACAGTGCAGATGGAGGCCATTCAGCCCACTGAGTGCACCAACCCTCCGAAGAGCACCTTACTCAGCTTTTCCCTCCCGCACCACTCCTCAAACCCCACAGTTACCGTAGCTAATCCATCTTGCCTCCACACCCTGGACCCCGGGTAATTTAGCATGCCCAATCCACCTAACCTGCACATCTTTGAACTATGTGGTTGGTCCATTTCAGTTTATGGTTAATGGTAACCTCCCAAAACGTTTGTAGTGGGGGTTTCAGAAATCGTAATATCATCAAATGGTGTGGGTGTGTGGGTGGGAAGTGGTGGTGGTGGGATTAAATTCTTTCTTGGTGGAGATGGTTGTTGACTGAGGCTTGTGTGGCACAAATGTTACATTGCAACTTAGCAGCCCAAGTCTGGAATTTGTCCAGGTCTTGTTATACGTGGACCTGGATACCTTCAGTATTTGAAGAATCATCAATGGTACAGAACATTGCAAAATCATCTTAGAGGGAGGGAAGATCATTGATGAAGCAGCTGGAGCTACGAAATTACTCAAAGGAACTCCTGCAGCATTTTTATGGCTGTAGAAAGTTGACCTCTAACACCACAACCAACTTTTATTTTATTTGCTGAATATAGCTTAAACCACTGAAGAGTTTCACCGAGAAAGAAAATGAGAGTTGGTCCACATACCATCATACCCAGGCATTTTCTGTCTCATCAATGGGAAAAACCATCAGAGGGGCAAGAGAGTATCATGGGTAAGGGTTGTCCTGGGAGTCAGTGTTTACTCTGACATCAAGTCAGACAGAGACACGAAAACTCTTACCTGTCCCCCGAGTTGATCAGTTTGTACTCCTTTATGCTGAACGTTATTCACAAGAGGAGGATGATGAGAAGGGCACAGAATATACTCTGGGTAGGTGAACATTATGCCCATCATCAGGAGTCAGTAGCTCAACAGCACCATGCTTAACCGAATACTGAAGAACGTAACAGCTACAGCAGACCTGCAGACATCACGAAAATTTTCTCCTTTTTCTTAATCATCTTTTGTTCATTGTTGCTGCACATCTTTTTTGTTTTTTTAAAATATTTCCAGTCCACTGGTTTACCATTAGTCAATGCCACATGTTTTTTCTTTCAATTTGGTGCTTTGCTTAACATTCTTGGTTAACCATTTTTACTTTATCCCCTTGCAAGAATCTTTTTTCCTCACTGAAATATAATTTTCTTTTCAGACACAAGTTTAATATTAACAAATCTACCTGAGGATTATGGGGGATATGGTGTTGTTGCCTATTCTTACTGATTGTCGTCAATGTATCAGGAAGTCAAGGATCTAGGTCTCGGAGTTTAGAAACGTGTGTTTCAAATTATGGTGAAGAAAATGGAACTGCAGTCCATTAAGTAGGAGCCTGACACAGATATTCCTGTTATCCAGATGTTCCAGGGAGGTTGTCGGGCCAGGAAGAAGGCATCTGCTGTGGACCTATTGCACCAGTAAAAGAATTGCAAAGAATCAAGGCAATTTGGTGGGCTGGAGTTGATGTGAGTTATGACTAACCTCTTGAAGCATTAATGATGGATGTCAGAGCCACTGGGCGGTAGTCACTGATGCACAATGCATGCTTTTTCTTTGGCACTGGTTTGATAGTGGTCTTCTTGAAGCAGGTGGGGACGTCAGATTGTAGTAAGGAGAGGTTGAAGATGTCTGCAAATACTCCTGCCAGCTGATCTGCACAGGATCCGACTGCACAGCAGGGGTCTCCATCCAGGCCAGTCACTTTCCATGCAGTTCACTCTCAAGAAGGCTGACGTACCATCTGTGGCAGTGACCAAAGGTATTGGTGCATCAGAGGCTGTTGAGATAGGTGACATTGGTTCACTGACCTTTTGTTTAAAGACAGTGTAGAGAGTGCATTGAGCTCGTTGGGTTTGACTTCACTTTGTAGCCCGTCTTGTTGTGTAAGCCTTTCCACAACTGGAAGGTGTCCTTGTGGTTTGCCTGGGTCTCAAGCTTAGATTGGTATTGCCTTCAGGTGTCTTTTGATAGCCTCACGAAGGTCAAACCTAGATTTCCTGTATAGGTCAGGGCTTCCTGACTTGTATGCCTCAGACTTCAGCCTCAGAAGGGATAGATCTCCTGCTTTATGCATGGTTTCCTGGTTGGGGAGCATTTGGATTAACTTCTTCAGCACACAGTTTCTACATACAAATGAAGTCTATGACAGTAGTGGCATACTAATGGAGGTTGGCTGCCAAGTTCTTGAATATGAACCAATCCACCGACTCTAAGCAGTCCTGTAGAAGCCCTTCAATTACCGCAGACTAACACTGAACTACTTTCTGTATTAGGTCCTCATATTTTAACTTCTGCTTCTAAGCTGGGAAGAAAGCAAAGGAAAAGGTCTATCCAACCTCGTCAAAGACAAACACCTAACTATTCAAATCCCATTTTCCAGCATTTTACTCATAGCCTTCTACGCTTTAGCACCACACATCTAAATACCGCTTAAAGGTTAAGGGTTTCTACCACATCCTCCCTATAGGCGAGTCCCACTAGATTCCCACCACCCTGAGAGTGAAAAAAAATTACTCATGTCTCCTCCAAGCATTCTGGCCCTTACCTTAAATCTATGCCCTCTGGTCACTGACCCCTCCATCAAGGGGAAGTTTGTTACTGTTTAGGTTAACTATACTACTCATAATTTTACACATTTCAATCCTGTCACTTCTCAATATTTGGGAAAATAACCCCAATCTGTTGAATTTTTTTTCATAACTGAAAGTCTCCAGCGTAGGCAAATTCCTGGTAAATCTCATCTGCACCCTGTCCAGTATAATCACATCTCTCCTAAGTGAATTCCAAAACTGCACACAACACTTGAGCTGTGGCCTAATGTTTTATACAGTCCCAGCTTAACCTCCCAGCTCTAAACTTCTATACGTCAGCTAGTAAAGGCAAGTATGCCATATGTTTTCTTAACCTCCACCTGTTCTGATACTTTTAAAGGTACAGACACATCAAGGTCCCTCTGATCCTGTGCTCCATACTAAAAATAAACCACAAACCCTATTTACCAACATATAAATTACAGTTGACAACGTCACTGACCACTGGTATTGAATAAAAAGATCGTAAATGGGGTTTGGGGTTCAGTTCCCCAACGGGGAGTACCTCAGTCTGAAGATGTGCAGGTTAGATGGATTGGCCATGCTAAATTGCCTTGTAGTATTCAGCGATATACAGGTTAGGGGATTTGGCCATGGTAAATGTAGGGTTACAGGGATAAGGTGGATCTGGGTAGGGTGTTCTTCAGATGGTCAATGCAGACTTCATGGGTCAAATGGCCTCAATCTCCCCTGAAGGGATTCTGCACTTCTAAATGGGTTCTGATTAACTAACCTTCAGCAGAATGCACCCCAAAACTTTAAAAGCATTTGCTTCATAGAGTGTGCTACTCTATAGATAAACTCCTCACCTCGAGTTCATTTTTCAGTAGGCACTTGCATTGACAATGTTGATTGAACTGACCTGTCATTATCATCATCAATGTAATGATGCAGGACAACATTCTGGCTCATGCTGTCAAGTTCTAATTTGTTTTTAGATTGTCACTTAGTGACGTATTCAACATTTGTTTTCAGCACTCATTGGATAAAATTGGGTAGAATAGGGTAAAGTATTAATTGGCTTCTCTAGAAACTTAAATTGGAGCTTTGCTTACTCATCAATAAGGACATATCATTGTGTGACAATGCTAAAACACTCAACTATGATTGCAAGTTGACTGAACTGCAATGAAAAATTAGCCTGCAGTACAATCAGATACCTTACTTGCACAAGAAAGATTCAAGTTCTTACAACTGCAGCTCTCCTGGAGTGTAGAAATGCAAGAAGTTCTAATGCAAATAAACCATGCAGATCTACTTTCTTTGGTTTCCAATTCATGTAAACTGCATTCCGCTACTATCCTATTAAACAAAGAAAAGAATATTTGCCAATATCTACAATGAAACAGATCAAAAAGCAATGTGAAGTAATAAACTCAGATAACAACTTAAATACACATTTTAAAGGAATTTTTACATTAACCTGTTCAGACATGTTATAACTTATCTGTGAAGCAGGTGGCCCTGAAAACTAGGCCTGGTCGGGACACTGCCATTGCACCACAAGTACTTTTATTCTTAAACCAAGGTTAATGTAAAGGAAATAGGAGTTTTATAATTCTGTGCCAGCCCTTTAAGGACTGATATATTTCTTTGCTGTGATGCACCTACTTCAAAGTCAGCCTCGAGTGCTGTAAAATATTTTTAATTGGTTTGTTTACTTCATGCAGGCATTTGTACTCAGTCTAGTAAGGTTCAAGACACTAGACACAACTCATCAGCTCAGTTTCAAGTCCTCAACTACACAAAAGTACGTGCCCTGGTTTCTCAGTTCCTACAAACTGTTATTCACTCAGCTTTCAGAATGAATCAATGATTAAGAAACGGAAAAGAAGAAAAACTACAAAGGTGGTTGGCACAGAAAATAAATACATGCGTTATATTGACAACAGAGATTATCCTTTTTGAAAGAAAAGTTATTATGTTGTGTATGCTACTACTACTTCAGTTCTCTACCCAAAAACTGGCCCAACCCAGAGTCATAGAACAGAAACAGCATCAGAACCTCTACCACAAATACTGCTAGGAAGTAATCAAATCTACTTTAGCCAGAACAGGATTGTTATCCTGGAGCTTTGAATAATGATGGTAGAGTATCCAATTGATTTCCCAGCCCTAAACTAACCAAATACATCTCCCACTCTTACCATTTGTCATCAGCAAATGTTGGAAGGATTTACACATATGCACTCAAATGGTATGGTTGTGCTATTAAGTCCTGAAATGGGTGCACTAAACAAGAGCAGATCTTCAGAAAGATGCAAGAATTAGATTTTGATACTAACAGTGAAAGGATTTGACTGAAGCTGGAGAGAAGAGAGCGTAAAAAAAAGAGGAAGGGAACGAGATGGCAAGCAACCAAAAGAGCGAGCCAAAGAGAAAGAACGGAGGGAAATAGAGAAATTCATGGTAGCATTCAAAGAGATGCTATTTGAGCAGAGAACAGACACACACCATGAGGGGGAAAAGAAGGGCAGCTAAAGTTAGAACTCCTGGATCACAAAAAATTAAACAATCAGTAATCTCAAGTGCCCTCAGGTCTCCTATTGTTCACAACTTAAAGATCTGTCCAACTCAAAGCAAATCACTGCAGATTCTGGAAAATGTTCTAAAGAGAAGCCATATTAGACTCTAATCATTAACTCTACTTCTCTCTCCACGCATGCTTCCAGTCCTGCTGAGTTTCTCCAGCATTTTTGATGTAGGGCTTTGTCTATCCTGGCACGCAAAGACTGATTCTTGCAGAATGGCAGGTGAGGCTATCCTTAGGTCCAAAAGAGTTGAAGCAACGTCAGCACTGTACTGTCAGACTCAGAAGGTGCCCTGGTCTCCAACTGCAACTTATCTTATTTCCAACATCTACACTCATTTCGTCACTGGCCCAAGGTGAGTCAGGATCTACAAGAGATTTATATTGTGCAGCTTTTCCCCTCACTACAATCCAATTCATGTGCAGGTCATGTTTACTATCTTTGTATGATTGGCCATTCATCATCTGTCATGAGTCTTATGACAATCGATGAGCTATGTAGCAGCAGGTTGGATTCACGGGAACTGTAGCCACAAAAATACACACTGGTAGCTTGGACCATAGGATAATTTTTCAAGCAAGGAAGCAGTCACGTATAGCTTCTTAAAGAGAAGTAAGGAGCTACAGAGAGGAAAGGTCTTGTGAAAGCCTCTATTACAATGAACAATGTATTTGAAAAACTAATTAAACACACTACCATTCAAATGTGTCAAATTTAATAGTAATATCAAATATGGTCCCGTCTTCATATGGAATATGGAATTCACGACCACATGGAGTCATGAGGGCGACTGCCTAGAAGCATTTAAGCAGCAGCAAGACACATGCATTAGGGAGAAAGGAATAAAAGGTTGTCAATAGGGTGATGTGAAGAAAGGTGAAATGATCTTTATATAGAATAAATAATGACATAGACATGTGGGCCAAACAGCCTATTTCTGTACTCCAATTCTATACACGCGGCATTTCTTTCTCCACAGGAATCTTGCATGGCTGGACAATCCAGTAACACAGTCTCTCTCCGCGTCAAATGTTATCTGATACTTATTAAGCTGGAGGGGGTTCAGGAGAGATTTACCAGGATCTTGCCAGGAACAGAGGGTTTGAGTTATAAGAAGCAGCTGGATAGGAGGAGTTTTTTTTCCCACTGGAGCAAAGGAGGTTGAGAAGTAATCTTACAGAGGTTTATGAAATAATGAGGAGTATAGATAAGGTGAATGGCAGGTGTCTTTTCCCTAGGGTGGGGTATTTCAAGTCCAGGGCATATTTTTAAGGTGAGAAGAGAAAGATTTAAAAAAGACATGAGGGACTTTTTTTTTAATTACACAGAGTGGTTCATGTGTGACATGAATTTCCAGTGTGACATGAATTTCCAGTGGAAATGATGGATGCTGGTATCGTTACAAGGTTTAAAAGACAAGTACATAAGTACGAAATGTTTGGAAGGATATGGGTCAAGCACAGGCAGGTGGGACTAGTTTAGGTTGGGATTATGGTCAACGTGGACTGGTTGGACATAATTGTCTTTTTCCATGCTGTATGACTTGACTCAGTGCGGACTACTCTCTCCATCCGCCATAAATCAAATAAATCTCATTCCCCTCCCCAGAAAAGCTCATAACAGCACCTCACTCCAACTGCTTTCTTTAATTTTACTCTATATTTCAGGACTGTAAAGATTACATAAAAAACATTTTCACAGGCTAACAGACAGAGCTGTGGAAATCAATTACTCAAGATTAGCGAAATATTCTAAAATATCAAAATGGAAACTGACTTCTTCAGTTGCAAAGTGAGGGCTCTCAAAGCAGCCTTTTTGCACAGCATGCTTAACTCACTGACCACATCACTTCAAGTATGATAAATTTTGTCTTTAGACAACATTCAGCGAACAAAAAAGACAAATTTGTTGATTCACCACAAGCAATGCCACAGGAAAACTATGACATGTTGCACCTTAATGAGCATCAAATTGTTCTGAATTTAGCAGAAGCTTCCATGCCTTGGTATGCTGCAGCTTTCAATATTTATTTATTATTGCCAGTGGAACTTCAACTATTTTTAAAATTACAGGCAGCACTGAATCCATAAGCATTTGATTTTGCAGAAAAATAAAGCCACATTTTTACTTTCTTTTAGTTAGAATAGGGCT
Source organism: Rhincodon typus (assembly GCF_021869965.1). Classification (NCBI taxonomy): domain Eukaryota; kingdom Metazoa; phylum Chordata; class Chondrichthyes; order Orectolobiformes; family Rhincodontidae; genus Rhincodon; species Rhincodon typus. The sequence continues at coordinate 34,336,031 of NC_063353.1, read as the reverse complement.
CACTCTTTTTAAAAGCAGAAAGCAAAATAGTGCAGATACTGAAACAATGAAACGAGACAACTAAACACTAAAAGAACCTAGTCCATCTGGAGGCATCTTTCAGGGAACACAGTAAGTCAATGGTTTTGGATGCAGAACTATTTCTCACAATTAGAAGGACAGAATTTAAAAGAAATGCAACAGCATGCCAGAGGGGAGAAAAAGATCCACAATGAGCATAGACAAGAAACAAACACAGGAAAGAAATGGAATGATGAGAATTCTTGAGAATGTCAGATATAACCTCACAAGTAGCAAAGGAACCTATGAAATAAAATGAATAAGGAATATATAAGGCATATAAAAAAATGCAAGAACAGCTAAAAAGGGATAGGTACATAGAATTGAAGGCACGCAAACCTAGAAAACACAGCAGGTGCAATCATCCAGAAGTTTGGTGGGAGAAAAGATGCTGGCTTCAAAGACACAGATCACTCCATATGTATAACAGTCTTTGAGAAAGGGGGCGGTAGTGTGAAAGAGGGCAACACATCCCATTGTCCTGGGGGCACCAGAACAATAATTCTACCTCACGAGGATTGAAAAACACATTCTCCCAACAATTCAGGTAATTTTTGTATGAACAAAATGTGAACTTTTTAATTGTTTGACCTAATAACAGTGTGGACTAGGCTGTAGAGGAGGTCCTTCCGTTCAATGTAGTAAGAATTATAAAACTCCATACCTCAAAAGGTAAACATTACGCATGCTAATTTGGACAGGATGTACACCACAACGTTTGTGACACAGGAGGTATTTCAGCTCTATTTCACGGGCACTCAACTGTAATAATTTAACAATCACCCAGTGATTTGCGCCATTGAGACCACAGTTCACTAACTCACTCCACATCTGTTAAATGAATACCCCTGTTAACTGCATAACTCGCTTTGTTAAATGAGGTATGAAAATGATATTAGCAGAGATACATAAGAATTAAATAAATCATCTACTCTCTGCAAAAGGCATCTCAGTAGTATATTTTTGTAGAAGTTTTTATTTTGTAAATACAATGTACACACTGGCAGGAATAGCATAATACATCTCCAACTATCATGGATGACGGATCGTCAATTCTTTGCTAATCGTGGACTTTCAGGGTAGAATTCTTTTTTTCATTTGGAGAGATTAAATTAAGTTGAAGTGGGATGCAATTTGTGTTAATTGTTACTCTTGTGTTCACGAGCAAACGATAAAATTGAAATGGAACAGGAATTTGTTTGTAGTCTCATCTCATTCACGTGCCATTTCAGTTAGAAAAGCCTAAGTGCAGGAATCACAATATCCAATACATTGACTCACTTGCACATCTCTCAATTGCCAAATTAAACAATGGTCAATGGAGAGATTCTTAAAAGCAACAGACATTGTGTATGTTTATATTGAGCAGTGACAGCGACCTGAGAATATTTGTATTAGATTTGAAAATTCTATCAGTACTTCATGCACTGTCTTGCTCCATGCACCCTTTCAACTAATGCAGTATCTCTGACCCACCATGCACACACCAACCCAAAAACATCAACATAATTGACTGCGAATGGTTTATATAAAATAAGATTTAATGCAGAAGATTCTAAGGCACAAGCGCAGTTGCTCTTCTGGCCTGCTTTCCCATCACCATGACACCTCTCTCTGAGGAGTGGGGATACATAAGAGGTGGACCCTCTAAAAGTTTATTTGAATTTCAGATGCTTAGTGTACAGCCTTAGACATTGCATTTCATAATTCTCACAACTCAACCAATCAAATTAGAGAATCTAAGTATAATAGAGGAGATTTTTTTCCCGGCATGGTGAAGTTCACTGGATCGAACAAATGACTCGGAATAAGGTAGGAGGTAATTGAGACAGGAAAAATGGGTTGTTGGAAATACTCTTTCCTCTGCCTGGATTGGCCTATTTGCTCACATAAAGAACAGTAAACACTCCTTCAAGCAAATGCTCATTGACGATTGCATGCAGTTTTCAATATCATTTACAACTTTCTCAATTAACGAAGCAGTCTGTACAACACGCACAAGACCTGGGCAACATTCAGACTTGGACTGATCAATGGTAATTAACATTCCTGTCACACAAGTGAAGGCAGTGATCATCACCAACAAGACAGAAAGAAACCATTATTCCTTCACAATCAAGACCATGTCATCACTGAATTGCGATATGAACATCCTTAGGAGTTATCTTCCGAGTAAAAGCTCAACTGAGACAGACACAAATAGGATTGTTAGAAACACACAGGTCAGAGTCTTGGAAGTCTGCATGGAGTAAATGAATTCCGGACCCAAACTCCCCACAAAAGCTGCCCACCAACCAGAAGGCACACAAAACCAAGGTCAGCATGGATCAGTTTGGGCCAAAGGGCCCGTCTCCACGCTGCAGGACCCTATGACTCTGAGATACTCTCATCCAGGCCAATGGAGTGCAACTCCAATAACACTCAAGAAACACAAAATCACCCAGGACAAAACAACGTGGCTGACTGGATCTAGATCTAACACCTTAAAGAAAATTCACCATCTCTGTCAACACCACACAGTGGCAGTGCGTGCCAACTATAAGGTGCTCTACAACTCCTTCAAAAGCATCACACAAAACCTGACCTGTATCATCTAGAAGACAAGGACAGCAGCCAAACGTGAACAGCAACTGCAAGTTACCCTGTAATTCACACACTTTTCTGACTTGGATATGTACTGCCAACCTCCACTGTCAGTGGGTCAAAGTCCAGGAATTCCTTTCCAACACCACTGTATGTGTAGCTACACACAAGGACAACTGTGGTTCAATACAGTGGCTCACCCCCATCTTGTCATGGTCAATTAAGGATCGTTAATGAACATTAACCTTGCTGTTGATTCCCAGCTTCCAGGAACTAAGTGAAAAAGTCTTCTCTCCTTCCCAGTTCTCATTTGTGTGAGCAAATGCATGGCAGATGAAGTATAATGCTCTTAAATGCGAGATTATCTACTCTGGGAGCAAAAACAGGAAGGCAGATTATCAAAATGGCAATAGCTTGGGAAAGAGGAAGGTGCAACAAGACTTGGGTATCCTTGTGCACAGTCACTTAAATTAAGCGTACAGATGCAGCAAATGGTGAAGACGCCAAATTGTGTACTGGCCAACATGGTGACAGAATTCAAATACAGGTGCAGGGATGGCATCCTACAAATGTACATTGCTTTTGTGAGAGCACACTGAGTACAGCATGCATGTCTGGCCCCTTCCCAGAAGGAGGATACTCTGGCTATGAAGGGAGTACAACAATGGTTTACCCGAATGTTTCCTGAGATGGCAGGACTGATATATCAAGTGGGAGCTGCTCCGTTAGGGTTACACTCATTGGAGTTTAGCAAAAATGAGTGAGATCTCAGAGATCCATAAAATTCTAAAGGGACTAGACAGGAATATTGTTCCCGATGAACAGGGAATCCAGTCCCAAGTGTCACAGTCTAAGGATACAGAGGAAAAAACTCCAGGGACAATTAGTCTGTCACCCAGTCATCCTTTATTTACACACAAACAGTCCTTGTCTACAGTGCTGCCTCACAGAGAGCCAGGCACCAGTGTGTCATTATTTTTGACACTCACCTTTTTCTATATGTCAGCCAGTGGTCCCCGATTGGACCAGATTAACAACATCAATCAGGGAACTCTATCATGTCCAGCTGGCTGACCTCATTACAATCACTACACACAGGGTAGGCATTTAGGACTGAGATGAGGGAAAATTTCTTTACCCAGAGTGGTGAACTGTGGAGTTCACTGCCACAGAAAGTGACTGGGGCCAAAACAGAGTATTTTCAAGGACTCCGACATAGTTCACAAAAGGCACGGACAAAGCAGATACAGAATACCTAGTTGCATGGTGGAGCAGGCTCAAAGGTCTGAATGACCTACTCTTGTTCCTGTTTTCAATGTTTCCCAATATGCTGCCTGTTGTTACAGTTTTCAGAAACAAGTCGAAAAACATTCTACTTGAACTTTGACTATAGTTCTCAACCAGCACAATTACAAAATGAGTAATAGCTTTAGGATCAGCATCTTCATGCAATAAAAGGATGTCAATCTGACCAATTCAACTGATTCATTCATAGGCTGAACTAGTTGTTGATGTTAGCTGATTATTTCGCCTGCAACTCTGACCTAAATGTCAAAAATCAACAGATGAAAAGGAGATTTTTGGTTAAATTCAGATTCAAAATACTAACACGTAGAGGCAGACCTCTGTGAGACAATGGCATGATTAAAATCCACCTAAACTGAAAAGTTACATGCACAATTCTCCATTCGATGCATTTACCTCACTGACCTGTTCTCTCTCATACTATCAACATCAGAAATCATGTCCAGCCAGCTATGACGAACATGATGCACATTTTCCTCTTCTGTTTCTTCATGGGAAGAATTGTAGCCTCCATTTGGCACTTTCCACAGCTAATATAATTTAAGAATCCAACTTATTAAAATCATATGGTTATAACTAGATCTTACTTCAAAACAAGAACCACCATAAAACATCAACAGAAACAAGTCAATAGTTCAAGCAGTATTTTAGGAAGGGATGAATAGTACGATAAATTATCACAAAGAAAGCATTGAATTTATTCAAAATAAAAAACCAATCAGGAGAGACTAGAACTGAAAGAATGGGAAAGCGGGCCTGGGTGAGAAAGGCAGCAGAGGCAGAGAAAAACCAGCAGAGAGTCATTTCAACTTATTTCTACCTATCATAGCCAATTAATGATATCAAAGAAAAACATGAGGTGATTAATGCAGTCAACGAGAATCAGGGAAACATTCGCTTCGGATTGGAGTCATACCTGATACAAAAAACTGTCTGTGGCTATTGGAGGTCAATCTCCTCTGCTCTACTGGATCAGCCAAATAAATAATGCTGTTACAAAATCAGGTGAAAGGCTAGGAATTTTGGGCAAGCAACTCATTGGTTTCTCCAATGCCTGCGCACCATCTACAGGACAAGTCCGGAGAATGGTGGAATACTCTCCACTAGTCTGAATGAGTACAACTCCAACAGCACTCAAGAAGTTTCACACCAGCCAGGACAAAGCTGCCTGCTGGACTGGCACACCATCCACCATCTTCCACATTTATTAGTTTCACTAATGACATTAGTTGCAGTGTGTGCTATCTAACAAATAAAAACAATTTAACTGCTTAAATTAAGTAGCATACTTAGCCATTTCATGGAAAATTGAAGACCAAGTACAATGTTGTGGGTTTTTGTTCATTCAGTCATGGGATGTGGGCATCACAGATTGGGTTAGCATTTACTGCCCATCACCAGTTGCCCTTGAGGGAGAGATGGTGAGCTGCCTTCTTGAATTAGTGCCATTTGGTATAGGTAGTAGACCCACAATACCATTAGGGAGGGAGTTCCAGAATTTTGACCAATCAACACTGAAGGTACGGCAATATATTTCAAGTCAGGATGGTGTTTCGCTTGGAGAGGAATTTGCAACTGGTGTTCCCATGCATCTGCTGTCCTTGTCCTTGTCCTTCTAGTTGTAGTGGTCATACATTTGAAAGGTGCTGTCTAAGGATTCTTGGTCAATTTCTGCAGTGCATCTTGTACAGGCTACATGCTGCTGCTGGACAGAGTGGATGCTTGTGGATTTGGTGTTAATCAAGCAGGTTGGTTTGTCCTGGATAGACCCTTCTAAGGAAGGGTCACCGGACCCAAAACATTAACTCTTGATTTTTCTCTTCACAGGTACTGCCAGACCTGCTGAGCTTTACCAGCAACTTCTGTTTTTGCTCCTGATTTACAGCATCCGCAGTTCTTTCGGTTTTCATTTTGTCCTGGATAGCGTCAAGCTTCTTGAGTGCTGCTGAAGCTACACTCAGCCAGACAAGTGGGGAATATTGGAAATGGTGGGCTGGTTTTTGGGAAGTCAGATAAGTGCTGCTGCACTCATACAGCTAAGTCCAGTTCAGTTTCCAGTCAACAGTAAAACTCAAGACGTTGGTAGTGGGTGGAAACTTAGTGATGGCATTGTCATTTAAGGTCAAGGGGACGCTATTAGACTCTCCCTTGGTGAAGATGATCATTGCCTGATACTAGTCTCAGTAATCGTCGCTGGGAACTACCAATTATCGTAAAAGCACATTTGATTCACTGATTGATTGAACTTGAATTCCATTTGATGTCCAGAGTTTAGACTATAGTATTACAGTAGTCAAGCAACATTTCCATTACGGCACAATCTCCACAAGCTGACAAAAAGATCTTTGCTTTAGCCCGCTTTAGTGGCCAGTGGTGTACCACATGGATCAATGCTTGGGGCCCCAATATTCTTGATTATATAAACTACTTGGATGAGGAAAACAAATGAAATATTTCTAAGTTTGCTGAAAACACAAAATAAGTTGGGATTCAGAGCTGCAAGGAGGATGCAATGAAGCTTCAGGGCAATCTAGGCATGTTGAGTCTGTAGGAAAACATTGCAGATGCAGTATAAGGTGAGGGAGAGTGCCAGCCTTTGACATCAAGGCCACATTTGATCGAATGTGGCATCAAGGATCTCTAGCAAAACTGTAATCAAATCGACATCAGGGGAAAACGGTCCGCTGATTGGAGATGTACCTGACACAGAGGAAAATAATTGTGGTCACTGGCGAGATCCCAGAAGACTTGAAAGTAGACACTGTTCCTTTGTTTAAGGAGGATAACAAGGATAATCCAGGAAATTACAGGCCAGTGAACCTTACAGCAGTGGTAGGGAAATTAATGGAAAAGATTCTTAGGGACAGGATGTACTTGCAGTTGGAAAAGAATGGACTCATTAGGGATTGTCAGCATGACTTTATGGGCAACAGGTCCAGAAGATCAAGTCACATGAGATCCACAGCGTGTTGGTAAATTGGATGCAAAACTGGCATGGTCAAAGAAGAGAATAGTTGTAAAGGGTTGTTTTTCTGACTGGAAGTCTGTGACCAGTGGTATTCTGCAAAGATCAGTGCTGGGATCTCTGTTGTTTACAATGTATATCAATGATTTTGATGAAAAGGCTACAGCACGATATAGATCATTTGGAAAATTGGGTGGAGAAATGCAGATGTAGTTTAATCCAGACAAGAGTGAGAAAATGCATTTTGGAAAGGCAACAGCAAATTATTCAATAAATGGCAGGACTCTTTGAGCAGTGACATACAGAAGGATCTTGGGATGCAAGTCCACAGCTCCCTAAAAGCGGCCAAGTGGATAAAGTCATAAAATAGGCATATGGCATGCGTGCCTTCATCTGTCAGGGTACTGAGTATTAAAGTTGGCAAGTCATGTTGCAGATGTATAAAACTTTAATTATGCCACATTTAGAGTACTGTGCCCCGTTCTGGTCGCCACACTATGGTGTTGAAAGGCCTTGGAGAGTGTGCAAAAGAGGTTTGCCAGGATTGGAGCGTTCATTGGCAAAGAGTTGATTGCTATATGGAGGCATTCCTGTAAAATGTCTGGGAAGGTTTTACTACATGAAAAGGAGTTCACAATGTAAACAGTCATTGTTGCTGCTGACTGTGACTTGCAACTTTGCAAGTGAGAAATCAAATGACGAGCTCATTCGAAATTACTTTGCCCTAAATGACTGTGATTCTAATCTTATGGCATCTCAGTCGTGAAAAAAACACCGTTAAAATCTTTTGAATTCAAGATATCCAAAACACTACAAATCAATCACAATATTGGGCTCACAGATGAAAATACAGACGTAGTTTATCTTTCAACAGCTTGATTCAATCCACCACACTCCTATTACTGTTTCATTAATTTAATACTCATACATTTCAAATATGTAATTGGATTTGAAGTAATTTAAATTTTCACATCACGTCAACATTACTTCCACCTCTTATATGGAAGGTTATTTTATACATATTCAGGACTTTAAAAGCCATCTTACCGGGCCTCTGCAGCAAGCAGCTCATCGTAATGAGAAGACCTCTGATCATCATCTTGCCGATAGCGGATCACTGTTGCAAGACCTTTACTCACCAGGGCTTCTGCAATGTTACTGCAAAAGAAATGGTTAGAAAACAGTTACTCGTAAGCCCCCACTTCTAAGAGAACTACACGAAGCACAAAGTATTAAAATATGTCCAGCAACCCTATTAAACATTAGGTTATCTTAACAGGGATTTTACACATTCAAGTGCATTATCTGTATACCAATTAGAAAATAAGCCCTACAGACTAAAAAAAACACATTGTACTATTGACTGGGCCTCAAACTCCCAAGTGACATGGTCAAATTTAAATAATACTTGGTTCAAACATGCAATAATACATTATGGCATGTCTATTAGATTCGGCACCCGACCAATAAAATTCAATCCCTTTGCTTCGGAAACAAAGTGATTAACAGGTAATCACATAAACCTAGACTAATATGCAGTGAATCAACTATAAGGATGTGCCAACAATTTTATTCATGAGTAATATTAGGTCATATAAAAGCACAAAAGTTCAATAATCAAGGCTGTGGCACAAGAGGTGGATAATAAAGATATGCTCAATACTTCTGGACAAAGGAGGCAAGGTATAATCAGCATGAAACCAAACAGACACATCCTTAGGACCAAAAAGCGTAGGAGCAGAAGTAGACCATTCAATCCCCCAAGTCTACCGTGTCATAAGATCATGGCTGATTTAATAATCCTAAACTTCACTTTCCTATCTTATCCAAATTATGCTTGACACCTCCTGTTCGCAAATCTATTTATCTCAACCTTGAGTATATTTAATTACCCAGTGTCTGCAGTAAACAACTCCACAAATTCACTAGCCTCAGAGGAAATGCCTGCTCATCTCTCAAATGGGTGACCTCTTATTCTGAGATCATATTGTCTGTTGCTAGACATTCCCATAAGGGGAAAAAACCTCTTTGCATCTATCCTATTGAGCCTCTAAAACAATCTTGTCAGCCTGAAATGCCCCTCTTATCCTAACTCTGTCATCAATTCGCCATCCATGCTAATCTATCACCTCCAACACCATAGGCTCTTATCTAATTAAGTAACCTCATGATCCATACTTCACTGAACACTTTTTGGAAATCAAGAAATTATTCCATCAATTGGTTCACCTTTATCTATCCTGCTTGTTACTTTCTCAAAGAATTCTAATAATTTGAGAGACATGATTTCCCTTCATGAAGTCATGTTAACTCTGCTTGATTACGTAATGTATTTCTAAATGCTCTAACTGCTGTTATCCCAATGACAGATGCTAAACTAACTTGCCTGTTTTTTTTTGTTCACTTCCCTTCTTGAATAGGTCTTTACACTGGCAGTGTTCCAATCTTCTGAGACTTTTCCCAAATTCAGGGATTCATGGTAGATTACTACCAAAGCATCCAATAACTTTGATGCAACTTCCTTCAATGCAATTCATCAGGTCTGGGGTGCTTGAATGGCCTTTAGCACTATTAGTTTTCCCAGTGCTTCTTCGTCTTGTGATAGTTGTCATATTTACTTCCTCTCTCCCTTTAGCTCCTTGATCATTTAATATTTTCTGGAATGCTAGTAATATCTTCCACTGTGACGACCAAGACAAAGATTCAGTTCCTCTGTCATTTACTGGTTTCCCATTATTATTTCTGCAACTTCATTACCTATGGGGCCTATGTTTATTTTGCACTTACTCTTCATTTTTATATATTTATAGATGATCATGCAGTGTTTTGATATTACTTGCCAATTTAGCTTCAAAGTTTATTTTCTCCCTTTTATTTAGTGATCTTTTGGATAAATAATGTTCGACATGTCTGAGATTAAAAAAAAGGTGCTGAGTAGCCTCATTAGGGTCATTTAAGCAGCTATTAGATAGGCATATGGATGATAGTATAAGGTAGCGGTGGAGGTTAGATAGACCTTAGGTTTAGGGTAAAAGTTCGGCACAAGATCGTGGGTCGAAGAACAGTACAGCACAGTACAGGTCCTATGTTCTATGTGTAGGACAGGAAAAATGCTCATAAAAGGATGAGGTGCTAAATTAGCTTTCATAATTCTGCGCTTTATGATCAAGTGAATATAACTACCTGCAATATATCATTCCTCTTTGGAAAGAGCGCCATTCTATGGCTCCCTTCCATGTGGTTAATCATCCATTCTCATACAAATAATATTTGTTGCATAACATAACATACTTTGACATTACCCTAAACCATTTTTATCCTCCACAATTATTTCCCATGAAACCCTCCTGTTTTAAAAAGGGAGGAAGGCAGAAGATGGGAAATTATAGGCCAGTTAGCCCAACCTCAGTAATTGGTTAAGATTTTAGAGTCCATTATTAAGGATGTGGTTGCAAAATGTATATAAAATAGAGCTGAGTCAGCGCAGCTTCATCATGAAGAAGTGATGCCTAATGAAACTTTTGGAATTCTTACAGAAGGTAACAAACAAGTTAGACAAAGAGTGTCAGTGGACATGATCAATTTGGATTTCCAGAAAGCCTTTGACTGGTACCACATAGGAGGCTGCTAAATAAGACAAGAGCCCATGGTGTTTGGGGCAAGGTACTGGCATGGATAGAAGGTTGGCTGACTGGCACAAGACAAAGAGTGGGGATAAAGAGGCCTTTTTCAGGATGATAGCCAGTGATTAGTGGAAGTCTGCAGGGGTCAGCGTTGGGACAACAGCTCCTCACATTTAGTATTAATAATGTGGAAGGAGGAACTGAGAGTGTTGTCGTTAAGTTTGCAAATGACCCAAAGATAGGTGGAGGTACAGTACTGTAGAGGTAGTGAGAAGGCTGCAGAAGGAGTGTGCAAAACAGTGGCAGATGGAATACAATGTAGGAAAGTGTGAGGTTATGTACTTTGATAATAAGAAGAGGTATAGACTGTCTTCTGAAAGGGGAAAAGACTTTAGAAACCTGAAGCACAAAGGGACTTAGGAATCCTAGTTCAAGATTCTCTCGTGGTTAACATATAGGTTCAGTTGACAGTTTGGAAGGCAAATGCAATATTAGCATTCATTTCAAGAGGACCAGATTACAAGAGCATGGATGCACTCCTGGGGCTGTATAAGATTCTAGTCAGATCATACTTTGAATATGCCACAAGTTTTGGAGCCTTCTAAGAAAGGATGTGCTGACATTGAAGGGGGTCCAGAGGAGGTTTACAGGAATGATCCCAGGAATAAAGAGTTTGTCATGTGAGGAGCAGTTGAAGACACTAGGTCTGTACTGAGTTTTGAAGGATTGCTTGGGGGAATAGAGGGATTTCATTGAAACTTACAGAATACTGAAAGGCCTGGATATAGTGGACGTGGAGATGTTTCCACTAGTAGAATAGACTAAGACCTGGGAGTACAGTTTCTAACAGAATGAATGACTCTTTTGAACTGCAATGAGGAAGGATTTCTTCAGCTAGACGGTAGTGAATCTGTGGAACTTGGTCTCCACAGTCTTCTGTGGCAATAAGTCAAGGAGTACGTTTAAGACAAAGACGGACAGGTTCTTGATTAGTAAGGAGATTAAAAGTTACAGGAAGAAGGCAGGAGAATGGGGTTGAGAAATATATCTGCCACAATCAAATGGCAGAGCAGACTTAATGGGCTGAATGGCCTAATTCTGCTCCTGGATCTTATGGCCTTATAATCTCCCCAGTTCCCAAAGTAACCCTTAAAAAAAAAAATGGGAGTGAGAGCATACTTTGACACAAGATGTGCAATTTCTATATTTTAACATAATTTATTTCACAGTTTGGATTTCCAACTAGTTCTGGGTGGTGTTTCTGAATGGGTAATAATTGCCAGTCTTTCTGGTGTTATGATTTTGAACTACTACGTGTCAGAGAGCGATAATTGGGATACTCCTGAAGTGATAATGAGAATGTTTTGCATTTTGCAAATTCAAAGAGTAATCACTTAAAGGCATTAGCTTTTTGGTTTAGAAGAATCAAGAATTAATTTCGGCTTCACTTCAGATCTAGCTGTGGTCAAATTTAACAGCAGTTTCTGCTGAAAAAAGGATTTAATTCAAAACAGTTTGTAAATAGGATGCCGCAGGGCAAGGCTTTTAGTTTGAAAATTTCTGACCAAAACCTCAAAGGGATATTTGAAGCTAAGAATTTTATACAAAGTTGTAGGAATAATTAAGGAAATGGCTATCAAGATTTCAAGGCTGGGAATTCAAAGAAACAGTTAAATCAAATGTATAGACATGATAGGGAAGGCAATTTCCTCCCTCTCTCTGGTATTTGAGTACTGTAAAGTGATAATGTTGGGAATAGATGGGATTTTTTTTTTCCAGTGTTTTAAAATCTTGTAAATTGTGTTATATATTAAAAGCTGGTATGTTCTATTTTATTTTAATTTCTTTTATGTAATAAACTTCTGCTTTATTGTTAAAACTGAATCTGCAGCATTGTGTGTTTATGTTTCCATGAAAGGCCACCACATTAAATGATCTATCAAGCTAAATTTCAGTCTCGAATCTGAATTATCCAACAGTAGCATCAACTGAAATCAAAACCATACACACAATCATTCAAACTTAAAAGTTGGTGTAATTCTACTGAAATAAGGGCCAATTCACCATTTTATGTTCCATGGAAGATTGGATTGTCAATTATTTATGCTACAGCCAAGAACAGCTTAACATGGATCTCAAAAGTTATTCAGCCAAATTAGCTCAGTGGTAATGATTTGGCACAGAAGAAAACCATTTGGTTCAAATCCATACAGGCACTCTAAAACAATCCAGTCAGTGCCAATACCCTGCTCTGTCCCACTAAGAGGAGTATCTATCCAATTCCCATCGGAAATTCACTTTGTGGTTATGGGTTCAAGGTCCACTCTACCACTGCGTGTACATAATCTATACAGACAATCCACTGTAGGAGAGAGTCCTGTACAGATGCCATCTTCCAAATGAGACTTAAATAACAAGTAGCAAGATACTGGTAAAATAGGCACAAGTCAGCATCAACATATTTTTTCTACACAAGTCCAAGTTCCTAATACTGGAGTGCTCAGCATTCCCTCACATATTAATGGAGGCTTTAATCAAGGAAAAAATTAAGTTGGACCAAAAACGTAACTCAAACTAGACTGTTGTCAACTCAGCCAACTTGGCAAGTGGTAACAAAACCTAGGATCCAAAATATAAAATCTGTAACAGTTTGTTGTACAAAAAAGCCATATGTAGTCAATCACATCATCATGTTCTGTCTACTATTTTGGTGAATTATTCTACAAGACTCTTTAAAAACAGATCAGTGTACACGAGATGGCATTGTATTAACATAGGCTTGCATTGCAAATTCTAACAGCTTTTCAATCTCCATTGTACCATTGTTGGAAAGAATACAGAGGCAAGCTACTCCTACAATAATGGTGAAAAATGCTCAAAGTTAAACACCCTCATTAATGGTCTTCACTCTTACTACATATAGTGTTTCCCATGGGAAGGTAGGACTGGAGTCTGAAACACAATTCATCAGTACTAACGGTTTTCTAGTATACTACCCAAGTTGCCATTTCTTTTACGTAAACACAGGCATTAGATGCTGATCAGAGAGTGGTAGGACAGCAAGGGAAAAGACATCATTTGCCCCATACGCCTCTAAACTTGTTCTGTTCATGTACCTACCTAAATGTCTTTTAAATGCTGTAACTGTACCTGCATCTATCACTTTGCATGTCTGGGAAAGATCCTTGTGTTCAAGCAGATATCAGATGTTGAATGGTAACTAGCACCTTGTGAAAGATGGTCAGTCTGTCAGGGAGTAGGCAGAGCTCAAGCTGGGTTTTGGGCTGTTTTTGCCAGGAGAAATCAGACTGTTGATACTACAGCATGAAGATCTGAAAGCTCTCTACCCAACATCCCTCATCAGCTCTTGGAAATTCAGATAGAGAAAACTACGTAACAAGTATTGATGCGTTTATCTGAGTGAACTATAAAGGTCAATCTGTTCGACACTTTCAGGCAATCAACCAAGAAACCATCATATACGCATGTGGAACATCATATCATGAAAACACTTTAGTAATCAGCCAGTTTTGTCATTTTACTTTTATTTATCTATTAACTGTGTTTGTCTGTCTTTTATGTGAATGGAGCTGAAAACAAAGGTTTTTGGGTTTAAAGCACGGACCAACTAGATTATTTTGTTAATAAAACTGAAAGAACTGCAGATGCTGTAAATCAGGGTCAAAAACAAAGTTGCTGGAAAAGCTCAGCAGGTCTGGCAGCATCTGTGAAGGTAAAAACAGAGTTAACGTTTTGGGTCCGGTGACCCTTCCTCAGAACTTTTGGTGGCTGGGAAAACATCAGTTTATATGCAGAAAAAAGGGAGGGGGTGTGGGGTAGGGAGTAAACGATAGGATAGAGCCTAAAGAGAGAGAAGAGCAGTTGGACAGAAGAAGAGTTGATAACAATCAGGCTGGGAGGGTAAATAGTTGTTAATGGGGACTATTAGTGACTAACAACAGATGGTGCGTAATGGCAAGCTGTGTGGTAACAAGGCCTGGTGTGTGGGGTAGGGAGCTAGGACATGAGCATGCTCGGGCCCTAAAATTATTGAACTCTTATAGAGTCGGGAGGGCTGCAGCATCCCAAGGTGGAAAATGAAGTGTTGTTCTTCCAGCTTGTGTGGAGCTTCACTGAAACACTGCAGCAAGCCAGAGACAGAGACGTTGGCCAGGGAACAGGGTGGTGCGTTAAAGTGGCAGGCAACAAGTAGTTCAGGGTCTTTTTTGCAAGCAGAACGTAGATGTTCTGCGAAGCGGTCACCCAGTCTACATTTGACCTTCACCTGCACTTCCCAGAATATAGTCTACTGCATTTGTTGCTCACAATGTGGTCTCCTCTACATTGGGAAAAAGAAGTTAAAATAAACTAATACATCTAATTTTAATATTAGCTTCTTAACTCTCATTAATTGTTGAGAAAACCCATCTTATTCACTCATATCCTTTAGCCGAACACATCTCCCGTCCTTACCTGGTGTGGTCTGCATGCGACTCCAGATCCACAACAATGTTATTGGTTTCTAACTCTTCTCAGTTCAAGGGTAATCAGGAATAGCTCGTAAAATGCTGGCCTTGTCAGAACTGCCCAAAGAATGAAGAAAAAACACTCGGGGCTAGACTAAACATGAAATTTTTGGACAAAATAAAAACCGAAAGAATGGCAAGTGCTGTAAATCAGGAACAAAAACAAAGTTGCTGGAAAAGCTCAGCAGGTCTGGCAGCATGTGTGAAGAAAATATCAGAGTTAACGCTTCGGGTCTGGTGACTCTTCCTCAGAACTGAGTTACAGAACTGAGTAACTGACCCGAAACTTTAACTCTGATTTTTTCATCACACATGCTGCCAGACGTGCTGAGCTTTTCCAGCAAACTTTGTTTTTGTTCATGAAACTTTTGACATTGCCTTTACATGTTTAGCTAGTGCAATGTGCTACCTGCATACAGGTTGACATGCAAATCTAGTCCGCATCACTGTTGCGTTTTATTGGTCTCTGCAGAAGCCAAGTAAATTATCACTTCCTTGGAGTAAAGAGAGATGTGCATTAAATGCAATCTCACACGCATCAGCCACATCCAAATAATAAATAAAGTTTTTATTAAAAGACTTCGGCCTGAAACATTTCTCCCTTCAGAAACACTGCCTAGTCAGCTAACTATCTCCAGAATTGTGTTCATCATCCAGTTGGGAAGTAATCAAAAGATATCTCAATTTTTAAAACCATCACTATCCTCAAAAACATCCAGTTTTGACTCAGTCATCTTAATGAACCACAATACATCTATTACATCATTTACCTCGCAAGAATCTTGTACCTGGCAACTTCAGATTAACTTCATACAAAATTCCACATTTAATTTCCCTCAGCTTGCCATGAATAAGTCACAAGTTACATCTATCTGTTCCATCCGATGCCAATGTAGCATTATTTTCCTCCATTACATCACCTATATGTCCAATTCTGCAAAACTATGTTGCAAGATCTCATGCCTCCAGTTTCCCTAATACTCTCTACAATTTATACCTTGAATTGCTGAATGACCTGTCCATGATTCCACCAACTTCTCTTCCTTATATATATTCAATAGCACAAAGACAACTAGGCCTTACACGCTAACACTGCCCTATAGTAAATATCCATCATTTCCCTTAACCATCCACAATATTATAGACTGTCCGGTTGACATACATGTCAGAATTTCCTTAAATTAGTTCATGTCCATCATTTGTAACCCTGACACTTAATTGCATCCCTTCTCCAGTCACTCAGGCTATGTATAAACCATGTGTTGTGTACACTCCAAGCTGAGTTTCAAAACTTAATGTTACGATTTGGAGAATTTCTACTCTCCTTACTCAGGAAGTTATATTTTAGATTTTTCTAATCATCTGGATTCCTTTATGCATCAATACTAACAATGATATATAGCTAAGTATTTAGCAATGCATCTTGGATAATAACGAAAACAACAATTCTCTCATATTTAACTAATGAAATTATCATCTTCACATGATTTGCTTCTAGTCCTCAATACACCACTTCTTAATTTAAACATACAAATATGGTCCTAAGAAAATGAACAAGCATTATATCCATCTATTCAAATATGATGTTTATTCAGAATTGAGAGTTTCTATTCCAAGTTTTCATGTGACTGAAATGCTCAATTCTCAACCTACAGATCTTTCACCTGGGGCAGGACATTTAATGACGTAATGAAACCTGGACTACACAGTCTGCCTCCCTCTCCATGTCAGCTCCATATATATTCCGGCAAAATTCCTGAAAAACCAACTACAATGGCTGAAACCATCCCACTTGCCAGGTCCTGTGCTCTCAACTCAGAAGTGACCAAGTTCCAGC
>NC_063353.1:34309310-34318632 GCF_021869965.1 Rhincodon typus | reverse complement strand
AGAGTACAAAGAAAACATTAAAGACATTCATGAAGGTGGCACCACTGACATTAATCATATGGAGGAATTTGCTAACAGTAATTCAAGATGACGTTAACTTGCCCGTCAACTGCATCACTCTGAATCCAAACTCCTTAATGAGGAGGCAGAATGACAGCAGCGAAAGTAAAAAGCAATTAAATCTGGAGAGGGATAATAAATACAAGGAAAACAATATCCCTGAACTCCTCCATGCAAATTATTTTCCTCGCCATATGAAAAGCCTTCTTAAAACCTCATCCTTACCTTGTTCTACCTTTTTTCTGGGGCCTAAATTAAAGGAGATTGAGATACATCTCAACACCACAGTAAACAGTGAATTTTACTCAGCTGTATGGGATAACCATTGTCATTTACTTTGGGATTAACTTGAAGCATCAATAAGGTTGTTATATGTGACTTGCAAAACCCATGCTCCATCTACTTCAACGGCTTCTGTATTTACAGCACCTCAAAAATTGTTTAATCATGAGTATGAGAGTTTAAAAAAATGAGATGCATGATATTCCCATTCACTGTATTTCACTACAAGAAGTCTAATTCTTTGCTGAACACAGTCACACAAAAGCTGCAGTCTCAGCTTAGATGGTTTTCCTCCTGAACAATGATTCTGGGCAGTGTTCGGGAGAGGTAACTACTTTAAGTAATCAGACAAAGAAAATCTCAGGAAGAATGAACAGGGGGTTGAATCTCAGCAGGCTATCATTGCTGCAACAAAATTACTGTAATTGTACGTCTCCTATGCAATTGTCCACAGATGCTGTACAACTTTAAACAGTACACACAGCAACAAATGTTGTAAAACATTCTCCTCTGCAGTCCCATTCACTTTTCCTTCTTCCAACTCATTGACCGAACTGCACGACTGGCAAAATGTCACATTGCATTCCAAAGGAAACACCTTGTCGGCAGAATAAAAGACTTTTAAAATTGTAAATTTTGTACCCCTTCCAGCAAACTTGATAATATTACAGTTCACTACATGGGCCTTGCCTTAATTCCATTAAAGAAGATCTCACCAATTAGCTCAAATGAACACAAAAACGCAGAATACAGAACATAATTCTCAAAACAAAAAATGGCAATAATCCCAGAATCCTACAAAATACCAAGCTAATTTTACCACTTCGTCAACATAATTGCTGTCCAGAGCACTGCTGGTATTGAGAAAAAGGGAGACGATACACTAACAGAAGATCTCTATTGCCGAAGTAGAATTAATAACAGGAAAACTGGCTCAGCACAACTGATCATTTGTGCAGGTATGCAGTAGAAAAAGCTGGAATTTAGCAAGAATGCAGTTCAGACAAGCTCGTTCACTTCAGTTACAGTCTAAGTATCTTCCCTGTTCAAAAGAACAGAATGCGATTGGTTGACATGGTTAAAAGTGTAATCATTAATATTTATACTGAAATTGTCAAACAAGTTTTTTGAAATATACAGGAGCAATTTGCTTTGGTGAATTTCTTAGTTGACTCTTTCTACGTTTGCCAGTTGACTTGTATTCTTCCACCATCTACAAGTCTCCACCATTCAGCATTAAGTTTGCAGTATATACTCCATTCCATTCAAGAGAAGACTTTGGTATTTATCATGGCAGCAACATGTTCAAAGTACCAAAAAAGAATAAATTTGAAAGCATGCATAGTTGCAGTCATACAGCATGGAAACAGCCCTTCGGTCTAACTCACCCATGCCAACCAGACATTCCAATCTAACCTAATCCTATTTGCCAGCATTTGGCCCATATCACTCTTCCTATTCATATACCCATTCAGACGCCTTTTAAATGTTGTAACTGAACTCTCCTCCACCACTTCCTCTGGCAACTTGTTCCAGACACACACTACCCTCTATGCAAAAATGTTATCCTTCAGGTCCTTTTTAAATCTTTCTCTTCTCACTTTAAACCTATGCCCACTAGTTTTGGATAACCCCACTCCAGGAAAAAGAACTTGGCTATTCACCCTACCCATGCCCCTCATGATTTTATCAACTTCTATAAAGGTTACTCCTCAGTCTCTGGCGCTCCAGGGAAAATAGCTGCAGCCTATTCAGCCTCTCCTTATAACTCAAACCCTCCAATAAATCGTTTCCGCACCCTCTCAACGTTAACAACATCTTTCCTATAGAAGGGCAATCAGAATTGTATGCAGTATTCCAAAAGTGGCCTAACCAAAGCCCTGTACAACCACATAGGCCAGACATAGATACAATAACTGTCACCACCCCGCAATCCAACTTGAGGACAATATGCTGAGCTTTATTTCAAGGGAATGTCAAAGATCAAACTCTGTAACCAGCAAATTAGAGGCAGTATGAAGAGCAATTTGTAAGGACCACGTTTTTGTAATTTTTTGGCTTTTTTGTTAATAAGACTGTGGAGCGAAATGAGAAGAGCAGTTTTAAAACCAGTGTTCAAAAGGGTGGCTGAATGTTTTGAAAGCAAGTAGCCTGACAGCCTTGCCAGGTATTAAACAAACAACTGTTTGTACAAGCAGCAATTGCATTTGGAGATGCAGAAGATTTGGGGCCAGGGGTGTACAGATGCAGCTTCTGCTAGCAACAAGACATTGATCTATGGACTAGTGACCCAGTTATCAACAACAGAAACCTTTTTGCTTGCCAACAACTGTGTGATTAGTTTTCAGGTAACTGAACAGCCCAGAAATAGGAGCACGTTAGAGAGAGAAGTGTTCTGTTCTCCACAGCACAGAAGCAGTCTCTCTGTTCTCTGCAGTGAAAACTCACCATATACCAGTTTATCTTTCCTGCAACAGTCATTGTAAACAGATTTTTAACTGCCAATTCAAAGACTTGTAAATAATTGAACTGGCCACATTGTATCTCACCAACCAATGGAAGCAACTAGAGAAAAACAACTAAAGCAACGTGCTAACCAGCAAAACAAACAGTCATAAGGATCATCTCAACAACAGAATCCTGGGAACAAAGACGACTGAATGGCCTCTGCATTTTAACCCTCTGCCCACAACCTATTCAGACCCTGCCTGCCTAGCTACCTGTGTGCAAGGAGGTTTATAAGTCATTGGAGTTTTAATTAGTAGTGTTCTATATCAACAACTTATAATTGTGTAGCTGTAACTAGTGTAATTACTGGTAATAAAGTCATTCTTTTCAATACAGAACTTGGTTTGTATTTTCTATCAACCTGGACCTGCAAGGCAAGTAAATTGGCAAACTTTGCTTACTTTGTGAATCTTTAACTTTATGATGACAGCAATAGTGCATGCTTTACTTTGATTCAGAAAACTGTGCATTCAGGTAAAATGAAATTATCAACTGTGATTTCTAGCCCAAGCAGATACTTATTAAATGTCCACATGTAACTGTTTCTGTCCTGCTCTCAATCATCTTCAAAAACTATTTTCAAAATCCAGAGTTTTATTGGGCAGAGGCTGACATCACGAAAATTATTTATAATCAGACAGCAGTTCATTGTTCCATACAAAGAACCTATGAGGACTGCTGGTGCTAGAAAATATGCTGTGTGCTGGTACAGGTTAGATACTGGACTGTTTCGCTCTCCATAGTCAGGGTCAGTTGTGATGTCAGACAGTCAAATGTTACACTGGCATCACATGCTTATGTCAATTGGTTTATGCAAGAATAGTGGTCATTTCATTCAAGTTCCTGACTGTGCCCATAATCTGTGTAACCAGATCTCAGACTAACTAAAGTGGGATTAAGAGCAATTATGGAGCTGAGTAAAAGAAGCGGAATAATACCAAGTCTGATTCAAACAAGAGAATTTTAATGTCACATGAATTTGAGATACATCAGCTTCATTTCATAATGATCATTTCAGTTCAAGTAAAAATACACAGATGATGGTCATTGAAACGTAACTCTTTTAAAGATAGGGAGAAAAAAGACAATTGTCTAGGTAATGTAGACTGCTGACAGCAAAGACAAAACTGAATCAGCTAATAGTAACATTGGGATCTTTCACTTGACTAAATGAAAAATAGTACTTCTGGTCAATTATTATGCCTTTTGATTAGCGCACACCTTGTTACGGGGATTAGCAACTACAGCTTCTCAAGCAGCCCTCTTTTTTATAACAGGCTTTCACCACGAACTCAAAATCTTTGAGTTTTTAATCTTAAAAGTTCTGATGTGGCCCCTTGTAAAGCAGAGTCTTTCTTTGGCATACTCCTTTTTTGATGAACCTCTATATCTTTTATTCAACTTGCAAAATAGTTAGTAAAGACAAAGCAGCACCTACAAAGCAAAGCATGCCTCCTGCAGCCTACCTGATTTGCAACGTGACACTTGGATCCCAAGAATTAATTTTTTAAACCTCAAATCAATAATATTTCACTTCATGCTCAATGAGCTGCACAAGTGGCTCAGACAACAAAAGTGAAGCCTTCACACCCTCTATCCAACAATCCTCAGCCATCTGGTGGGTGCAGAGGTGGTGACTTAGATTTCAGACCTACATCCATGTAAACACCTGCATGAATGGCATTTGTTGCTCCATAAATTATTTGAAAAAGTCTAAACTTTTTAAATCAAAATTAATCAAATGGTTCTATTTAAAAAACTGGATGTATAACAATTGAGGAAAAATCTGTGAGCCTATTACTAATATTAGAGTTCCCACTTGCAATCTGGCAACCTTAAAGCATGGTTTCTTTTCAATATCTAGTAATATCTTAAATGATCTGCCAATTCCACTGTGTTGATGAATACAGTGACGCCCCATTTCATACTCAGAGCACGAAGAAATAATTGGTAATAAAAGAATAAGCTTGTCAGTTTAACAATCTACGACTACAGCCTGCAATAGCAGAACACCAGTTACAACAGTATTTAAAATAAATGAGAATTCTAAGAAGATGAATTACTTTCCACAAAAATGGTTTGGTAATTATGAAATAAACTTCAATGAAAAGCACCTAGACAGCGTTTTGTACTTCAATCTCCTATTACAACAAGGCAGACTCCAACAGTGCTGCATGAATACAGAAACAACTGATGAATTCACATTTGTTAACTCAACAGTACAGCTGTCTTTGCATAGCAATGCTTGGAAACAAATACCTCTTATTTCTAAATTGTTCAAAAATTTTACAAACTAAATTTCTGCTGAGGATGAACCCCCTCAGAATCATACAGCACAGAAGAGGCGACTTGGGTCAGAGTCCGAAATACCAAAAAAATCTACTACCTAACCAGTCCTACTTTTCTACACTAGGCCCATAGCCTTGAATGTTATGATACTACAAGTGCTCTTCCAAGGGCTCTTCTAACAGCTTTTTAAAGGCTATGAGGTTTCCCACCTCAACTATCCTCCCAATCAGTATATTCCAGACCCCCACCGTGCTCTGGGTGAAAAAATCTCCCTCAATGTCTCCTCTAAACCCCATACCTTTCACTTTAAAAGTGTGTCCATTGTTACTGATCCTTGGACTGAAGGGAATAACTGCTTTCTATTCAACTGTCCATGACTCTCAATCTTATATGCCTCGATCAGGTGCCCCCTTCAACATTCTCTACTCAAAAAAGCTTATCGAGCATTTCTTCATAGCATTCCAGGCAACATCCTGGTGATTTCCTCTGCAC
Organism: Rhincodon typus; assembly: GCF_021869965.1. Classification (NCBI taxonomy): domain Eukaryota; kingdom Metazoa; phylum Chordata; class Chondrichthyes; order Orectolobiformes; family Rhincodontidae; genus Rhincodon; species Rhincodon typus. The sequence continues at coordinate 34,313,001 of NC_063353.1, read as the reverse complement.
TACTTCCTGTGCAATCATATCATTGCTGTAATGTAGTGAACAGAACTGCAGGCAGGACTCCAGCTTTGGGTTAACCAAAGTTCTATACAGCTCCAACAGCGACCTCCCTGCATTTATTATCTATGCCTCAGCTGATAAAGGCAACATCCTGTACCCAATTAGTCTGTCCAGCCATCGTCAGAAGTTTATGGACAAGTACTCCAAGATCCCTCTGTTCCTCTCAGCTTCCTGGTGTTCTGCCATTGAGGACTCAGATTAGAAGCAGAACTCCAAAGGTCATAATTTCTGAACTAATAGCTGAACCATGTGCAAATTGGCATAGTGCATATCAGATTAGAAAAATAAATGTCTGGCTCAAAAATGGCATGGGAGAGGTGGAATTTGGTTTATTGGACACGGGCACCAGTACTGGGCAAAGTAAGGTCTGTACTAGAGGGACATTCTTCACCTGAACCAGGTGGTTGCTGTTCTTACCAGCTACAGAACCAGAAAAGCAGAGAAGATTTTAAACTAAATAGTGGGGGCAAGGTGTCAAATTTAGGAAAATGTGATAAATCAAAAAGAGTAGAGCTAAAGCAAAAGACAAAGGTGTTAACGTAGGAAATAATAAAAAGACAGTGATAGGTATGAATAGAGCGTACAAGTCAACAAACAGCCAAGAGTGGAATTTACAAGATGAGAAAAAGGACAGAATTTAAGGCTGAATGCAAGTATATTTGGATAATTCCCCAACTTTGCACATGGACAGTTTCGTTCATCAATTTTGAACAATTTGTAACTTCTAATGACAAATCTGTGCCAATCCATTCAATTCCTTCTTTCTGAAAATTTCAATGGAATTCTGAACAAACCTTAAGATAGAATCATAGAAAAACCAGAGTCATAGAATCTCTACAATGCAATTAGAGGCCATTCAGCCCATCGAGTCAGCACCAATCCTACATAAAACATCTCACCTGGACCCATCCCCATAATCCTGCATTTAGCAAGGTTTAGCCAGATAGCTTGCACATCTCTGGACATTATGGGGCAATTCAGCATGGCCAATCACATTTTTGGACTGTGGGAGGAAACCAGAGCACCTGGCAGAAACCCATGCAGACATGGGGAGAATGCTCAAACTCCGTACAGACAGATAGGCACCCAAGGCTGGCAATGAACCCAGGTCTCTGGCGCTGAGGCAGCAGTACCACCATACTGCCCAAGATAGTACAAACCATCTTTCAAGTCAATAGTTAAACAGCAATTTTACATTAGAATTCTAACAATCCTGTCCCACGGAATGGGACAGAGGTTTATTCATGCAGTTAAACAAGTCTTAGACCATTTGTCCTGTTACATGGCCTACACTTAAACATGAAATCCATGAGTCACTACAACAAAAATGCTTTAAATCTGCATTACTATTCATTTGCGTTTATATCTGATGTGGACAAAAACAAGTAATCAAATTCAGAATAGGCAAAATTCAAAACAGCCAGTTCTAAAATTTCAAGCTGAAATTCCAATTGGGAAAGAAAAATTGAATAAACCAAAAGCTTAGGCAAGTAAGATCCTTGTAATAACAGCTGGAGCAGTATCTGTTGAGAATTAGGTTATAGAAACATTAAAACCATTTTACAATTCCCCACAGGGTAAAACAGAACAAATGGTCGTAAATGTTAGCCACCTTTCTCTCTGTACATATGCAGCCAGACCCATTTTGCACTTCCAGTAGTCAGTGTTTTTGTTTTTGTCATTCACAGAAAACCTTCCTACCTATTAGCCCTCTCTAGCATGTTGGGAATGGGATTTTCCTTTCCACCATAAAGCATGCTTAACTACAAATGTGTCTTGAAGAAACAATGGAAATATGAATATCTAGCAACTTTCATGGGATTTTACAGTGTAAAGTTTCATTCTGCCAACTCCTATTTTCACACTTTCCTACTCTCTTACAATATCCTTTCACTTGTTTCTTTGTATGTATTCACTTTCTGTAAAGTGCTACAGGATATTTAAGGTGCTTATCAAATGGAGGCTTTGATGCAAGTACAAAATATTGTGAATCTGCCAGGAACAAGTCAGACATTCCATATCATTACAGCCATCAGGAAAAATATTCCCCCAACTATTCCCTTCAGTTAACTAGTTACCCCGCAACTGCTGATCAGTGGAAACCTCTCCATTTTGAATACAATTAAGATTTCCTCTTGGCCTCCACTGGTCCACTGAATGCATGTCTAATTTCTCTAGTCAGATAAGTGAAAGCATTGGCATTACCTTGTCAATGAGAATCCATTAATAAGTTAATTAGCAATTTGGCAAGCGTATATGTATTCCCAAAGTTGTTCTGCTCAGCCCAAGTGTCCGATCAAAAAGCAATCCTCCCATTCTTCCAACAAAGACATATGTGCATGCAAAGCAAAGCAAAATACAGTGGATACTGGAAATCTGACATAAGCAGAGTGCTGGAAATACTCAGGTCTGCTAGCATCAGTGCAGAGAGAAAACGGGTGATATTTTCAAGCCTGTGAACATTTAATCAAGACTGAACAAAGTTACAAATGCAACAGGTTTTGAACAATTAAGAGGGAAAGGTGACAATGAGGGGAGGGAAGGTCAGTGACAGGGTGGAATGCAGGACAGCTTAAATGACAACATTTCATAGTACAAAGCCAAAGTGAGCAGTGATGGTACAAGAAAATAAATAGATGAGTCTGGATGATGGGTCAATGGCAGAATAGCAATCATCAAAATGTAAAGTAAAAAAGATTAAAAAGTTTAGGAAAAAAAACTGGTTAAAAAAAGAGAAACAAGTGGGAGGAAAAGGCTGGACGTTGAGTCAAGAAAGGTATCAAACCCATTTGAAGATGTGGTGCTATTACTCAAGCTTGCATTGAACATCACTGGAATACTGTAGCAAGGAAAAGACAGAAGATTAAAGGTGAACAAGTAGCAAATTGGAATAACAGGCAACAGGAAACTGAGTGTTATACTTCCAAACTAAACAGAGGTGTTCTGCGAAGCTGTTGCCCAAGTTCGCATGTGGTTTCCTTCCACGTTATGAGCAACTAATACAATATACCTAAATTGAAAGTAAGGGAGATAAATAGCTGCTTCATTTCAGGCTCGTGAGAAGGGAGGAAGTAAAAGGGAAAATGTCACATCGCCTGCACATGCATGGAAAGGTGCTGCAGAAAAGGAAGGGAATACTGATCTTTACTGAGTAGTAATCGACGGTGTCATGGAGGGTACAGTCGCTTCGGAATACTAAAAGGGAACAGGAAGGAAAGATGTGCTTGATGGAAACATCGCATTGGAGGAGTACAGAAATGGTAATGATCTACTGCATGCAGAAACTATAGGAAGGAAGGAATGGCTACCAGCCGCATTTCTGGAAGGGGGAAGAGTAAAGAAGGGACCAGAAGTACATGTAATCTAACGGCCACAATTGAGGGCCCTTCAACTACAGAGATAACAAGGTGTAGAGCCGGATGAACACAGCAGGCCAAGCAGCATCAGAGCAGCAGGAAAGCTGACGTTTCGGGCCCAGCCCCTTCTTTCCGAAGATCTTTCTGAAGAAGGGTCGAGGCCCGAAACGTCAGCTTTCCTGCTCCTCTGATGCTGCTTGGCCTGCTGTGTTCATCCGGCTCTACACCTTGTTATCTCAGATTCTCCAGCATCTGCAGTTCCTACTACCCCTTCAACT
>NC_063353.1:34297749-34309210 GCF_021869965.1 Rhincodon typus | reverse complement strand
CCTTCAACTACAATTTGTTTTGGCAGAGGCAGGGACACTTTCATTGAGGGAAAAAATTAAAGCATTATTCTGGAACACAATGGACCAAGCAGATGCAACTGAGACAGAGAAATCAGGACAACAATATTATCAGAAACAAAAAGAGAAGTTGCTGGAAAAGCTCAGCAGGTCGAGCAGCATCTGAGAAGAAAAATCAGAGTTAGCATTTCGGGTCTGGTGACCCTTCCTCTGACCCCTCTGAGGAAAGGTCACCGGACCTGAAACATTAACTCGGATTTTTCTTCACAGATGCTGCCAGACCTGCTGAGCTTTTCCAGCAACTTCTCTTTTTGTACCTGATTTATAGCACCTGCAGTTCTTTTGGTTTTTATTTATTATCAGAAATTGGATTTGAGGAATTTTAGTTAAAGCAACAGCAGAAGTCTGTGGGTTTACTGCGAATATTTGTTGATTGACTACTCTGTTGCTGTGGATAGGCTAAGGGATGGGAAGCATCAGAGGCCACATGAAGGTAAAAGAGGGGTGGAAATTTGGACCTAATTCAATGAAATTTTCAAGCCTCGGAGCAAAAGCAGAAAGTGGCAGTGGTTAAATTTTCAACATGACAGAGAGATGAGAGAAGAGAGGCCTAAGTAGAGCTGGAGTAAGGAAAATTGTTGATATCCAACAAAAGGGAGGGGCAAGAGACAGTACTCCTCGTAACCCTTTTTATTTGGAGGAATTGGGTAGAATTTAAGGAGAACTTGTTCAATTTGAGAACAAGCTCACAAAGTGAAGGAGCAATGGATGGAGATTGGTTCTGCCTCTGTTCAAGGCAGAAGCAGAGACATCTCAGAAAACCTTGCACATAACACTCACTTTGTGGAAAAAATACATTATAACCTCTTCCCCAATTTTCTTTGTCATTTCCAGATTTATTCTCATTTCACACTTTGTCAATCTAATGAAATTATCACACTGTTTCACCACTGAGTATTTCCACCATTTTCTGTGTTTACATCACATACAATACACAAGTAACTTTGTACGGTTGCTTTACAAATAGAAAATATTTGCTCAGTGATTAAGGTTCCACAACCCTCTGGGGTAGAGAATCCCAAAGATTGGTTTCCCGCCGAGTGAAGAATTTCTGCCTGATCACAGTCTTAAATGGCCTGCCCCTTACTGTGAGATTACATTCTCTGGTTCTGGTATATACCACCTACACACAGGGTCAATACAGCATGGATGCAGACCCTTCAGTCCAACTACCCCACGCCAACCATATTCCCAAATCAAACTAGTCCCATTTGCCTATGTTTGATCCATATCCCTCTATATATTTCCTATTCATGTACTTATCCAAATGTCTTTTAAATCTTGTAACTATACCTGCAATCACCACTTCCTCTGGCAGTTCATTCCACACACAAACCACTGTGAAAAAAGATGCCCCTCCTTTTTAAAACTTTCTCCTCTGACCTTAGAAAGAAAAGCCCCCGAGTTTTGAACTCCCCCACCCAAGGGGGAAGATTCTTGCTATTCACCTTATCTGTGCCCCTCGTGATTTTATAAACCTCTATAACGTCACCCCTCAATCTCCTCTTTCCAGTGAGCCAAATCCCAGCCCCTCCTTATAACAAACCCTCCATTCCCAGCAACATTTTGGTAAATATTTTCTGAACTCGCTCCAATTTAATTATATCCTTCCGAGAGCTGTATTATTCCAATTATGCAAGTCATATTCATAATTCTGATATCACAAATATGGTATTGTGCAAGTCAAATAAATATTTGCAACCTAAAGTAGATAGATCTCATATCATAACTCATTGGGAACAGTACACAGTGGAACAAAATGACTTAATGGTCGCCTGTCACTTTTAAATAGTTTGGGACAAGAGGAGCAATGAAAATCAATACATTTTATAAATCTTCTGAATATAAGGGAACGGTTTTCAACAGGCCGGATAAATAATCTTGGATTGAGCAATGGTTCCTATTTGCAACTTATGGCATGTGGAATTTTCACCAAGGAAATATTATTCTAAGGTTTTGGAGTAGATCTGTAGCTCGAGTTGTGGGTGTTGAGGTTGGTTGGCTCGCCGAGCTGGTTTGTTGTTTCGCAGACGTTTCGTTACCATGCTTGGTAACATCCTCAGTGCAGCCTCCGATGAAGCGTCGGTGTGTTTTCTCGCCTGGTTTTTAAACTCTGGGGTCGGTTCAGATGGATTGCCTCACTTCCTGTTTTCCTTCGTAGTGGAATGTATATGGGGTTGAGTTCAATGTGTTTATTAAAAGCATGCTTCGTGGTGTGCCATGCTTCCAGGAATTCTCGTGCTTGTCTCTGCCTAGTCTGTCCCAGGATCTTGGTGTTGCCCCAGTCGAAGTCATGGTTCTCCTTGTCCATGTGGATTGAGATGAGTGAGTACTCACACACTCATCACACTACCCTACATCAGGAACACGTCGGAACTCACCACAAGACTCCTACGACCGCTGGGCATCAGAGTGGCACACAAGTCCACGTCAACCCTACGACAACTGCTCACCTGAACTAAAGACCCACTCCCTGCCATGGACAGGACCAGTGTCATCTACAAAATCCCCTGCAGAGACTGCGAGAAACACTACATCGGACAAACAGGAAGGAAACTAACAACAAGAGTACATGAACACCAACTGGCTACAAAAAGACACGACCAATACTCCCTCATCTCAATCCACATGGACAGGGAGAACCACGACTTCGACTGGGACAACACCAAGATCCTGGGACAGGCTAGGCGGAGACAAGCACGAGAATTCCTGGAAGCATGCTTTTAATAAACACATTGAACTCAACCCCATATACATTCCACTACGAAGGAAAACCGGAAGTGAGGCAATCCATCTGAACGGACCCCAGAGTTTAAAAACCAGGCGGGAAAACAAACCGACGCTTCATCGGAGGCTGTACTGAGGATGTTACCAAGCACAGTAACGAAACATCTGCAAAACAACAAATCAGCTCGGCGAGCCAACCAATCTCAAGTAGTATTATTCTAATATAAAACGTACTCTAGTACAAACTCTAATGCAACAAGGGGTGTTGCTGTGTATATTCGATTGTGAAAGAAAGATTTTGTCAGATGGGGCTTTTCACACCTCAATATAATTTCTCCATAGTGATTCAGCACCTAATCATCAAGTTTAAATGCATTAGTAATGCATCCTGCTTATATTTGCATCTGATTATTGCTAATATGGTGATAAATCTGTTTTCATTATAGATTTAACCCTGAAAGAGATAATGAAACGCGGAACTTCCAGAATTTATGGTAGACTCACTCTACTCTCCTCTTAATAAACAATGATTCTGGGAAAGAAAAGCATAATTTCAAACAGTTATTATCTGAATATATTTATCAGAGTAATTACTTTTGTTCATTTGTGCTTTACAAGACATTAGGCCACTTATGTCAACATGTTCAATCAATTTAATTAATCCATCTCATTTTTAAAATGATATTAACTTTCCGTCAACTACTTTTAATACAATTCTACCCTGACACACTATTATGGTATGGAGACGTTTCTGAATCACCAGACTGTCTTGAAGCTTAGCAATCATAGATCCTTGCCTCAAATTGTGCGGTTAAAGTGAAGTAGAATTAGAATTAGTGTGGAAACAGGCCATTCGGCCCAACAAGTCCACACCACCCCTCTAAAGAGCATCCCACCCAGACCCATTATCCTACCCCTGATTTTCCATGTCTCACCCACCTAACCTAAACACCCCTGGGCACTATGGGCAATTTAGCCTGGCCAATCCACCTAGCCTGCACATCTTTGGACTGTGGGAGGAAACCGGAGCACCCAGAGGAAACCCACGCAGACACGGGGAGAATGTGCAAACTCCACACAGACAGTCGCCCAAGGGTGGAATCGAACCCGGGTCCCTGGCGCTGAGGCAGCAGTGCTAACCACTGAGCCACCATGCCGCCCCAAGTACTTCCAATAATGAAATAAAATTTATTAACATTTTCCCCAATTAGCAACATATTTCCTCATTAGAGGAGAAAATCAATAAGACATTTTCCTTTTTACCATTTCAGAAATATAGTTTAAGAAGACATTTTAATAATCCAGACAATAATCCAGAGAAGCTCCATTTATTCGTAGTGTTGTTTCAGGCTTGCTGGTAGAACTATCTGAACCAGAATTAGCTTGTACTAACTGAACATGATGCTGTACCAAGTTAGTAATGAATTTTCTTCACTTGGCTACCTTTAAACTGCCTTCCAAGCATATATTTTTTTAAAAAGTGACACTTGCAGAAAAAGATGGAAACCACTTAGGCAAACATATGTTCAAAGAATCAATGACAATTTCAATCTAAATGCTGAGAGATAAATTTGCAAACATGAGCAAACAATGAGACTTGGATTATGGGCATAGAAAGTGTTCAAACTTGAATTTTAAACAGGTAATGATTACAAGATACACTTCTCCTACAACGTTTCCTTGTACATACGTTAAGCAAACTCCAAGCAGTAAGCAGTATTTGATTCAATGCAGTTGAGCATTAAGCAATAGTTCCCTTCTCCACAAGTCATGAAAACATAAGGAAAGTTAGAAGAAAACCTTGAGCTTATTGGTTTGAATGGCACAAATCTCCCTTGCAAGGCAAAGCAGGTCATTTTAATCTAACTCATTATCTTTGACACAATATGAAATCTCATCTCAAAATGTTTGATGGTGGAACACTGATGCTGATGAAAATGTCCACAGACGCGGAGCAAAACGCACTGGGGTCACACCATGGACAAGGGTACGTGTCATCTATTTAATTGCATTTGCTAACTTTACTTAAAAAACATTATGTCCATGCAGTTTATAATTGGACAGGAATTCTTTGCTGAAGAATTGACAGTTACTAGTGCAACAGCAGAGACATATTTCTTCGCTATCATTTTCAGCTGTCTTTGACTCAGGAACAGAAATGCCAGTCAGAATCCTAAATCGTATAAGGAAGAAATTAAGTACCCATGTTTACAAAATTGTTATGCACAGCTCATTATTGCCCACAGATGCTAACTAACATTACATTTTGAGAAACCAGCGAAATTATTGGAACAAACTTCTGTAACCACAATGGCATTGTAGGAATGAGCGCAATGACATCAGTCCTTGTAGATTTCACACAAACACTAATCTTATGAATAAGGAGCAGTCACGTATATCATGACATTTTCAGGGATTGATATTTTGGAATCTGTACATATTTATGTCCCAAAAGACCCACTTTCGAGATTGTCCAGGCTGCAAGGTGTTTAAACAAATTAAATAAGCAAAAACACTTATTTCACTAGTTATCTGGATGTCACTTACCTGGTAAGTGTGCTAAATTCTAAACAAATACACCTTCCAAATTGAACTCTCCTGTGATCTAATTATCTTTTATAAATAAAAATAATCCACAATTTCAAAGTGATCTACCCCAGTTCTGATCTACTCACATTCCACCAATCGTAACCGTGCAACAGGTCCGTTCAGGGAATGCCGGGGTCACGTTCGTAGATGGGGTAGCTTGTCTGATGTAGTCAACTGTCACATTAACCTAATGAACAAAGAGAAAAAAAACTCCGATCAGCTTGAGGCATGTCAAATTAATCTAACTTCTGTCAAAAGCATAGTAACAAATCTGGCGAACCCTTATGGTCAATAAAGATCAAAAGGATCCACCAAATGCTAGAGATCGAAATGGAAAATATTTGACTTCTACAAATCAGTCAATATATGATCAAGGTGAACTGATATTCAAGTCAGGACACTTCACCCAACCAAATATTTTGAGAACAATTAGCCAATGTAAAACAAGTAAGAAAACTGAAAGATCACAAAGAATATTAATTTGTTAAAGAACACCACCTACTAAAGAATTTGCTATGGTAGTGAAAGAAAACCAATTTTCCCTTTAGGCTATAGCATTAAATTTAGAGTTGGGCCACTCAGGTCAATTGCCTGCTCTTGGCCAAATACTGTCAGGATCCACTTGAAATTTCCATTCAACAGCAAATTCAGTGAACGGTGACTTGTTAAGTATCAATGCCCTGCTGATGCCCTTGGTCTATAGCTAGCATTTAACTGTTTTGTTTTATCGGGCTAAGAATTAAAGTATGATAAGGAAGTAAAATAGGTGTCTCCAAGCTTTAGATAAGATAAACAAGCTCTACAAGACAGTATTTAATTTGTCAAATAGACAAACTGTTCAGAATAGTACCTGCACTATAGATCCAAGGAGAATAATTATGCAGGGTTTGGGTGGAAGGAAGAGATGGTGCAGCATGCTAACATCACTGGACTCGTAATGCAGAGACCCAGACTAACAATATGCAGATATGGTTAGAATTTAAGGGTCTTGTGGTGGAGTGGTAGTGTCCCCACTCATAACCCAAAAGGTTTCAGTGATGTGTCGTAACATATCTGACCAGAGTGATTATAAATGCCTATCATTACACCTTTTATACAATTGCACCTTATAAAAACACAGGTTTTAAGCAAGTGCATTTGCTGAATAATGAGTAAGGTGAAGGAGTATTTTTCTCTCCTTTCTCTTCTCATTTAATTCATTTACCATTCAGTGCTTGGCTCCCATATTGGTGCAGCTGCTGCTGAGTTACTGGCACCTCATTCTACCGGTGATAAATCAACCATACAATTAAAGTATCACATGGCAGTTTAACCAACTTGAACATGCAGCCTGTGGAACGTGGGAAGTTATCGGTTCAACACATGACCCGTACAAACACAGGAAGTGTCACTGCATAAGCTTGAGCTCTGCGGTTCGGAACCAGAGTAGTGGCTGGAGTTACGTTTATACAAACGTCAAGCAGAGATCTACATGGGTAGCATGTTTCCGGAATCGGAAAACTCCACTCCTTATGGGTGTGCAGGCAAATGAAGAATTGACGACTGTCAGGCAGTTGAAGAGAACCAGAAAGGAAGCACAGGATTTCCTGGACAATTTCACCTGAACTTTGATCTTCTTCTTTTGATGCTGATGAGGGTGTTGATTTCTCAGTGGAGTGCAGTCACAGCCAAGTCAGTGGCACCACAAGTAGCTCAACTGCAGAGATGGGGAGGAAGAAGAATGGAAGACCAATACTGATAGGGGATTCTTCAGTTAGGGGAACAGACAGGTGTTTCTGCGGCCATCAACGTAACTGCAGGGTGGCATGCTACCTCCCTGGTAGCAAGGTCAAGGATGTCACAGAATACCTTCACTGCATTCTTCAGAAGAAGGATTAACAGCTAGAGATTGTGGTTGAATGCACTTAGCATTCACAAAAAGGTTGATATGACTGCACGAATTGAGGTAGGTTGATATGATTTAATTGTCATTATAGAGAAATGGCAACAGAGTGATAAAGGGAACTGAATATCAAAGGATATTACACTCCAACGCTCCTGCTCTTCTTTGCACTTATGCCAAGGATAATTTTAAAGCCAAGAGACAGACAAATTATTGTGTTATTATTTTGGCAATATTAACACCAATTTGTTTTAAAAAGTAATAAAACAGACTTAATAAAAGGCAGGGAGAATAAAATGCTTTTTTTTAATAAAAGCAAAAAAAAAAAGGAAGTCCTACTGTGCATGACATATCTACATCCACATAAATATTCTCAACTATAAATCAATGGTGTGTTTGATATGAAAACAGAAGACAACCACTCAACCACGAAGGTACTGTTAGCCTGACTGGCATGCCACATCTGTCATAGAATTAATCAGCAAATATATTCATATCCTTGGTTTCCTTAAAGAAAACACAGCAGCAAGAATCAAATATTTCCTTTTTAGGGGCTGTCGGGGATAGGTGAGCTTCAGACTTACAAACAGAAGTATTACTGCACTGCATACCCACATCAGTGCCAATAAAAATATAAAGCTTGCAACATGCATGAATGACTGATTCCAGTATATTGCAGATCAGAGTTGTGGTTCTCAGCCAAACATTTTAAGAATCCTTGCAGTAAGTGGTGAACTGTGCACTAATTTTCCATTAAACAAATTACTGTTTTAATCTCAAAATACATTTTAGTGAGATAATCCACTTCAAATTAAAACTCCATGTAATGCATTGGAGTTGAACTATTGTTTTAGAACCTATTGTCCACAAAATAAAGAGCTGAGTAAGTGCTTTGAATCATGGACAAGTAAAGCAAACCATCGAGCTTCATGGTCAGCGTTGAGAGACACAAAGGCAACTGCTATAAACTGAACAGAAAAGAAAATCATGAACCAAAATGTGGAAAGCCAAAAGCAGAAACTGTATTTTCAGTAAAATTGAAGGGTTAGGTGAGCAAAAGATGTGCTCTACGTAATAAGAACATAGTTGACAGCCAGTTTCACACCTCGTTTAACCGAAGTGGCCAAGCGAAATGGCACTCATGCCCAGCGAGTTAACAATAAAACTCAAAATAGCCCAGTCCAAAAAAAGGGTAAGCTTTTAAGACCATGTATTAAATACATTTCTAACTATTTATGCTTATTTTAAAAATGCATTTATCACGTTGTAACAAATAATAAACAATGCACAATTGGATTACTGCTCCAACAGTAACTTCACTTCAACATTACACAATGAGATATAGAAGAGACAATCACCACCTAATCACCAAATCACCAGTACAAAGCCAACTTCAACATCAATAGACCAAGAGTTGGAAATTTTAATACTTAGCAAAATGAAACTCCATAACCACACAACATTAAGAATCACGACTTAGTGATTATTCAAGTACTAAAGCAAACTCAATTTAATTCCTCTAAATTGTTGAAAGTGCTCTGTAACCTAACCCCCAAAACTTCAATCAGCCAATTTAAAATTATCAAAAATGATCACTGAATCAAAACTATACAATTTACATGGGACAACATCCTGGAGACATGATATACTAACACAAGTGATAAAACATAGAATTACACATACTATACTTCACCATTGTTACCCTTGTTGTAGCTGATCTAAGGAGGGGAACTAACTACGCAATGAAACAGGGCTAATTAATAATCTGGTCATAAAGGAATCTATAGTAAACAATAAACACAACATAACAGAAATTTACATAAAAATTGGAAGAGACGCAGTCCATTCGGAAAATAGGCTCTCATATCTAAACAAAAGGAAACTTCAAATGCACAAGGGATAATTGGTGATGGTGGACTGAAACATTATGCAAAGGTGTGACAGCCAAGAGTCACTGACTAATTTTTTTTCTCTTTATTTCAGGAATGCAGATGTCACTAGCTGGGCCAACATTTAATGCCCATCTCTAATTTCTGCAGTGGTGGTGCAGGTAAACTCTCCTTAAATCACCATAGTTATTGGGGTGCAGGGTCACCCACATTGCCTTTAGGGAACAGAGCTCCAATATTTGACTGGACAGTTTTGGAGGAACAGCAACGTAATTCAAGGTCAGAATGGTATATGTCAAGCATCTTGAATGTTCTAAATGCTGCATTCATCTAGGCAAGTGGAGTATTCCATCACAGTCCTGAAGCACCATGGCTCTGTAGTGTAGAGTTTATCACATTTGCCTCATATGGAATAGGTCCCTCGGTAGAGGCCAGGTCGTTGCGTATATTTAAGATGGAGTTAGATAAGAAAGTGGGAGAATGGGGTTGAAAAACTTATCAGCCATGATTGAATGGCAGAGCAGACTCGATGGGTTGAATGGCCTAATTTCTGCTCCTATGTCTTATGGTCAAAAGCAGACAGAAACATTAAAGTGCATGTGGCACAGTGGTATCAGTGCCTTTGGACAAGAAGGTCCAAATTCAAGCACCATATGTCATAACATGTCAGAACAAGTTGTTTAAAATATCCATACCAGCCTCACGTATGGCAGGCAAATCACTTTCACAAACTTTTTTAAAAATCTATTTTCCCAACTCTTTATAGCATTATATGTGCTTTAACAGCAATGAATTAAGTGGAAAAATCCTCTTTGAAATCTATGTTCTTGCACATTTGCAGAATTGTACACAACAAATCGATTACAGCAGGTCAAAGAGAAGTAATGAACACAAAACTCAGATTTAATTTATTTTGAAAAATATAAATAGCGAGAAATCAGTGATGCAGCAAAACATCAAAAAGTTCACAAGCTATAATACTGGCTATACAAAGCTACACTAGCCAACTTTTGAGACTGAACTACAAAAACTCAATTGGGTTGTTCAGAGAATTTGATCCTAATTTCCCCTTAATCATTACAATAAAACTATTGGCATTAACTGCCTTGCAGATAGTCTCTGTTACCATCACTTATGAACAAAGACCAATTGAGAAAAGATAGCTGCAAAAAGCACCCACGTCCATCTGTCCACTAATTGAGGATTATCCCAAACCACGTTACTAGATTTGATTGCCTTTTTTAGTAACGCAAGCTTCCCCCAATGGCAGGGAAATCAAGTTTAATTAAGTCACCTATTTTAAGCACTGAATCCAAAGAGGGGAATGTTTAAATTCAAGTTCAAGGGCACTGCCATCACAGATACGCACGCCATTCCAAAATCCTTAGGTATGTCTCAGAATTGGCAATCAATTCCAGACAGCAGTTGCCAGTAATCTTTAATAAAGCTTCAAATTTATTATTGTTCAAGTCCTAAGAATAATCTTTCATGCACTGCCACTTGTTATTTCCTCAAAATTAGCAGTTACCATTCAGCAACTCAAAAGAGCATCATAAAAGCTGCAACAGCCTATTTGTGCATTTTCTGTTTTATGGAGAAAGTCATTCCTTTTGCTATTCGCTTTTGCAAACAGTATCATTAACTAATCTGGTTTTAGATTCTGTTTCGCAAGCGAAGATATCGTTCTTAACAATTCATGCCACCCATCAGGCAGATGACTCTGGGACAACTGAAGAAACAGGTTATCAAAAACAACCTAAACTGGAAAAGAAGTCATTTCTAGCAGGATTCATACATTTTTGCTCAATTTAGAATTGTTCAAAGTTGGCAAACTTTCACTTTCAACGATGTTATTTTTGCTTAATTTAGTTAGTTAGTTTATACAACTAACAGTATCTAAAAGTCAATGAATATGTTCAAGGCAGGCATCTATTCTGAATTACCCAGCATCTTGAGAATCTTTCATTCTTTATTACTTGACCTATGGCAACACCTCAGCAAATCAGTCAACTTGCTAACCAATCCAGACAACCAACCACCCTTCCTCTTTTCTCCTGTCACAAATTGTTCATTGTTCAGAGTGTGTCATCCCTTGCAAAAGAAAGGCCACCACCAATAAAAATGGCTGCTGTGATCCATCTGAATGCACACTAACATCCATGAAGTCATGCCACGATTTGGAGAGAAGTTCTGATTTTTTAGACTAAGGTCTGATAACACAGCGAAGATAGGATGCAGAGACAACAAGGCATAGAGCTGGATGAACACAGCAGGCCAAGCAGCATCATAGGAGCAG
>NC_063353.1:34268632-34297649 GCF_021869965.1 Rhincodon typus | reverse complement strand
GGATGAACACAGCAGGCCAAGCAGCATCATAGGAGCAGGAAGGCTGACGCTTCAGGCTGCTTGGCCTGCTGTGTTCATCCAGCTCTACGCCTTGTTGTCTCAGATTCTCCAGCATCTGCAGTTCCCACTATCTCGAAGATAGGATGCAAACGTCTTTTCGTCAAAGGGTTTTAATGACATGACTAGAATGCAGATCAAAACTGTTTTAATTTTTCATCAGTTCTTTAGAGGATCACCCTTTCAGAGTCCCTGGAGGCAGGTTTCCGGCAATTCCATTGCACATTATATGCCCTTCTGAAGTAATTTTAGTTCCTCTCTGTAAAAGCTACTGGGACCATCTGCAACTGGATCACCTTAAACTTTTGAATGCTCATGAAACAGTTTGCTGTTTTACTGGCATCACACTAAATATCACTCCTATTCCACCAAGTGATGATGCTGGCCAAAAAGGCAGCTATATGACTCTGCAGTTTGGGATTCTTGTGTTTGGCCTGGTAAGTGCAAGATGAAGAGCTTTGGCAATATGCCCCTCTTTTCAGAAAGATTTAAGTTCTGTACTACCTAAAAACTGTCCATTTACAGTAAGATAAATAAAAGCTAGGTTTGTGCAACTCACCTTCATAAAATACACATGAACAACTGAGTTAAGAGGATTAGGCACCCTCAAGCTTGCTCCATCATTCAATAAGATTCTATGGCTGATCTAACTACTCCAAATTTCCATCTACCCCTGATAACCTTACACAGGATCTATGCAGCTCTACCACCTTTAGGGGAAGTATTCCAAAGATTCAAGATCCTCCGAGGAAAAAAAACTCAATCTACGCCTTAAATGGGTGATTTCTTATTTTGATTTGATTTATTGTAGTCACATCTAAGTATAATGAAAAGCTCTGTTTGCGAGCAGTGCAGGCAGATCACTAAGCAAGAACACACACATCATAGTGATTAGACAGTGAGACATACAGGTTACACTACACAGGAGGTGCGTAAAGCAAGATCAACATTATTTGAAGTTAGAGTCCATTCATCAGTCTAATACCGGCAGGGAAGAAGTTGTTCTTAACCTGTTGGTGCGCATGTTCAAGCTTCCGTACCTTCTGCCTGATGGAAGAGGTTGTAGGAGAGCATTACCGGGGTGGGAGTGGTCTTTAGTGATGTTGGCAGCCTTTCCACGGCAATGAGAAGTATAAATCGAGTCCATGGATAGAAGGTTAGTTCCTGTGGTGGTCTGGGCTGTGCACACAACCTTCTGTAGTTTCTTACGGTCCTGGCAGAACAGTTACCATACTAGACCATTATACATCTGGATAGTATGCTTTCTATGGTGCATCTGTAAAAGTTGGAGAGAGTCCTTATGGACATGCCGAATTTCCTCAGCTGCCTGAGGAAGCGGAGGCATTGTGATGCCTTCTGGACCATCACATCTACGTGGGAAGTCCAAGACAAGTTGTCAGTTAGCGTCACTCCTAGGTACTTGACGCTCTTGACCCTCTCCACCTCAGCTCCATTGATGTAATCGAGACGTGTTCTCCTCCTTCCTTTCTGAAGTCAACTATCAGTTCTTTAGTTTTGCCGACATTGAGAGAGGTTGTTATTGCACTATGACACCAAGCCCTCCATCTCCTTTCTGTATTCTGACTCATCGTTGTTTGATATTTGTCCTACCACGGTGGTGTCATCAGCAAACTTGTAGATGGCGTTTGTCTGGAATTTGGCTACAGAGTCATGGGTGCACAGGGAGTATAGTGGTGGGCCCAGAACACATCCTTGAGGGGCTCCAGTGTTGAGGATTATCATGGAAGAGGTGCAGTTGCCTATCTTCACTGATTGCAATTTATGGGTCAGGAAGCTGAGGATCCAGTTTCAGAAGGTGGAGCAGAGACCTCGGTCTTGAGTTTTGTAATCAGTCTGGAAGGGATTGTAGTGTAAAATTCAGAGCTGTAGTCGATAAGTAGAGTCTGATATAGGTCTTTGTTGTCCTGATGTTCCAGGGATGAGTGCAATGCCAGGGACATGGTGCCTGCTCCAGACTGTTATGTTGGTAAGCAAACTGCAGGGGATCGAGGCAGGCTAGGAGGCTCAAGTTGATGTAGGCCATGAACAGCCTCTCGGTGCACTTCATGATTATGGAGGTCAGAGCCAGAGGGCGGTAGTCATTGAGGCACATTGCACGTGCTTTCTTTGGTACTGGGATGATGGTGATCTTCTTGAAGCAGGTAAGGACTCAGCTTAGAGGGAGAAGGTGGAAGTGTCAATGAATACTTCCACCAGCAGGTCCACACGTATCTAAATGTACAGCCAGGGACTCAGACCAGGTCCGTCGCTTTCCTTGGGTTGACTCTCAAGAAGACTGATCTGATGTCTGCAGTGATGACGGAGGGAACAGGTGCATCCAGGGCTGTTGGGGCAGGTGATATTGTGCCGCCGGCATTCTGCTCGAACTGAGCATAGAAAGCATTGAGCACATCAGGAAGGGATGTGTTTTTGTCCGCTATCTTGCTCTGTTTCATTTTGGATCCTATTTTGTCGTTTAGGCCTTGCCTCTAATTTAGTCCGGTACTGCCTTTTGGCATCTCTGATGGCTTTGCGGAGGTCATATCTGGATTTTCTGTATAGGTCTAGGTTGTCCAACTTGAATGCCTGGTCTTCAGTAGGCAGCATGTTTCCCAGTTCATCCAAGGTTCCCGGTTGGGGAAAACCCGGATGGACTTCTTCAGCAATGACCCCTAATTCTTCAGTCACCCACAAGAAAAAACATCAGTTCCCTATCCATTCTGCCTTGTCGCCTCAGGATATTGCATGTCTCAAACAAGTCACATATTATTCTTCCAAACAACAACATTCTACAAGCTTTCCTACGTAATCTTTTAATGTAACATTTTAAGCCCTGCTATCATTTTCATGATTCTATAGCATCCCTTCCCAAGGTTCATATGCCTGCTCTGGAGTTGAGATCATAACCTAATAGAGTATCCCAGATTACTTAGGTTTTTGCCTGCATAATTGAAACATCAATTGCTCCCCTCTATATTCCAACCTTTGCATCAAAGGCCAACACTTCATTTAACCTTGATGATTACTTTAATGCACAATTACATAATCAATTTGTGCAAAGACATTCTGAGCCTTTCAATGTTCCTGGTCTTTAACTAACAGTAAAATATTGAGATTTCTTTCTTGAATCCATTCACTGTTCTGACCGCAAATCAGGATTTAGCAAAGTGTGAATTGTTTCAACAACAGAAACAGACATTGCTGGAGACACTTAGCAGATCCAGCTGCATCAATTCTGATGAAAAGTCACTAGACTCGAAACATTAACTCTGCCCTCGCTCCACAGATCCTGCCGACCTGCTGAGTTTCACCAGCAATGCTACTTTTGTTTCAGTTCACCAGCATCTACAATTCTTTGTTCTATTTTGTTGAAGAATGCCTTTCCTAACCCAATGTCAACTTTGTAATCTATATCTACCGTATTGGCAGACAGTTAGCGTTACGTGTGATAATAGGCATGGGTAAATGAGCTGACCGGCTTCCTTCTATAAGTGATCATATGATATAGTCAGCCGCCCATGATATGTATGGATAGTGGAAGTGGCAGATAGGAATTTTCCCTTTTTTCTCCCCATGAGGCAGAATGCGGTTGAGACAAAATTTTCAAATAATTGAAATGTCACAATATATTTCATGATACAAATCTTTACTCAATTGGTTTGGGTATTATGGCTACCACGTTAAATTGAGGTGGTGGATGCACACTTTCCTACATAACAGAAATCAGGGTACACAACTGGGCACCATTCTGTCAAACTGTAGCTCAGCAAATGGCAGGATCCAACAGGGAACCAAATTAGAACTATGCTTTTCTAGTCATGACTAATGACTTCCAATTAGAGTTTTCCAACTTTTAAATAGGTCAACGATTCAAATAGTCTAAAATAGGCAAGGACAAAAGTGCTCATGATTAGTCAAAATTCAATGATAATTTTAAAAATCATGTCAGTTACATCAAACAAATCACAGCAAAAACAGGATTTTCTTGAAAATCTTAGATAAGACTGTTGATGATAATTGGACAATTAGTCATTTACATCAAGCGCTCAAAACTGTTAGAAGGAACAATTTCAAGGGAATCTTAAATAAGCCATGTCAACTTAATCTTCTTTCCTTGTTGCAGATGAAGATGCAAATTCAGTACAGTATTTAATGCTTTTGCGGCAAGGAAAGAAAAAATATTAACATTTTCATAGGATAACAGCTTACACTTCTGGATACAGATACTGCATCAGCACCGTCAACCAAGATGGTAGAAAATTCAATTTTTAAAGATATCCTAAGGATGCTTCCATGTTAGCATTGTTGTAAAAGATTTTAAAAATTGTCAGAATATACATCTGCAAATCTAAGATGATTTGTGTACTTCTATGATGCACATTATGGCATTAGGGCACAGAATGCCATAAGAAAACAACAAGGCATGCTTTCCACTGGGATAAAGACAACAAGGAACTAGGTCACAAGAAGCACATAAAAATGAACACAATACACACGAAAGTGTACTGCATTTCAGCATGATCAATAACAACTTGTGCTTAATATGACTATACTTTATTGGACACAGAGGCAGAGAGCAACCAAATCTTAATCAAAGATGTAGGCTGAAAAGAGGGTTAAAAGGTGAAACAGGAGGTGATAGGCAGAGTTTAGGAAGACAACTGCACATGGGCTGCCAAAATAGTTAATTGTTCAAAAAAAACTAATTATGCAATGCCCTTCATAACCATATGACATCCCCGAATGCTTGAACAAGTAACGAGTTTTTAAACAATTAATCACCATTTTAAAGTAGGAAACATGATACCCAATTCTACAGCAAGCTCCCACAAATAATAACGTGACAATAACCAGAAAATATGTTTTTGTAATGTCAACAAAAAGGTGTTTGTCAGGACACAATGCGTATCTCTTCTGCCCCTCTTCATATCGTCACTTGCAGACTTCAGTCCAGTGAAATCCAATAGTGTCTGTTGCACTGTTTTTTTTTCTTATTATTCCTAGGCTATCAATTTTGGATCACAATAAATTTAACCGCTAGCATGGCACAGAGTTTCAAGTAATCTTTTGGCATTTTTATATTTGGGACACAGCATCCTAACTTAGGGTATCTATGTTACGTATGCCAGGTCTAACAAAGTATTTCTGGAAATATCTGTATACAGAATGTACATCTGCAGATAGTTCATACCTGCTCATTATTATTCATGCAAGTTTTACACTATTGGCTTTGTCCACGCCAATAGTTTCAATACAATCAGAAATGCAGAAACACAAAAGGACAATTTTTTTTTAAACAAAGACTCTTTTCAAAATAAAAATTAGCACAGTGGACTAGCTGATAATAGAACAAACAAGAGGCAAAGACACCAAATTTGAACACTTAATTTATCTTATTATCTGTTCTCAGAGTGGTAATTAAGATCACCACAACTGGCTTAAACCACCCTCATTCAGATATCCCATTTTTCGACATTATCTGATGGAAGCTTCGGAAGCGCCCACTTTCAAAAGTCACCTGCCCCAAAGGTTCTTCATAACATGTCTGAACAGATTAATTAAAAATTTTTTGGGGGATCCTAAACGTGGATATCACTCGGCTTGGCTGTGAAGCTCACCACAGGGGAATAGTATTGAGATTGGTTGGCTCGCCGAGCTGGTTTGTTGTTTCGCAGACGTTTCGTTACCATGCTTGGTAGCATCCTCAGTGCAGCCTCCAATGAAGTGTCAGTATGTTTTCCCGCCTGGTTTTTAAACTCTGGGGCCCGTTCAGATGGATTGCCTCACTTCCGGTTTTCCTTTGTAGTGGAATATATATGGGGTCAAGTTCAATGTGTTTATTAATAGCATGCTTCGTGGAGTGCCATGCTTCCAGGAATTCTCGTGCTTGTCTCCGCCTAGCCTGTCCCAGGATCTTGGTGTTGTCCCAGTCGAAGTCGTGGTTCTCTCTGTCCATGTGGATTGAGATGAGGGAGTATTGGTAGCTAGTTGGTGTTCATGTACTCCTGTTGTTAGTTTCCTTCCTGTTTGTCCGATGTAGTGTTTCTCACAGTCTCTGCAGGGGATTTTGTAGATGACAATGGTAAAGTCCATAGCAGGGAGTGGGTCTTTAGTTCAGGTGAGCAGCTGTTGTAGGGTTGACGTGGCCACTGATGCCCAGCAGTCATAGGAGTCTTGTGGTGAGTTCCGACTTGTTCCTAATGTAGGGTAGTGTGATGGGTGTGTCGGGGCGTATAGAATCTTTCTGATGCTGTTCATGTAGGCATCTTCTGACCCAGTTCTTTGGATATCCATTATCCTTGAACACTTGGAAGAGGTATTCTTCTTCCTCTTGGCATAGTTCTGTGTTGCTTCAGTGTGTTGTTGCCCTTTTAAATAGTGTTCGAACGCAGCTTCATTTGAGTGTGCTGGAATGGTTACTATTGAAGTTCAGTACCTGGTCTGGGTGTGTGGCTTTTCGTGTACTTTCACTTGCAGTTCCCCATTTGTCTTGCGCTCTACCATGATGTCCAGGAATGGGAGCGGTTTGTTCTTCTCCTCCTCTCTGGTGAATCTTATTCCAGTGAGGGTGTTGTTCATAAGTTTGTATGTCTCTTCTAATTTGTTCCATTTAATGATGACAAATGTGTCATCTACATAGCGTATCCACAGTTTAGGTGGGATTTGCGGAAGGGCGGTCCTTTCCAGTCTTTGCATCACTGCTTCTGCTACGAGTCCAGAGATAGGTGATCCCATGGGTGTCCCGTTGATTTGCTTGTATGTTTGGCAGTTGAAGGTGAAGTGGGTGGTCAGGCATAGGTCCAATAGTTTGAGCATGTTGTCCTTGGAGATGGTTTCATTGGGGTCGTGTTCTTGTTCAAGTAGTGTTGTCATTGTTTCCCTTGCTAGTGGTATGTCTATTGACGTGAATCGGGCAGTGACATCAAAGGATATCGTGGTCTCTTCATCCTCTATCTTTATGTCTTTGATGGAGTTGAGGAATTCTTGGGCTGAGTGGAAAGAGTGGGGTGACTTGTTGACTAGGTGCCCAAGTCTTCTTTGTAGTTCTTTTGCTAATCTGTGCAATGGAGTGCCTGGTAGGAGACTATGGGTCTGAGGGGAACTTCCGGCTTCTGCACTTTAGGGAGGCCGTAGAATCTGGGTGTGTTGGTTCCTTCAGGTTTCATTTTTAAGAAGGCTGTTCCGGAAAACCAGAAGTGAGGCAACCCATCTCAACGGACCCCAGAGTTTAAAAACCAGGCGAGAAAACACACCGACGCTTCATCGGAGGCTGCACTGAGGATGTTACCAAGCATGATAACGAAATGTCCGCAAAACAACAAACCAGCTCGGCGAGCCAAACAACCTCAACACCCACAACCCGAGCTACAGATCTACTCCAAAACCTTATGGGGGAATAGTATGTTTATACATTCTTGTCTTGCCTCATAAGTTAAGTTAAAGCCCTGCCTGTGAAAAAGTTCAATCTAGGAGTTCTCATCCTCCCTGACGCTCCACAATGACTCCAGAGCCCAGAAATCCTGGGATTGAGCTAAAACTCATCTGAAGACATTTCCTATACCAGTGATCTCATGAAAACACTTAATGAAGTTCCCACATGGTGCAGGAATTGCAAAGAATACAAATACGCATCCATATTGTAAAAAGTCTATCCCATCTTTAACAAACTAGTTTGTGCCTCATCGAACCATTAGTTTCAACTAATGCCTCTAGACTTGCTGTGCTTATAACCTCATTACTTCATTTGCTCCAGCAGTAAGTCTATTCAACGTCATAATTTTCCAGATTCCTATTGAAATGAATACCCCCAAGTTTTGACAGAAAAGAGAAAATCGCCACTAATTGCTTTCCCAAGCATTGTGCAGTTGCCCTGACATGCGCTGGGAAACAAGACTGGTTTGTGTACGGGACTACAGCAAGCAGACTCACTGGCCCCCTGGGTTCCCACCACGACCACGTACAAAGAAAGGATGTGGCCCGACACATTCGGAATCCCATTGGACACCGTGGCCTTAATCTAGAAGATGGAGTGGTTGAGGGCCAGGGAACATTCTGGAAGGGTAAGAAGGGACACGTGGTGGCCATTCACTCAGCAAGGCTTGACCGGGCCCAGTGGAGCTTCAACCACCTGTAAAAAGAGGGGAAAACGACCATGTGCAAGACCAACCTTGACTTTTATCAAAGCGGACTACACAGCCTGGCCAAGGTCCTAGTCTGGTAGCTAGTCGAAGTTTAGTTAAGTATTGCAACAAAGACTTAATATTGTGATTGGTAAAGTAATTAACAATAAATGCCGTCCATACCACTTGCTGTGCAAGTTCAGCTCCACTATCCTGACAGCAGTCTATATCCCACACCATGTGGAAGTGCACAGTGCACTTGAAGTATACAATGCTACAAAAAGTCTAAGAGACAAGATTCCCCAAGTCCTTGTCATCGGCTACTATGAACTTCAACCAGGACAACCTCAAGAACGTGCTACCAAAATTTCACCAACACGCCTCTTGTCCTACTCGAGATCCAAACATCCTTGGCCAATGCTACACAGCAATAAAAGATGCTTACCACTCCATCCACCAATCGCATTTTGAACTCATCGCGTAAGGATGTACTGTTGCCCGGTGATTTTGTTTGAATTCACCTTGCAGCCCATTATGTTGTGCAAGCCTTGCCACAAACAATGGGTGTCTATAGATTGTCTAGGTCTCAAGTTTAGTTTGGTATTAAATAAAAACTGAAAGAAATTGCTGGCAAAGCTCAACAGGTCTGGCAGCATCTGTGGAGAAAAGTCTGAGTTAATGTTTTGGATCGAGTGACCCTTCCACAGAACAGTTCTGAAGGAGAGTCACTTGATCCAAAATGTTAGCTTTTCCAGCAATTTCTATTTTTGTCTCTGATTTACAGCATCCGCAGTTTTTTCAGTTTTTATTTAATACCAAACTAAGCTTGAGACCGAGACAATCTATGGACACCCATTGTTTGTGGAAAGGCTTACACAACGTAACGGGCTGCAAGGTGATTTCAAACAAAATCACGGGCAGCAGTACATCCTTACCTAATGAGTTCAATGCTTTCAACACTCACTTTGAACAGAAGGTCAGGGACCAATGTCACCTATCTCAACAGCCTCTGATACACCTGTACCTTCGTTCACCGCTGCATACATTAGTCAGCCTTCTTGAAGGTGAACCAATGGAAAGCAACTGGCCCAAATAGAGTCTCCTACTGTGCATTCAGATCCTGTGCAGACCAGCTGGCAGAAGTATTCACAGACACCTTCAGCTTCTCCTTACTACAATCTGAAGACCCCAACTGCTTGAAGAAGACCACCATCATCCCAGTGCCAAAGAAAAATCATGCAGCATGCCTTAATGACTACTGCCCAGCGGCTCTGACGTCCATCATTAAGTGTTTCAAAAGGTTAGTCATAACTCACTTTAACTCCAGCCTACCAAATTGCCTTGATTCTTTGCAATTTGCCTACTGGTGCAACAGGTCCACAGCAGATGCCTTCTCCCTGGCCCTACACAACTCCCTGGAACATTTGAATAACAAAGATACCTATGTCAGGCTCCTACTTATGGACTACAGTTCCACCTTCAACACTATAATTCCAAACAAACTCATCTCCGAACTCCAGGATTAGGCACCTGCTCCCGCCTCCATAACTGGATTCTCCACTTCCTGACCTACAGACCGCAGTCAGTACAAATAGGCAACGCCTCCTCCATTATAATCCACAACATTGGTGCCCTGCAAGGCTGCGTACTCAGTCCCCTACCATATTCCTTATATACACACACACACACACACACACACACACACACACACACACACACACACACACACACACAGTAATGTGGCCAAATTCTGCCCCAACTCCATTTACAAGTTGCTGACAACACCACCGTTGTAGGTCAGAACTCAAATAACGACGAGATGGAATACAGGAAAGAGAGACAGAGTGCTTATCGGCATGGTGTAAAGACAACAAATCTCTCCATCAACTTCAGCAAAACGAAGGAGCTGGTCATTGACTTCAGAAAGCAGAGTGGAGGACACTCCCCTACCTGCATTAATGGTCCTGATGCGGAGATGGTCAACAACATCAAGTTTCTGGGAATGATGATCACCAACAATCTCTCCTGGTCCACCCACATTGACATTATGGTCAAGAAAGCATAGCAACACCTCAACTTCCTCAGGAGGCTAAGGAAATTCAGCATGTCCACAAAGACCCTTAAACTTTTATAGATGCACCATAGAAAGCACCCAACCTGGAGGCATCACAACATGGTATGGCAACTGCTGTTCCCAAGACCAAAAGCAATTCCAGAGTTGCAAACACAGCTCAGTCCATCATGCAAACCTGCCTCCCTTCCACTGACTTTGTCTATATTTCCCGTTGCTTCAGGAAAGCAACTAAGACAATAAAAGACCCCATCCACTCAGGTTATACTCTCTTCCACCAGACAGAAGGTAAAAGTTTGTACACACATATGAACAGATACAAGAACAGCTTCTTCCCCACTATCACATTTTTGAATGGACCTCTTTAATGTTAATACCGATCACTCTTTGCACTTGCTCGGCAGCTGTAACAGTGTGTCTTGCACTCTGTTCTGCTACCCTGATAGACTTTATACAGTACAATCTGCCCATATAGCACATAAGACAACACTTTTCACTATACTTCAGTGCACATGACAGTAATAAAATCAAAAAGTAAGAATAGAGTTTCACTGCAAAAGAGCAGGGTTTTAGATAATATTCAGTCATATGGCACATTTTGTGTCTTTAGTCTATTTTTTGAATAAAATCATGTTGAATTGCAATTCAGCTTTGACATTTTGTTCATTTCTAGTACCCAAGCAAAAGCAGCTTACGTAGAAAGTGCCGAAGTGTCCAAAGCATGGACAACACAGTCATAACTAAATTATACTTCAATACCAAACACCAAGGAAGTTCAGGATTTGAATGTCAACTTTCAATTTTTTTGGAGCAGAAATTTCTTAAAAGCCTAACACTGTCTGCTAATGCAGTGGGGTTTGGAAATAAAGAAAATAAAATTGATAACACTTGTTATCCAGAAGTGAAATCTATTGAACTAAAAAACCCACAAGCAACCTGCAATCAGTGTAAGGTCATTTGAACATGTTTAACCATGAACGCTGTACTTAAGAATTTCAGAGTGACATAGCATTACAATACAATCCTGGTAATATCACTGAAGTGGTGATGGAATAATGGTAATCTCATTGGATTTGTAATCCAGAGGTCCAGACTAATGTTACGGGGAGGCAGGTTCAAATCCTACCAAGGTATCTCATGGAATTTAAAATTAATTAATAAATCTGAAATTAAAAAAAAACATTAGTAGTGGTAACCACAAAACCATTGTCACTTGTCATAAAACCCCATCTAGTTCAGCAATGTCAGTTAGGGAAAGAAACCTGTCATCTGTACCAGATCTTTGACAGCAGAACCACAGCACCCACTGCTCTGGTGTGACCTGGTAAACCACTCAGATGAAAAATAATTTGGAGTGGGCAACAAATTTGGGCCTTACCTCGCACACCTGGTAAAGCTGTATCGAGTTACAATTCCATCAGGTCAAAAGCATCATAAAAGTAAGTAGTGGACAGGGACAGAGCATTGAAAAAGGCAAAGTGGATGTTCAACGCCAGCACTGGATGCCTTTTCGCATTGTTCCTATTCACTTATGTTCACTGACTCAAATTGCCATACCTTAATACATTTTTCAGTTCTGAGGAAAGGTCAATAGACCCGAAGTATTAACTCTGACTTCACTCCACAGATGCTACCAGGCCTGCTGAGTTTTTCCAGCAATTTCTGTTGTTTAAAATACATGTCCTTCATTTATAGCGCTTCACACAAAATGATCTCTTAAACATATACAGCATTTATATACACACCAGTGGCACAATCAACTGTCATGACCTCATTCAAACCATCACGAAAATTTGAAGTGGCCAGTTAAGAGAAAAACAGCTACTCAATATTCAGACTTTTACAAAACTGATTGGAAAATTTAACATGAATTGTTTTGGGAACAAAGATCGGGGAAGACCAAGTATCAATCAGTGTTCTGAAGATCACTGATACTACCAGTTAGCATTTATTTACACAATAGTCAGTGCTTGAAACAACATGCAGACGAAGACACTTCAACATATTGACACATAGCCTTACCAAAACACAACTACAATAATATGCTGCAAAGTATTCAAAATGAATCAAGAAACACATTGCTGATACTTAATTCATTAATGACTTCAGAGTGAAGTCACTCCTAAGTAGCAGTGATAACAGTATGATTGAACAACACTTTTCAGTTTGAGGTAGAGAAGACCAGATCCAAGATTAGTGTTTATAACTCAAAGGATATGGAAACAGAGCTGGCTAAAGTAAACTGCAAAAATAAGTTAAGGGATAGGTCAGTAGAGATGCAGTGGCAAAGGCTTCGGGAGATATTTCAGAATACTTGGACAAGGTACGTTCTAGTGAAAAAGATAGATTCTAACAGAAGGGCATATAAACTGAGACTAACCAGAAAAGTTAAATATAGCATCAAATTGAAATAACAAGCATGTAATTCTGCAAAAACAAACAGCAAATCAAAACGTCGGACAGAATATAAAAAGCAGCTAAGAATGACAGCTAGAAATATCAAAAACAAATAGTAAGGATTTATATTAGCATCTAAAAAAGCAGAAGAAAAAGAAAAGTGAGCACTAGTCCTCTGGAGTGCCAAGGAATTAAAAAAGAAAATTAAGGAAATGCCAGGTAAATTAAAACATATTTTGTACTGTTTTCATTGTAGGGAAGTTTACAGAACATTCCAGAAATAACTGTGTTTCAGGTGGTGAAAAGGAGGGAGGAGCTTAGAAACATTTACAATCACCCGGAAAAGTACAAAAGAAAACAAACAGAACTAAGCTGAAAAATTCAGAGGTGTTATGGACTTTGTCCTACAGTTTCACAAGAGGCTGCTGGAATTGTAGAGGCATTGCTTTTAATTTTCAAAAATTCTTTAGATTCTGGAAAAGTCCTATTAGATTAAAAAATGATGAATTTGACTTCTTGATTCATTAAGGTGGTAAACAGAAAGCAGGAATCTAGAGCCAACTAATAACATCTTTGATAGGAAATATGTTGGAATTTTTTTTGAGGAGGGTATGGTTAGTCACTTAAAAATCGCAGTGCAAATAGGCAAAAGTTAACATGACTTGTGAAAAGGAAATTGTTTAATTAACTTACTGAACTTTTTTGACTGCAACTAGATTTTCAGAATGCATTGACTAGGTGTCACATATAAGGCTACTATGGAAAATAACAGCTGATGTTGAAGGCGGTAACATCGCATGAAATGGTCATTTGGTCATGCAGAGCTTGAGTATTGATGAAAATGATGGCACATTTTGTCAAAACCTTTTGCCTTGCAATCCCTTGACCAAGTTTTTCCTTGAACTGATATTCTTAGGAATTGTCCTGATGCATGCAAGATGATAAACTTTGACAAAATCTGTCTTTTTTCAGCAATAACAAAGTGAATAGAAGAGCAGTTAGCTAACAGGAAACAAGTAGACATAAATGGATTATTTTCAAGCTGTAATTGTGATGAGTAGAATGCCACGGGGATCAGTGCTGGAGCATCAATTATTCAGTTTATAGTACTGATCTGAACAAAGACAGTTTATCTTATGACCAAAGATTGCACAGACTGGACCTGCATCCACTGGAATTCAGAAAAGTAAACGGTGATCTTATTGAATCAAGCAAGATCCCTGAAAGGATGTGGCAGAGTGGGTGCTGAAAGGATATCTCGCCCTAATGGGACAGACTAGAACTAGAGACAGAGTTTAAAAGTAAGAAGCCTTCCATTCAAAATGAAGATGAAAAATATGGTTCCTCTCAGAGAATCACGAGTCTTTGAAACTCTCCTCCCCAAGGTGTTGGGTGCAAGCCATTGAATATTTTTAAAACACAAATTAAAAGGCAGTTAGATTCTTGACTAACCAAGGTTATTTGTAGTGGTGCAGCGAAAGAAATCTGAAGTTGACAGCACAATCAGATCAGTTGTGATCTTATTGGATGGCAGAACAGAGCAATCTCAAGGGGCCTAAAGACTCCACTCCTGCTCCTAATTCATATGTTCATTTGTGATTCCACACCAACAGTTTTTCCCCCTGATGGCAGGCTCAATTCCTAGGAATGAACATTCAGCAGAACTCTTCAGGTTGGGGACCTCTCATCAGAAATGGAAGAAGTTTAAATTTAAACATCCTAGAATACTACAGAAATGCTTTTAGTAACCACCTAGCTTGGTTTAGATTAGAACAGTCATTTATTGTCATGGGTATATTTTGCAAGAATGCAGTGAAAAGTGTTTAAGTTACCATACCGTGGCACCTATATTAATAGCAGAAGGCATAGATAGAAAAAAAATTGAAGACAAAGTCCATCTTAGTTCAATTCACAGCTTCTGTTCAGGAAAAGACAATACCGCTGCCAGATCGCGCCACTGGAATAGTTTGTGAAATGAGCACCATTGATTTTGATTGTTCAAAACGCAGTTAGAAGTTGTTGCGGGGCAGTTAAAAATAGTTGAACGCAAAAGTTTTGTTGCAGTGAATGACTCTCCGGTGCCCCCAGATCTTTTTCAGCAAGGGAGAAAAAGGCACTTTAAACTTTATGAACTGGAGGGAAAGGGGTTAAAATGCATCCATTCCTTCCCCAATTTTTCCTTTATCCCACCCTCAAAATATAACAAAAAATACTTTACTTCATATATCTTGTACAGCAAGACTGCTATAATATCTACAGGCAAGTTTACAAGGTCAGTCATAGTCACTCTGAATTAAATCAGTGCAATAGAAACTCTGCCCCAGGAGACTAGGCAAGGGAAGAATGACAACACATGGAAATTGTTTATGACTTTTCACAGCTTATGAATTCAATGTCACCCACACAGCCAGCTTACCGCACAGTAAACGCATAGAATGATTATGGATTATACACACACAAACATGTATTTTTATTGTAAGAAGAATAAATATTAGATGTTGAACAAAAGGTTAAATCTATCTTATCTGCAGTACACTTCATGTGAAAAAAAACAGAACTCACCTTGTGGGCCTTCATTAATTCAAAGATGCCATCCTCAACTGTACATTTCAACCCTGTTCAAAACGAGACTAGGCCTTCATTTGCTGGGTCAATTACACCAAAAGTTGGCAGTAGTTTACAGACTACTTATGCAGCAAACACCTTTCATGCTGCTGATAAATACTGCTAGGATTGCTGGCCTTCACTAGTAATACACATTATTTCAGACAGCAATTTCATGTATAATTTCATTCCTATTTGTTCCATGAACATAGAAGAAACCTGACACCAGTTCTTTGAGATGCAGCCAATTGTAGCAAAACAGTTTTCCTAGTACTACATTTCTATTAGTATTACAAAATATATTAGAGTTCAGCCCCTTTACTACAATATTAGCAAGTTAGGGAAGGTCTATATAGGCCTGCAATTGAAAAAATTGCTTCACTTCAGCCTTAACAACTATTCTCAGTTAGTAGGTGATTAAAAGAAATAACTGGCAGGAAAGGGCCGTTTGAGCAAGAAGTAGCAGTTTTATGAGAAGCTCAGTCCTAATAGTGTAAATACTTGAAAGTATCCACACAAACTCAGGGTTGAATCTGAAATATCAAAGTGAATAGTTTCAGCTTCAACTGGGAGAAGTGCAAGAAGCCGAATATCCAGAAAGCAGCCATTTACCCTATTAGCAACACCATAAGATAAATAGGACACAAAGTATAGACAAAAAACTTCTCTAAGAAACGTACATGGTGCCTTTCATTATCTCAGGACAACTCAAAGCATCTTACAGATTACATTTCTGGAGAGTAGTCATATGATGCAGAAATAGATTGCATGTCATAAAGTTCCTCAAACAGAATGTGTAATTGACAATTTGCTCTAGCAATGTTGGTCAAGGGAAAATGACCATGATACCAAGAAGCATTGACCTATTCTTCTTCAAATAACGTTACAGGCACTTTTACTCCAGTGAACATTGGTCTCAATTTAAATCCCAATGGGAAGACTATCTTTAACACGGCTGCACTCCCTCCGTACTCCACTGGAATATCAGCTTAGATTTCGTCCTCAAGTTTCTGAAATGGAACCCGAATCCTCAACGCTCCAACTCAGAAGCGTATGATCATGTCATAGCTAACAATGCTAGATACAAGTTCCAAAAACCTGGACAGGATCAAGACAGTACACGAACCTGAAGACGAAAGAGTCAGAAAAAACAAACCTGTCACAAAGGAGGTCTTAGAGAATATAAAGTTGGATAAATCTCTAGGACCTGATCTAATGCATCGCAGAATGTTGTCGGAAGTAAGAGAGGGAATTACAAGACCCCTTGCAGAAATATTTGTATCATCTATAACTTTGGGTGAGGTGCCTGTTGACTGGAGGGTGGGTAATGTTGTACTTTTGTTTAAGAAAGGTTGTAAGGTGAAATCAGGAAACTATGGACCTGTGAGTCTGACTTCGCTTATGGGTAAATTGTTGAGGGGGATTATAAAAGATGGGATTTATGGTCATTTAGAGAGCCAAAAATTGGTTAGGGATAGTCAGCATGTGTCTCAAACTTGACTAAGTTTTTGGAGGAAGTTACCAAAAAAATTGACGACAGCAGAGCAGTAGACATTGTTTATTTGGGTTTTAGTACAACCTTGACAAGGTTCCGCAGGTAGATGAAATTGGTAAAGTTAGGTCACATGGGATTCAGGGTCAGCTTGCAAAGTGGATACATAATTGGCTTAATGGCAGGACATAGTGTGTAATGGTGGAGGGTTGCTTTTCGGACTGGAGGCCTGTGACCAGCAGTGTTCCAGAGGGATTGGTTATGGATCCTCTTGTTTATCATTTACATAAATGATTTGGATGAGAATACAGTAAGCATGGTTAGTAAGTTTGCGATGACACCAAAATTGAAGGCATTATAGACAGTGAAGGTGGTTTTCTAAGATTACAAAGGGATTTCGATTAAATGGATCAATGGGCTGTAAAATGGCAGATGGAGTTCAATCCAGATAATTGCAAGGTATTGCATTTTGGTACAACAAACAAGGGTAGGGCTTATACAATTAACGGTAGGGCATTGTGTAGTGTAGAATAGAGGGACCTAGGGATGCAGATACATAATTCTTTAAAGTTGACGTCATGTACAGACAGGATGGTTAAAAGGACATTGGCATGCTTACCATCATTGCTCAGTCCTTTCAGTATAGGAATTGGGAAGTCACGTTCAGTTTGTACAGGACATTGGGGGGGCATCTTCTGGAATACCGAGTCCAATTCTGGTCGCCCAGTTATAGGAAGGATATTATCAAACTAGAGAGAGGGTTCAGAAGAGATTTAAAAGGAAGTTGCTGGGTGTGGAAGGTTTGAGTTATAAAGAAAGGCTGGATAGGCTGGTACTTTTTTCACTGGAGCGTAGGATGTTGAGAGATGACCTGACAGAAGTTTATAAAATAATGAGAGGTATAGATTGGGTTGATTGTAGCTGTCTTTTCCCTAGGATGGAGAATTTCAAGACTAGGAGGAATATTTTTCAGGTGAGAGGAGAGAGATTTAAAAAAGACAATGCAATTTATTTTTTAACAGAGGATGGCTCGCGTGTGGAATGAGCTTCCTAAGTGGTGGATGTGGGTACAATTACAATGTTTAAAAGACATTTGGATGAGTACATGAATAGGAATGGTTTGGAGGAATATGGTTGGAGCAGTCAGGTGGGAGTAGTTGAGTTTGGGATTATGATCGGCATGGACTGGTTGGACCGAAGGGTCTGTTTCTGTGCTGTATGACTATAACAAGACGACAGTATTAAATCCAGAAGGTAACAATCTAATATTTTAAAGCTTTCAGCAATTTAAGAACTGTCATATAGAATATGCATCTTATTTCAAACACTCACTTTGCACATTAATGGTTTCTGAATGTTCTGCCCTATTTGCCAGTGGAATGAAAAGTTGCTATGCAAGTGGCGATATTTTCTCAGCCCATTCACATGATAATTGCGAGCATCAACATAAATAACAACAGCTTGGGAGTTACCAATGAAACAAAGCTGGGCCAAGCATGTAAATACAGTAGCTACAAAAGCAGCTCAGAGGCTGAGTTCTGTGCAAGTAAACTCTCCAGTCTCCCCAAAGGCTGTCCATCATCTACAACGCACAAGTCAGGAGTAATCCCTCAAGGATGCTGATAATGGGGATTCAACCTAATATGGATATTATTAACCACTTACCCACACAAGCCTGAATGATGTCCAAGTCTTGTTTGCAGACCCAAATGTTACAGTATCTGAGGAATTACAGAATTGACATCAAGCATTCCCCACTTTTGATCTTATAATGAAGGGATGGTCACTGATGAGACGATGGAAGATGGAGTTGTGTCTAAGGCACTCCCCTGGGGCTGAAACAATTGCATCCAACAACCACAAACATCGTTCCTTCATGCTAGGTAGGAGTGCAACCAGTAGGCGATGTTTTACTATCAATCTCAGTTTTGCTATGACATATTAATGACACACCCAGACAAATTCTGCAACGACATCAAAGTAAGTCACACATTGTCCAAGCATGGTCAGAAGAGGGAAATTCCAAAGGTGAGCAAAGTTTGCGATGAGATCTGAAACTAAGTGTCCCGGCAGATACCAAACTGAGCATCAATGAGCAGCTAATTCATCGGTATCACTTGACAACACTGCCACTGACATATTCCATTGCTTGGCTCATGATTGAGAGGAGACTGATGAGGCTGTAACTGGTTAGATTGGATTTGTCATGCTTTTTGTGGACTGGACGTACCAGAAAATTGCCAATTTGTCAGGCAGAAGCCGTGTTACAACTATACTGAAACAGCTTGGCGATGGATACAACTATCCCTAGAGCACGGATCTTCAACAATACAACTAAGATGTCAAATTATGATTTATGTCCAATGCTCAGTCATTTTCTGCTATCACGCAGAATGAAACAAATTAGCTGAATCCTGGCTTCCGGAATGGACGTGATGTTAGCAGACAGCCTATCGGTCCATTCAAATTCTGCCTGAAAACAGTTGCAAATGGTTGCAGTCTTGCCTGTTACATCTTGCCGTTACAACTATTAAAGATGGACATGATAACAGTGCCTCCTTCTTTTGTTAGTTACTGAATTGTCCACAATCACATATGTTTGGATAGGCAGGTTTACAGAGCTACACGTCCCATCTGTAATCTGTCCAAAGCTCCAGTCTAAAGGAGACTACTTCTGCTTAATATGCATGCAGTCTTGTGTTTTAGCACTTCATTTTCAGTTATCCCTGGTACTGACCCCCAGCATTTCTTCTCTATACCCCTCAATGAGCCAGGTTTGATCATCTTGATTGACGGAGGATTGCTGCATGAGGTGCCCAGTTTTTAGCTGTTAGATCTATCATAGTTTGCACAAAGATAGGTTAATGAGGGCAAGCACAAGCATATGATCCTTCGTGATAGTTCTCTTCCAATCTGCCACTGGCACAGTCTAACAGCTATATGCTTCAGGATTTGGCTAGCTTGATCACTACTGGTGTTGGCTAGCCATCTTTGGTGACGAATATTGAGGTCCTTAAGTGTACCCTCAGTGGCATTCAACATTGAGGAGCACTGATTGATTAGCTGACATAGGACAGCAGGTGATAATTTGCAGTAGTTTTCCCTTCCCATTTTTGACTTGATGCAATGAAACTTCATGGTGTTCAGCATCAATGCTTGGACACTTGTGACAACGAATTCCACACATATTCTTGATCAATAAGGGAACCAGGCTTTCTTGGGATAATATACGAAAGTGGAGTTGATGTTATGAGATCAGCCATGATTTCACTTAATGGTAGAGTAGACTATTCAGCCCATTCAGTCTGCTTTTGCTCCTTCGATTTATAGTAATGGAGCAAGTAAGGAAAAAAAGGTCTTGAGAAGGTGTGAATTGGAATAGCAGAATTGTCAACACAATTTTCCCAGCCTTTCCAATAACTGCCTCAATACAAAATCTGGCCAAAAACTTCTGCAACATCAGTCTAAAGGCAGCCACGTAGACTAAAACAAACTTCTCCATTTTAACTCCATTGAGAAACGTCGAGCATTTTCCAACAAGCTTCAAGTATGCAAACTCCTCTCTTTGGACAGTTTCTTCAATCAAAGCAATACTTCTATATTGTATTATAAATGTTGCACCATGCAAAAATCACTTGAGTATTCAAGTATCTTTACCCTCCAACAGGGGAGTTACTCTCAATTGAAATTAATGCAATCCCTGTCAAAGGTTCTGTCAATCTACAGCAAGTTCGCTGCTTCATGAGCAAAAGTACAGAATCATAGAATCCCTACAGTGTGGAAGCAGGCCATTTGGCGCATCAAGACCACATTGACCTTCCAAAGAACATCCCACCCAAACACCCCCACCCTATCTCTGTAATAGATAGCTAATCCACCTAACCTACAATTCCCTGGACATTGTGGACTATTTTAACATTGCCAATCCACCTACCTTGCACATCTTTGGACTGTGGGAGGAAACCACCCAGATAGCGGGAGAATGTGTAAACTCCACACGGACAGTCGCCCAAGGGTGGATTCCCACCTGGGTCCCTGATGCTGTGGTAACACTGAGCCACAATGCCGCTAATTAGAATTAGTAATCAGAAATAAAATGACCCTTATGGCCAAGATAAAAACTCTGTACCAGCTTTCATTTTGTTATGTGGGAAAAATGTACTGGCAAAATTGCAGCTCATAACAGATACTGACCGCTGGTATTGGAGCACCAGCAGCTTACTGCCAAACTGTTCAAGACGAGTGTGATGCGAGCAAGTTTTTATTGTGCACCCTTAGCTGTCCAAGCATTATGGTGGGGCATCTTTATAATGATTGCACCCCTTGTGGTAATGAAAACTTGGTACTGATTGTCAACAACAGAGTAGCTTGGCACTAAACATATATTTATTTTTCAGTCCCATTTAAACCAGACTAGATACAGGTGATCGGCATCTTTAAAAGGGTGTAACACCCCAACGCTACAATGAGCTTTCAGCTTAATCAACCACACAAGAAACGAAAGCTACAATTACAGAGTTTAAGTGATTCAAATAACAAATCAAACTATTGATTTCAGACTTCTAACTTCTTACTATAATTTCAAATCTCATTCTGTATGCTGTATCTACATTTCATAAACCTGTTGAGAGACGAGTTCTCAGAAATCTTAGTCTCTACATATTAAAACTTTGATTGTCTTTAATCGACGCATTCCACCTGATGGCAAATCCCTTAAATATTTAAGAAAACTATTGTTTATTCTTAACACTTCATGCGCCTCTTTATCCACATTAGCCTCCAATGCCCTTCAATCAGTTATGATCTTGCCTGAATGAATTTCCATCCTAAATTTACACTTCTTAAACATGCCCAACATTTCTACTGTAGATCTCCAAGTTCATAACATATTTCAATGTTGAACTGGAAACAAATTAAGTCTGCTCCTTTTTAAAATTTAGTAGCTATCAATTTTTTCAAATTTGATTTTAATATCATTACTGAATCCATGTCATACTTAAATATTATTTCCTAGTTATTACCAGAGTCAAAATAAATGAGACTCTCAAATTTTTTTTGCCATTTGACAGAATAGATAAGAATTCAACGTCCCATTATCTTCAAAAAAAATCCATTGCTTACATTTCCTTCATTATTATACAATCAATATACAGGCAATTGAAACCCTACAATTAGTGCGATGTTCTCAGTCACTCCTCACTTTCATCACTGACCTTCCAGCACACTTATCTGCTTAAGTTACCTATGAAGTGCATTGTCAATTAGTGTTATGAAGCTTAAAGTCACACATTAGCATTAAGGGTAAAACTACCAGAGCCAAACAATGAGGAAGGTGAAAGCAAAGAATTATTGCAAACTTCTAAGCCATTTGTCACAGTAGGTCATCTTCTGTCTTTATTTTAGTATACATCATAGCACAGTACCTGTGCACAGCTGTCTACAAATTTCTGATGCATATTGCACTGATGTGCATAATGTTTGGAAAGTCATAACCCTACAAAAGAAAATCCCACAGGAAACACT
Organism: Rhincodon typus; assembly: GCF_021869965.1. Lineage (NCBI taxonomy): Eukaryota > Metazoa > Chordata > Chondrichthyes > Orectolobiformes > Rhincodontidae > Rhincodon > Rhincodon typus. Next base: position 34,275,385 of record NC_063353.1, on the reverse strand, counting down.
AAATAAAATGCAGTAAAATTTGTTAAATCATGTACAAAATATCTCAATGCTGGACTAGTCGAGTGATACAAAAAATGACTACCGTCAAAACAAATTAAAATTCAGATGGGGAGTTACAGGTCAAACTGCTTTTTAATGGAACTACTTTCCGCTAACATTAAATTTAGACCTCTTTCATCAACTACTTAAGACTTGCAACAATACTGAGGCCCAAAATCAACTGTCTATTGGCAAAGAGATGTCAAGTAAGATAGCTAACCGAGAAGAAAACGCGCAAGTGAAATTTCAATAATCAATCTGCTTTGTTAATTTCAGCCAAACTTTATCAATAGCAAACATTTAAAGTGAACACGCCTGTTTCAATCTTTAGCTAAGGAACATTTGTGACTTTGTGACTATATGTATTACAGATGTGAACGACTAAAAAATGTTTATGCCAGTATACATTGATGTATCAATATCCCCCACGAAGCAAACAACTTGTCTGGCTAAAGAGACACATCACAACAGACGTGGCATAACCTCACATACATTCCTGTAGCTAGTTGATGTTTAGAAGCAAAACATATCCCTTTTGATATATTATTATATTCTACCAAAGATATTTTGTTCATCTGTTTAAGTGAGAAGTACAGCATGATTTCTTGAAAGAGTCATACAGCACGGAAACAGATCCTTCCGTCCAACTTGTCCATGCCGACTAGATAGCCTGAACTAATCTGGTCCCATGTGCCAGCATTTGGCCCATATCCCTCTAAACCTTTCCCATTCCTGTACCCATCTAGATGCCTTTTAAATGTTGTAATTGCACCAGCCTCCACCACTTCCTCTGGTAGCTCGTTCCATACACGCACCACCCTCTGCAAGAAAAGGTTGCCCCTTAGGTCCCTTTTAAATCTTTCCACTCTCACTTTGAACCTATGCCCCTGAGTTTTGCACTCCCCTGTCACAGGAAGGAGAACTTGGCTGCTCACCCTAACCATGCCCCTCATGATTTTATAAATCTCTATAAGATTAACACCCAGCCTCCGACACTCCAGGGAAAATAGCCCCAGCCTACTCAGCCTCTCTATAGCTCAAATCCTCCATTCCCAGTAATATCCTTCTAAATCTTTTCCAAACCCTTTCAAGTTTAACTACATCTTTCGTATAGCAGGGAGACTAGAACTGAACCCAGTATTCTAAAAATGGCCTAACCAATATCCTGTACATCTGTCAATATTTCCCCTGTTGTATTATCAAGGTAATGGTGAAGCTAGAGCACCTGGGTACGGTCATTAAAACCTCCTGAAGTATTCAAGTGCAAGGGTCTCTCCGTATTCCGGGAAGGTTACCAGTCTTAACCTCAAGATCACACTTCGTCAAGACTGCCTACAGTTCACAGCGAATCAAAGGATTTGTTCACATTTGATAAACATTACAGTAATTGATTACACTGTTTTACTAGTTTCATAACAATGCAGCTCATGTAAATGGGCTTGACAAGCTATTAGATTATGAAGAATAAAGCTGGTGAGAAGGCAGATGCGATCAAAGAAAAGGAGTCTTATTGGCCCTCGCTGGCTTCATACTTTTAAAAAAGACTTGTTTCCATGTTAACTTTACAGAAACATAGCTTCTTTGGTTGATCTGGGTGCCAAGGACAATTCAAATTATTGTACGCCACTCCACCACTTTTTTTGACACTGCACATTCAGACTGATGTTTGAGGCTTTTGCAGACAATCTGAACTTACTTCAGTCATGACACAGTCTTTATGACAAAATGGTGACCTTCATCTCCCAGTCCCTCCATCTCAACTAACCCATAACAAGGTCTTCAAAAAGGCCAAACTCATCAGCATTGCCCCTTCAGGCATCTCTCAATTACTGAATAATTGAAAAGTTGATAAAATGTGATTAATTTGAATTAGGTTAGAAGTGGGGTGCTAGCATTTCAAAATTGAGAGCACACCAGTCCAATCACGAAATGATGATCGTGCAATCCAATGGAATTCTAGTTAATACTTGGTTTCAATTTGAATACAAAACAGATAAAAAATGAACAGATCATCCTCAGTTGGCACATAATTTCAATTAGTTTATTTCATAGCATCTCAATACATAATTAAATCCCTTGTAATACAAGCAAAAAGCCATTATTAAAGCATTGGTACAAACTATCTTACTGTGCATAAAATGGTTGCTCTTCTCACTTGGAAAATAGCAACTACATTCAAAGCAGCATAATAGCTGAAAGAAGCAAAAAAATTAAATCCAACTCCTCATTCTCTTTTAAATTAAAATCATAACTTGTCTGCAGGTGCTTTAAACTTGATACTAAACAAGGAAGTAGACATCTTTTCTTCCTGGTACAAATAAGGAAGTGTTCTGCTCATCTTTCTCACAGACCATTATCGTTAACTACAACTTGTAAGAATTACTCACACTGCATGTCCTGTAGCACCCATTAAGTTTAGAAAGCCCAGTGACCTGGGGCAGAAGTCAAGTCCCACAACAAATAATTTACCCCAACTGCAAAACATAGGGCACAGTTTCTATATTAATGCTTATGGGAACCTGCAAACTGGACAATAGTTGGAACTGAACAATGAATGCATTTTCAGCCTGATTTGAGAGTAATTTGGTTGCATCATAATAATGTGCTGCAGAACCTGCACCAAATTAAGAATAAAGAATATATATCCTAATGCTATCAAGTTAAAAGATCATCCACAGTCATCACATGCTGAGGCTAGGAACCCAGCTACTGGAAAAGAACTGAAATTAGCAGCAGTCTTCCAACAAAATTCCAGCCTGACTGAATGTTGAGCATACATCAGCACTAATACACAGCCCTGCAAGCATCTTTCAAGTGTATCTTCAGGCAAAAAAATGTTCTAATTATCAACACATTTCCCAAAAGGTGTGCGTACCCATAATTATTTACTTTGTTAATTTCTGCACTGGTCAATGTTCGCTGAGACTTTGATTTCAAATGCAAGCTTTTGTTATTAGATGATAGTTAACTCAAAGAACATAAATAAGGAGAACTATTCTGGTCTTCATGATGCCAAACTTCATTAATGTCTTGGTTCTGAGGAATCAGGAGAAAGAGAGTCATACCCAATTCAAACTGTTAACTCTATTTCTGTTGAGTCTCTCCAGAATTCTCTGTGTATGTTTCATTAATGTCTTTGCTGTAACACCAATATGGTTAAGGGGAGAGTATTCTGTTGCACTCTTGACTCCAAAAACATACAATGTACCACTATGACCGACAGTCAGCAATATCAACAATGATGTGTTTTCTACTGTTGAGTCATATCCAACATACATTATAATTGTTTTGTTACTTCATCAGTAGTTAGGGTCTGAGAACTTTACCAAGGCAAGCTGCTGAAAACATATTCATATTCTCCCTTCCTGATCCTACACTTCTTTTCACAAGTGGAGCGGTTGAAATCTCGGAATCAGCTGATGTTGCATTTATCCACATCCAACTGAGTGAGACTCCACCTTTAGACATCATCTAAGATTCACCATTTAGCCTAATAAATCAAAAAACAGCCATCTGGAGATCCTGCAATATTTTATTACATACAAAAATAACTAAGCAAAGCCCAAATCTTTCTGAAAGGCAAGAGCACATTCTTTTAATGCCTCAACCAGCTTGAATTTCCTTAAAAAACCAAATGAGGGACTAATGAACATTAATTTTCTGATTCAAAGACACATTTGTAATCAGGTATTATACACAGGGTTAATGAATCCACACTTTAAAGTCATTCACCATACATGAAGCATTCTGCCATATTTCTGCCACAAGACACTTTTCTCCTAGCTTTCCTGGATGCTGAATCAGACTATGCACAGTCTACCCTCTGCATCAAATAAGTATTTTGACCCAAAGCCCAGCAGAGAAAAAAAGAATGATAAAGAATTTGACATTGATAAGCTATTTTGCCTGCATACGGTTATGTTGTCGGATATCGCAGATAATTATAGTAGAACAGGTCGAAATACAAGAGCTACCATTATCCCACAACCAACACTCCAAGTCTAAAAAATATTTTCAATCTCAGGGTAAAAAAATTTTTATTGCATCCTGCCAGGTCACTTTTGGCACCATACATTGGCTTAGCACAACTAAAAGCAACTCCAAACACTATCAATAGATGAACAGCTGTTCTGAAAAAGGAACAAATCCTCTCAAAAAAGGAAAAAAAAAGTGAATGATCATTCAGTGATTATTAAAGTCATCAGAAAGTCAATTCTGCTTTTGCATGTGGATTCTACAGTAGAGTTTTCCAGTTTGACATTAAAGAAAGTCACAGCAGTAATCCATGAGGCAACATTCAGCTTTGACTGTAATCAACTGCAACACAAAACCTCAATTAGTGCAGGATTTAAACCAATTATGTCACTGCAGCAAAAAAAACTCCAAAAAGAAAAAAATGCAGTGCTTCTCTCTTCTGGATCTCTAAACCCAACAGCAAGCCCTGACACCAATGAAGTGACACCAGCAAAATAATCAATTTAAACAGTAAGATCATCTTTAATGGCGCAAAGAGCAGAAAGAAAGCTGATATCAAGTTAAAGCGTCCGGAAACAGCTGCCTTGATAAAGATGGCTCAGCAGTAGGTAAACTAAGTTAAAGCATCCTGTACACCAGAAAAGTTTATTTTATTTTGAAGTTGATTTCTCTCTCTCCTTCTCCCTCTTAGCAGCCTCCGTCTCCCACTCTCCCTGCGGCCTTCCAATACTGTGACTTGTCAAATCTCTGCGAGGTAATATCATTGGCTGCATCCACACACACACGATGGCCATTTTGCACTATGATTGATCACTGTTTTTAAACCTAACAGTTTGTAACAGCAGATACTGGGTAATATTTGTAAAATTGCTTGAAAACAGCTTTTGATAGAGAACTAAATGTCTTGCTCATTCCTCAAAGACAATGTTTCACAGTATACGTCCTCCTTTATGAGTGCAAAAATGCAATGTCCCCTCATTACCTGCATTCTAACATCCAATTGCATAATCTGGAGGACTATCGTCTGCTCAACTGTTGCTAGAGAAATAGTTGGTGAACATTAGCCCTCTTAAGTAACAAGATTAAAGATTTTTGGGGTACATTTCGCGTTCAAGTTCGTACAAGCATTTATACAGTATCATGATTAAGTCCGGGGACAGATTATATGCCACTGTTTCCCATACGATCCACAGTAAAAAGTATATTACAGCATAACAGGAGGGTATTTAGCCCCTCCTGCCTATTCCAAATATGTCAGTACTGATATAGACCCAAACTCAAGTTTCAGCATTTGCTCATAACCCTTGAAAGCCTCACCAAATAAAAAAAAATTATCTTGACCCCAAAAGTCAGAGTTTACTCAGCACACAGTCCTGTTTAACTGGAAGACAAGTTCACATTTCCAATATTATGCATGAAACTGAATTCATCCTTGGATGACTGGAATGCCCTTTCATTTGTATTCTCCAATCAGCAGAAATTGTTCCTCTGAATCAACCCTGTTTGATTACTTTATAAATTCTAAGCATTCTAACTGTTCCTATCCACCCAATTTTGAATTTCATCGTGTCAACAGTGTAAACAGCAGCAGCTACATAAAAATATAATCATGGAACAACCAGCTGTTCACATTCTGCCAATCAAGCCAAATTTCAATGAGTCTTATTTCGTAAAATTATAATAAAAATGTTAGCAACTTCCCTCATATTTCTTTCAATACTCTAAATGAAAACAATATGGTTTCAATTCATCAGTGCAAAAGCTTTCAAGGCCTAGGGTCTTTATTTCCAGATATATGAACATCTTGTTCAAGAAATGCTACCACAATGGTGTTCCTGCCATCTTGTGGTATTTAGATGACAGTGAAAGTAGCAATGAAATTAAAATATTCCACATTTAGCAGCAAGATCTTTTTAATGCTCTTGATACAGTTACCCCTACAGCAACTCAATAGCAAGCATATGTTCAAACACTTTCAATTTGGGAGGTTGCCTTGGGAGTCTAGACCAGAAACAGAATGTTCTCTCGTCTTCAAAAGCAAGGAAATGTCTTGCTTATTAAGTTCTAGACTACTGACAAGTATAACAAAGGTGAACAGAATAGCATAACTAATCTTGCCAAAGCTGTGAAATGGCAGTAAGTGGAGGAGTGATATATAAGGAGCAATGAGAGGCAATGCAAGAGAAAGGGCAATGCAGGGCAACATGAAGAGGGCTGCACTGTAGGAGGGGCAAAGTAAGATGATGCGAGTAAAAGGGTGAGGCAAGATGGTGCAAGGGCAGTTGCGATGCAAGTCAGCCCAATGGATGGGGCATGGCAGAATGTAGCAAGCAGGGATGACACAAGAGGAGGTGGGACATGACGATATGTTAAAACTTTTTAGATACTTTGTCTTCTCACAGTAATTTGAGATATACAGAGCACTTTTCAGGTCAAAAAATGGTAGTCTCTGGCCCATTTACATGATACACAACACACTACCTGATCTAGATAATCACTATCCTACACAGGAACTTCAATGTACTCCATTTCTAAGTCAACAGGTTAAAGAAGCTATTTCATGCTGCTACAATGCAGTGGCTACACAATTGGCACCTTATAACAATACAATGCTAACATCAGTCCAAAACAGCACTTCGCCTGCTGGATAAACAAACAATGTTGTGTACGAATTTCGGTGCCAGAGCAACTGTCTATGTAGACACACAGGCCAATGTCCTGGTTAGCTGAGAAGAACCG
>NC_063353.1:34219482-34268132 GCF_021869965.1 Rhincodon typus | reverse complement strand
TCCACACACCAGACCCTGTTATCACATAGCCTGCCATTACACACTACCCATTGTTAGTCATTAACAGTCACCATTTAACAGCTATGCACTATCCTAGCTAGAACATTATCAGCTCCTTTGTCTATCCAACTGCTCTTCTCTCTCTTTGGCTCTACCCCTTATCCTATTGTTTACTCCCTATTTTCTGCATATAAACCAATGTTTTTCCAGCTACCATCGGTTCCGAGGAAGGGTCACCGGACCCGAAACGTTAATTCTTTTTTTCTTCACAGGTGCTGCCAGACTTGCTGAACTTTTGCAGCAACTTCTGTTTTTGTTCATGAAATAAGTCTAATCTAATTTCTACTTGTTTCAACGTGACCAAAGCTGGGAACTGAACATTTACAAGTAGTTAACATTTCAGAAGATAAGCAGAAAGAAAAAGGAGATGGGCATCACTTTTTTAAATAAAGAATGACATCAGTACTGAGGTGAGAAATGATCTTGGGTTTTGGGAAAATAGATTGAAAAGTAGTATAGTAGATAAGCAGTGGCAGAAATGTAAGGCAAGATATCATAATTCTCAATGAAGATATATTTAAGTGGTAAAGAAATACTCTACAAGAAGAATGAATTGTCCATGGCTAACTAGAGAAGTTTAAGGATGTTATTCAAAATTAAAAAAAATTTTACTAATAGTATCATCAGAGAAATATTACGAGGCAAACTCATAAGACTAAGTCCTGAAAAATACTGTGGCTCTGATTTAAACTACTGAGTCATAATCTTGTATGCCATAAATTCTCCAGATGAAAAAAATTCAACACAAGGGTCCCGACCCAAAACGTCATCTTTTCTACTCTTCTGATGCTGCCTGGCCTGCTGTGCTCCTCCAGCTCCACACTGTGTTATCTCTGACTCCAGCATCGGCAGGTCTTACTATCTCTGATTTCATTTTAGTTTTTTTTTCTTTTATTTTAATTTTACTTTTTCTATTTCTCACTTTGTACATACTGTTACTCCAATTCACTCATTCATATCATTCCCTTTCTGGTTATAAAAGGTTCCATTATACTATTTCAAAACAGAGCCATTATCCTGACTGATGTTTATTTTTCAATCAACATCACAAAAAAGCATATTAAGGCATAGAATCATAACCATACAGTTCAGAAGAGGCCCTTTGGCCCATTGAGTCTGCGCTGACAAAAACTACTCTAAACCATTTTCCAGCACTTGGTCCACAGCCTTGAACACTATGCTGTTCAAGTGTTCATCCAAGTACTGTTTAAAGGTTTTGGGGTTTCCTGCCTCAACTATCCTTCCAGGCAGTGCACTCTAGATTACCACCATCCTCTGTGTTAAAAACCTTTTCCTCAACTCCCCTCTAAATCTTGTGCCTTTCACCTTAAAATTATGCCCCTTTTTATTAACCCTTCAACTAAGGGAACAGCTGTTTTCTACTCACCCTGTCCATGCCTCTCATTATAGTATACACCTCAATCATGTACCCTTCTCAGCTTTCTCTGCTTTACAGAAAACAATCTGAGACCAACCATCCTCACTTCATAGCTAAAATACTCCACCCCAGGCAGCATCCTGGTGAATCTCCTCTGCACCTCTCCAGTGCAACCACATCTTTCCTATAATGTGATGGCCAGAACTGCACATGGTAGTCCAGCTGTGGCCTAATCAAACTAGTGCACAGCTCCAACATAACCTCAATGCTGTTATAATTTAAGACAAGTGTCCTTTATGCATTCTAAACTAACCTATTAACTCTGTCCTGCCCCCTCAGCAAGCTATGGACAAGTCATTATCACATTGCTGCCACTGCGATCTTGCAATGCATAAATTGGCCGCACTGTTTCCCAGGTTGCAACATTGATATTTCAAACGTACTTTATTGTTTGTAAAATGCATTTGTTGTTTGTGAAAAATGTTAAGTGGATTCCTTTAGAGATAGCAGGAACTGCAGATGCTGGAGAATCTGAGATAACAAGGTGTAGAGCTGGATGAACACAGCAGGTCAAGCAGCATCAGAGGAGCAGGAAGGCTGACGTCTCGGGCCTAGACCCTTCTTCAGAAAATCACATTCCTTTAGTTTTTTTTTCATTTCTTAAACCTAAATGATTAATGAATAGACTAGCTTGTTGTGGTCCCATTTACTGCGTGATCAGTTTGCAGTTCCAGCAACAGGATAAAATGTTTGGTTGTGTTTTTTCAAATGCTACCGCTAGGTGGAACATCACTCGCAAATGAAAAAAAATCGGAGATGCTTTTAAACTTTGACCAAACCGCAAAGCACCATTTATCAAATTAATCACCTAATCTTAGGTTTGATATACAAATGACCACAATATCTATCAGCAGTATAGAGATCCAGTCACATGAAGTAATGTGGATTCCTATTATGATCCATCAATTACTTCCATAGCTCAGAGCTAAGCTGGCTAACTGAAGTGACAGAGTCGTGGAATATCAACCATAATACTCCAAATACTAATGTACCATTTAACATTCTGTGGCTTTCTGGTCTGTATCAACCACGATGGCTATTTACTTTTAATAATGTCTTTTACCAAGTATTCTACACACAAATGTATACGCAAATGGATAACGGTGGGCATTGTTAATGGCAACATCTAATTTCTACTTGGAGAATCACATATTTGAAAACAATTTTTTGCGCTGTCGCACACTAAAAAATCGAACAGGACCCGGTTGCAGCTAAGACTAGAGTCAATGCAAATAGATGGTTGGTAACAGCCACCTAGGTTCAGGATGTGGCACGGGGAGAGCACAATCATGGCAGAGATTTGTTTCGGAATATCAATGGCTTCAATTGAGCAGTGAGTCTAATTTTGAGCAAAATACATGGAGCAGAATTTATTCATGTGGGGAAGAATATATCTAGAAACCATAAATATATTGGTTACAATGAAATTCAACAGGAAATCTAAAGAAACTTCTTCACTCGAGTGGCCAGAATGTCGCACTTGCTGCAACAGTGTAATACAGCTATAATACGTCAGGCGTAGCCCAAAAAGGTATGAGGAAAAAGCGAAAGGATCGTTCGGACAAAAAAAATAAAAACAAAGAATGCGAATGCGAGAAATCTGAAACACAAACATGAAATGCTGGAGAAACTTAGCAGGTCTGGTAGCATATGTAGGGGACAGAGGAGCTGTTAACGTGTCCAGTCCAGTCGCCAAACCTGCAGAGTTTCAGATCGTTTAAGACGGTTGACTTAAATGAACAGAAGTGGGGAACAGCTCGAGTGGAGCACATGTGTCGGCATGGACTCATTAGACCACATGGTTGTGCTGCACCTCTGAGGTTTGAAGCATTAACCGATTGTTCCTTAAAGAAAACAGCCACTAATTTTCTCCATTCCAACATGGACTGACACATTAAATATGTTTCATTTGTTGTAACGGGCTTCCGGTAAACCAGAGAACATGTAAGGCGCTTTGTAAAAGCAAATCATTTTTTTTCTCTCTCACACACACATCCGTACTCCTTTCTGCTTGAGCTGACGTGTCCAAATCCACCGCCCAGCAATGTCTCCATAGTAACCGTGACGTCATTTCCGTTCACGGCGCTGCCGCCCCGGAAGCAGTTACCCGGAGACGCGCGGTTCTGTGTATACAGCGCGCGGGGCCCCCCCGCTGCGTTTTCTCTTTCCGGTTCACTCATCGCTTCGATTAGGCACGATGGCGACAGCAGCAGCAGCAGCAGCTACTCCTTCTCAAACTCAGTCAGCGGCTCCGGCCCTGCCACTTCAACGAGGCATTGTCAAACTGGTGGGTGAGACACCGTCACCACTCGGGTGGGAGGCAGGAAAAGAAAAATGTTTTCCGTGTGGCATGGGCACACGATGGGGGCGACTGACACGGTGTGCAAAAAGTGTGTGTCGGGGTGGGGGGGTGTTGGCATAAAAACACATCAGTTTTTGAGCTTCGAAACCCCCCGAAAATGACTTGATTTGATTTAATTTAATTTAAGCAAAAAGGCGGAAATTCTCCGTCTAATCTCCTTTGCCTCCACAAGCGGAAAGTTATGGCTTTGAATCAGCGAGGGACGGAGTTTTGACAAGGAATGGGGTTGGGGAGGGCGGTAAGTGTTGTTAGAGAAACCATAGAAGTTACTGTGTTCTCCAGAGTCCGGAGGGGGTTCACGTGTGATCACTGGAGGGAATTTAAAAATAGCTGAAGTACACGGGCGGGAGGAGAGAGAAAACTCGTGTCTGTAGCTAATGTATTTGAGAATACTCTGGGACTAAATCTGTTTCCTAATGTCAGGAGGGGTGTCGAGTAACTGGATGAGCCACGTAAACCAGGGAGAAAGTGGGTGAGCAAAACGTGCGACTAGTGGGCTGTTCGCATCGATCAGATGTAGGGGCTAAAACACAAAAAAGCCTTCAGTTTGTTGATGTTACTTTACAGTCAGCGACCCGTTACTTTTAAACCTTGCGGTAGAAAACACAGAATTCAGTCTCATCGCTGCTTTTCAGCAGTTTCATTCTTTTGGATCATGTTTTCTATACTTACAGTAAGTTAAAACTAGCATAGAACAGTCTCACTTTGCAAGCGTTGACCTTGAATTAAGTGTGCAGAAGCTTTTTAATGCAGAGACGTTTGTGAACCTTGACCTTGATTATGTAAATTTTTTTTTCGTGAGTGGGTATGTTAGCAGAAATAAAAATGTTCAAGGTATGGGCTGGTTATCAGCACCATGTGACATGATGTACTGAAGTTAACTGCAGCATTAGATTTATTCATGCTATTACTACCATTTCAGAAAGCAATTTCCTTTTGGAGAGGGTTTAATTTATCTGGTTGATCTGACCTTTTCGCATGCAGTTTTCTTATCCCGAGGTTTTGTCTTTTGTGAAGATCTGATATGATGCTAATAAATACCTTGCTAATTACCCATTCTTATGCATGTGACATCAGTACAGGTGGGTCATGCACCAAACTCAATGTTGTCTTGTCCAGCTTTTCTACATGGATTCACCAGATAATTGAGGGAGATTCTTGACTAATTTATGTTGGCTTAGCTTGGGCCTGTGCTGCAAATTTTAACAAAGATTGAAATGTAGCATAAAGTAGTCCCAACTGTTGCCCTGACTGGATCAATACAGACTGGTGATTGAACCTGCAACATCCTATGGCTTAGAACTTCATTGGATCATAATGTGGGATCTTTTCACCTTTTTAAAAAAAATAAATTGGCAAGTGTTCACGCAGTGCGGTTAACAAAGATAACTCATGAATATTCTTGGAAACCATGATTCTGCTGATATTAATGTTGAACATATGCTCTCCATGGGGATCCTGTTAAACTTTGGCATGCAAAAGTGTGTACTTAATTTTTTTGCCAAAAGAAATGGAGGATAAACATAAATTTAGGGACGTCTATTTGAAAAAAAATCAGTCAGTGATTGATGCTTAGTAACATATGTAGTGTTTCTTAACCATTGCTGGAGAGGATAGTGGAATTAGCCTCATTAGGGGCATTTAAGCGGCTATTAGATAGGCATATGGATGATAGTATAACGTAGGGGTGGAGGTTAGATAGACCTTAGGATTAGGTAAAAGTTCGGCACAACATTGTGGGCCGAAGGGCCTGGCCTGTGCTGTACTGTTCTATGTTCACAGTTGGTGGAATGTTAAACATTTCTGTTTACTAATTCACATAGTCTCAAATATAAGTTGCTTGGGCTTGTAATAGTTAACTGTCTCAATTTGCATACTATTATTATTTGTAAACTACAAATAATTTTCTGGAAGAATGTTCTTAGCTTAATTCAGCAATGATCTTCGGTGTGTCTCACCCCAGCTATTTATTGAGCACTGTGACAGACAAGAGTGGGTATTGGCAGATTGCCCGAAGAAACTGAGAATCATCCCAGCCAGGGTTCATCAATAGTCCATTTGAATGTATGGTCATTGCAGTGAGCATGTTTGTGTACTTTATTTCAGCAGAACTTGTAGGTTTAACACAAGTTTTCTCAATTGAATACCATATTAGATTATTTATTGCAAAGTTTAAATTCATGTGCAGAAGAGTTGATGTGGCATAGGCATGAAAGCGCGAGCTCAGTTGACTGGATGGCTGGTTTGTAATACAGTGATACATAACAATGTGCATTCAGTTCCTGTACTGGCTGAGGTTACCATAAAGGATGATTCTTCTTGGCATCTTCCCTTGCCTGATGTGTGGTACCCTCCGTTTAAGCCACAACTAATCGCCTCTCTTTAATGAAAGCGTGCACTATGTACTGGTAAGACTATGGCAACTTTGCTCTTTAGGTATGAAAATATGAAAAAAATAGTTTTTGTTGTTGGACCATTCCAAAGTGAGTTTATTTGCTCATTGTAACACAGAAATTTAGGTTTGACAGGGTTCCACAGAACAAACTGGAAGAGGTACCAGGTGGATTTAGATATGCAATTGGTTGAAGATGGAATAGAATCATACAGCATGGAAATGGACCCTTTGGCGCAACTCGTCCGTGCTGACCAGGTTTCATAAACTGAACTAGTCCCACTTGTTTGTATTTGGCCCATAGTCTTCTAAACCTTTCCTGTCCATCTATCTGTCCAAAAGTCTTTTAAATGTTACAATTGTACCTGCCTCTAACACTTTCTTCTGGCAATTCGTTCCGTATGTGCACCACCTTCTGTGGAAAATGTTGCCCCTCAAGTCCCTTTTAAACCTTTACCCCTCTCACCTTTAACCTATGCCCTCCAATTTTGGACCTTCTGACCCTGGGGAAAAGATCTTGGCTATTTACTTCATCTATGCCCCTCATGATTTTATAAACCCCTATAAGGTCACCCCTTAGCCTCCCATGCTTCATACAAAAAAAAGTCCCAGCCTGTTCTTATAAATCAAACCTTCCAATCTGGGCAGCATCCTTGTAAATCTTTTTTGTGCTCTTTCCAGTTTAATAACATCTTCGTGTTGGCACCGGGACATGTTCCTGAAGTTGTTTTCTAGTTTGTGCATTATAGGTCTTGAAATTGCTACCTCCTTATTTGGCCCCTTGAGCCTTGCTAGAACTTCAGGTTTATTGGATGGGAAAAAGTATGTTGTGAAGCAGGAATAAAGGTGTGAAGAGAAACCTTTAGTCTTTGAATTTGCAAGCTTGGGAGAACGGAACAATTAATACACATGATAGTAGCAAGTATTAATGAATTATTAAGGAATGGTCTAATAGTGAGTGTGTAGACATAGATGTTTTGTGTATATGAAATGCTTATTGTATTGAATATTGAAATTGTGGAGTTGATATGAAAATTAACAATTATGCCATCTCCACAACACCCAATTTTACCTGTACTGTTATCAAAAATTAAATTGTGCAGTGCTTTCAACTAGACGAACATGTGGGTTCCAGAAAACTGGATAATATTAACTGCTCACTGGACATTTTCTTATTATACTGTCACCCGGTTTAATGAAAACCTAGATAGTGTTGTTCCTTAGAACTTTGATTTGAATTTTTCCTTTCCCAAAGCACCACTTTGATTTAGAGAAAATGTCTGGGAAAGCTGGAAGGAAAAACAGGCCAGTGGTGAGACACAGGTGTCTATGTAAAGTAAATTGCAAATCTATGCAAAGTATTGCTGTGTGCAGATGTGGGATAGAAATAACTTGCGTTTGGTTTGTTCATCAGTTTGCCACCTGCCGCCATAAAGAACTATTTTCACCTCCTCTGCTTAAATCTCATGTTCATTAGAGCCAAGGTTTCAGGCTTTGTCACCAATAGATTTAATTCCTCAGCACCCCACACAAAGATTAGTTTGGCTAAGATCAAATGGGAGTGTCCCATTCTGTACTAGATGATCATCTATTGCTAATCAAATTAATTGCCTCCTCATTCCCCAGTGTATTGAAATTTAACAGCTTTGTTCACATGATAAAATGCTATGCGATCAAACCCTTCCTTAACTCAAACTGGCTATTTTGAAGCTCTTGTCCAGTCTTCTCTCTGGCTTCTTATCCACTCTGACTTTTCTCACCCCAGCTCTTTACCTTCATCCTTCCTCCTATCTTGATTACTTGTTATTATCTCTCTACCTAAATCAGTTTGTGTAGATTTTTATTACTTGTTACTTTGGTTAGACCCTTGCCATATGTCTGATACCTTATTTATGTTATTCCAGCCATTTGGTTTGTCTCTAACACCATCTTAATTTTGATTATTTGTTTCATAGTTCATCCCTTCACTTAGTATGCAGCCGTTGACACTTTACTCAGTGTTTGACACTTTTGATCACCTGCAAAGACTTGTTGTTCAGCCTGTTGACACTCCACTCGCACTATTTCCACTTAACTGTTGACATTCTTAATTACCTGGAATTATCTTGCTATTATCTCTCTGCCTATATATTCTGTGCCTGTGTGCCTCCCTCCACTTCACTTGATGAAGGAGCAGTGCTCAGAAAGCTTGTAATTTCATATAAACCTGTTGGACTATAACCTGGTGTACTGTGACTTCCGATCTGTTTCTTCATCGTTAGTTGCAGAGCAATTTTTGTCTAACTGAACTTAATGAATTACCTTGGGATATTTTATTCTGGTAAAAGTACAAGAGTAGGAAATGTTTGGAGGGATATGGGCTACGTGTAGCCAAGTGGGACTAGTTTAGTTTGGGATTATGGTCAGCATGGATTGGTTGGACCAAAGGGTCTGTTTCTGTGCTGTATGACTCTACCATAGAAGTGCACGTTGTTAAACATTAATGATGGGATTCACATCCTGAGTTTTTCTATTTTGCTGCAGCTCTCCCCTTTTCTTTTGTTTATCCATATAGCTTTCTTTTCATGACTCCTTTCCTCAATGGATTGAACTCAACCTTAGCTACTCCTACCATGCCCTCACCAGTTCTCTAAAGTCCTCCCTTTGAAATGTATTGAGATGCTCTGGTACATCAAAGGCACTAGTTTTAACATATCCTAAAATGTAGGTGCAAAAGTATTGTGCTGATATGAGGGTGTGGGGAGGGTGGGTGTGCAGGGACATTTTGGGGAAGGGGAGAACAGCATGATTGAAGGAGGGGGTTGGCCTGTGCAGTAGGGATGGCATACGATGAGTGGGTGGTTGACAGATGGTATAGTTTGTAAGGAATATAATGTGTGGGGCATGAAACTTCAAAGAATTACTCTGATAATAAGAATGCTAAGTTCATTGCAAATGTTTTACAGGTCTCTGCTGGTCCATGTCAATCCTTACTTCAAGGACTTTGTAGACAAACAAGAAAAAATTCTGTGAAACAGAATGTCAGTTAGGAAGAGGCATTCATTTGTCATGTTGCATTCTGTAAATAAATCCATTATTAAGTTCTTGTTTCCCACTTAACCATCTGGTTTCGGAATGAATTAACATGGTAGTAGAGGATTGTTGTTTAAAAGTGCAAATTGGAAACTAAGGAAATTTCTTTTCAGACAAGGTTATCATCTGAGTTATTTTTGAAGGATGGTTAAGAGCAAATGTAAATTAGGAACAAGTTGCTGGAAAAGCTCAGCATCTGTGAAGGAAAAAATCAGAGTTAACGTTTCAGGTCCGGTGACCCTTCCTCAGAACAGAATGGATGCTGTCCATAATCCCTGAACAAGGGTCACCGGACCTGAAACATTAATTTTGATTTTTTTCTTCCCAGATGATGCCAGACTTGCTGACCTTTTCCAGCAACTTCTGTTTTTTTTTTCCTGATTTACAGCATCTGCAGTTCTTTTGGTTTTTAGCAAATGTAAATTGTTAAGGTAAGATAAGTCGCCAAAGTTTCCTGAACCCCCTGCTTCTGGTGAGTGAAAATATAGATACAGGTTATGTCCTTAACAAAGAAAAATCAACTTATCGACTTTGCATTGTCACTTGCTAACATACATAAAATCAGTCAGAGAGTAGTTTTTGAGATAGCTGCTTGTGAGTGGATAGCAGTTAACATTTGGATATTTAAGAAAGATGATGTTAGATTTTTAGAAGGAATAGTCAGACTTTGATAATTTTGAAAGGAGGACAGTCATTCCAAAGATGAATATATCATGAATTTTAACAGCTCTACAAAAGATTGCAGAATTTCAGTTTGGTGTTTCCTAACTCAGCGCTCACATTTAAATTGTTATAGTGTGCTAAGCTGTCACATGTAGACAGTCTCCTGATCTTAACTGATGGTCTATACTCGGGGGGAAAAAAATTCTTTTAGATCAAACGTCTGCTGATTTATTTAAAAAAAATCTGGGGAAAGGAGTCATTTCCAGCAGCCTTGATGGCACAAATGGGACAATCTGTGGTGTCACAAAGAATGAGAACTCGATGTTTGCAGCTTTTAGAGATCATTTAGATGTAGATGCAGGCATCAGTATGACAAAAGATTTGCAGGCACACAGAAAGACAGCAAATTAATTCCAACTATTCACCTCTTTTGGTTTTGTCGCTCCAATTAATTTATTGGACACAAAACATGCCAGTTATCAGGGACTTTTTAGAGTGCTGTACTGTGTTTTTGCTTTCCACTGTTCCACTCCATTTTGCTATTCTACAAATCTTATTTCTTCTTGAGTGATGTTGTCAATATTTGAATATTCCAGTAGCTTTCACTGTTCTTCAAATAGTCACATATCTCTTTCCTGTATGGACCTTACCTGATTACACACTCTAGGTAGCTGTCCTTTGGATATTATAGCTTGGATCTGAGTGTCAGTATAAGTTTTCTGTTGCCACCATGCTCTGATCCACTATATTATGTTCACCATAACTGTTAAACACATAAATGAGACACACAGGGTATATTATTGCCCTCTATTAATTGTTTTGATTCTGAAAGTTTGTAATCGGTCCCAGTTAACCATGATGAATGGATGTTTATAATCTGACCACCATATTGGCTTACTGCAAGTTTATCATGTTTGATCTTCTGTGATGCCATACAGCTTTCCAAATTTTCTCCAATATTTCAACCTTGTAGTAGTTAACAGGTGAGGTGTAATGATAATGTCACTGGACTAGTATTCCTGAACCCCAGGTTATCTTTCTGGGGCCTGGGTTCGAATCCCGCCCTGGCAAATAGAGAAATCTAAATTCAATTAAACACCCTGAAATGAAAAGCTAGTCTTAATTGCAACCATGGAAGCGTCAAAAGATAGTCATGAAAATTCATCTCGTTAGTGGGTTTAGAGAAGGATTATTTTGGAGAAGGCAATCCTACCTAATCTGGCCTACAAATGTGACTTCAGACCCACTGCGGCGTGGTTCATTCTGGCCTAGCAAGCAATGCTGATCACCTATGATCAAATTTTAAAAAGTCCATAAAATTAGAATGTGTCATTGAACCACCTTTAACTCCAGTTATTACTTAATTCCCATGCCAAACTATAATGGGACTTGGCAGCTCTTTATATTGTTATGTGACATTCACTAATTTCTTCAGTGAACGATATACATTCAACCTATATGTAATCTTCATCAGGATTTTTAACATAAAAATTTAAATTATTTTTAATCTGTGATGAGAAGAGTAGGAAAATTGCCCCTGTAACTTCAAGAAAATTTGCTTTTTTTCCCCCTCTGATTCCTACCACTTGAAATCAGTGAAAAGCTTGTACCATTCAGATCAGGAATGTCAGCTTTTGGTAAGGGAATATAATCATACCCTGACTGCGTAAACCATGGATTCAGTGACTTTCCAAAATCAGTTGCTTTGTCGTGTTCCAAGTCCAAAGTCACTTGTATCTTTGTCACAAGTGTATTTCATCAGACAATACGTCGGTGTTAGTAGAGTGGCATATTCTAGCTATTTTGTCTGGGATCATTGCTCTTTCAGTGAGCTCAATGCATTGTCAGCCTAAAGCCAACACAACTGAATTTTTATCTTATGTTTATGCCAATCCTTGCTTCAGAGTGAATCTAAATAATATTTTAGCCAATTGAGCGCCAGTCAAAATCAGAGGAGCAGGAAAGTCCATGTTTTGGCCAGCATCTGCAGTCCTCATTGTCTCTGGGTACCAGTCAAAGCACGACCACAACCCAACAGTGCACAAATGTGAACTTAGACCCACCTGAAGCCCTGTTGATCCATTTTGAGTAGTTAATTGCACAGTTAAGTCATATTGAAGCACTTGCGAACTGTGCATGCCTGAGGTTCAGTCCAAGTGTTTACTCACTGGAAAAAATTTCTGAAGTGCCAGATAAGACAACCATCACACAGTTGGATATGTATGGAAAATGTACTCCCAGATGGATCTGATAAGGCTAAAGTGAGACTAGTGAATGAAACGTTGGAGAGAGACTTGGAGGTCAAGGTGTTGGAATCCCCATTCCTTCTGTTCTCTTCCTCTTCTGTACAATCCCGCCCTCACCATTGTAGGAATTTAAATCGTGAAAAGGCTCTGTTGGACACATTTATGTGCGAATACAGTTGGGTCAATATGAATGTTCCTTTTTTGCAGGCAGAAATGTCCTTAGACAAGTATTTTTGAAAACACAGGAAGCAGCATAGAAGGAATGTTGTTAAAATTAAAATGAATGTATTTATGGATTAAATGATGTATTGAGATTATTGTATTTCTGGTTAGATTTACCTTGCTGAAAGGAGGCGGTGCTTCTGAAGGCAGCCAACAGCATTCTACTGGTACCATAAAGGGAAAACCTTTGGCATCATTATCAATTACCAAGGTCTACTACGGGGCAGTTTCCTCGAGTTTGAGCAACTTGTCGTAAATAAAGTAATTTAAGATGGCAAGTCCAGCTTTGGAACGTTTACATCTGTAGGCTTAGACATTAATCAGAGTAGGTCAGGAGTAACCTTGACTCAAAATCTAATCCAGAAAATATTACTTGTATCTTGATAAATTATACAGTTTTAAAATGTAAAAGCAAATATTATCTGTGTGTATACATAAGATCTGGAAATTCTTAATTAAAAGTAGGAATTATTTTTCACTGCAGTGGTAGTGTCCCTACCTCTGAATGAAAGGCACAGGTTCAAATTACACTGCAAATCTGAACAAGTTGATTAAAATATCAATTTTTAAAAAAATACATTTTGTGGAGTGGCCAGTAGGTGACGGATAAGTTTCAATTCAGGGAAGATGAAGTGATGCATTTTGGTTGGTGCAAGGGAAGAGGGACCTGGGTGTAAATGCACAGATCATTGAAGGTGAGGGACAGATGGAGAGAACAGCTCATACAGCATACCATGTTCTTGGCTTTATTAATAGGCAGTTGTGTAAAAGAGCAAGGAGGTAATGTTGAACTTGTAAGAGACAGTTGTTAGACCTCAGTTGGAGTACTGTGTACAGTTGTAGGCACCACATTATAGGAAAGGTATGAATGCTTTGGAGCAGAGTGTGGAAGCGACTTACAAGAATGGTTCCGGGAATGAGAGACTTCAGTTATAAGGATTGATTGAAGAAGTTGGAACTGTTATCTTTGGACAGAAGAAGACAAAGTTTGATAAAGGTTTTCAAAATCATGAGCGGGTTGGACAGGGTAAATGGGAAGAAGCAGGGAAACATTGTGAGGGCATAGATTTAGTGATGTGCCAATGAATCAAGAAAGAAGAGAAAAATTTCTTTTACACGCCTGTGAGGAGTGAGGGTATGTAATCTACTGTCTGGGAATGCAGTGGTATATGTTCAATTGAGGCATTTAACAGGATATTCGATGATTATTTAAGTAGAAATGATGTGCAGGGATACGGGGAAAAGGCTGGAGGTTGGAACCAGTTTAGGCACAATCCAAATGACTGCCTCCCGCACAGCAACAATTTTGTGATTTTGAGTTAAGCAAGAACTTAAAAAAAAAAGTTTATTATACAAGACTTGGTTTTGACAATTACTGTCTTGTTGGTTCTCATGCTTTAATATCATCAATGTCTTGAGCTATTGAATCCCATGTTGTCAGTGAAAGCAGTGAAGTGTCAATTTTCCTCAATTTTCTTGATACCTTAAGCTAATGTGGTCTGGTACTGGTGCAAAGAGACCGTTATTATCCCAGGAAGTCTCTATTTGTCGCATTGATTAATCCAGAGATAGTGGGGACTGTAACTCGAGGTTCTTATTCCTGATTTGAACTGTGGTTGGGTAAAGGACTTTGTTTCCTCTGTGATCCAAAGACTAGTGACATCTGTTCAGTATCACAAAGGCTGCTTGGGATGGGCACTAAAGTGCCTGGTAACTATGGAATACAGATCGGATAAAACTGGAGGAAAGAACATCTATCTTTTCTTAAAGATAAGATGCATTTTTCATTGGCTCTTTCTTTCCTGATGTTGAAGGATGCTGACTTTGAGAATAAAACTTCACTTGAGGTATTCAGTTTTGATGGTAAGCATGTTGAGACAAATGAAAGGGGGAAGGACAGTGACATGTTTATCTTTGTCACATCATTGGCCTTGCAAAATATGATTGCCAGTTAATTCTGTAATGGGGACTCTTCTGAACTAATTCTATAGCTAGTTCTATAGCTAGCAGGCAAGGCTATGCTAGTATCTGGACACAATTTGAATCCAGCTTTTAAAAGAATAAACAGTCCCTAACATGAGGTACTAATAGATTTCCCTGAGGAATGTATGCCTTTGTATTAATGTTTGGGATGCATCATCTTTTGATGTATTCCTTTAAAGCACAACTCTCTTTAGCCTTTCAAATTTAGATTTACAGGCAGAATTTGGGGAGAAATAAGCATTCCTACATTTTCGACATTTAATACAAATTAAAGATAGCCTTGAGTCTAAAGCAAAATTTGGTTAAGAGTGAATAAAGCTCTAATTAATGTGCCTTGATAATAAACGGATTCCAGTCAATGTAATCTGATTACATCACTCAACCTCTAAGTTGGTGCACTATACATGTAGTTTTTGATTATTTTTAAAAAAAAAAATACGATATTTCAAGTATTGTTACTTCTCCGATTCCTGGTGACTCTTCCATATACTAATTCTAGATGCCTTTGATTGTTAGTCATCATTGTTGACAGTCACTCACTAACGAATATGATAGTCCACCTAAGAAATTCAGTGTCACTGGTCATAGGTTCTGTGGATTCTTGTGCGGTATTGGATGATGTCATTCTTATTGAACCAGTCCTGATGATTCCTGGTTTTGTATGTAATTGTATATTGTTAATATATAAAACTGGAACTACTAATAATTATAAGTGTGCAAAGTTATGTAGAGACTTGGACTATGTAGTTTCTGAGATGTATAATAGATCTATTGGACAATATTTACTTTTTCAGTTAATCCTGTAGTTGTTTAAAGCAGTAATTGAAAATTCTAATTTTGTCAAAAGATGTAGTTACCTCAAATTTGTAAGACAAGGGGGTTAAATTGGATAGTGGGATGGACGTGCATCAAAACATGCATAAGTGTAATCCAACACAAGCATGATTCTGAACAGGGGAGCTGATATTTGGCTGATATTGTGCTTGGTTTCATGACCTGCAAAATTGAATGTGAGAAGTGAAATCTTTGGGAAAGTATTTGAGAGAATGGATAAAATTCAGATAATTTTACATGATTCCTTCCTCTTGGGTCCTAGTCTTTTAGTTGTGTTGTACACCAAGAAAGATGCTGTAAACCTACTGCTGCCAATTGTTCTGAGGAATTGACCCCCATGTTAACTTTATATTGTTTCTTCAGGCTGTTAGTCATTTTCCTCAGAGCGACGTGAGGGTGGTTAAAAATTCGGACAGACAGTACTTTAACTGTCTTTAATACTTTAACACTAGTCTTCTGTGTGATATGTCATTACATTATACTCCTGAACTGGTAGATAGTAATTTTCCTCCTTAAATGGTTGATATGAGCAATGCGCAATTCACTGTGGCATTTTTATGTGGGTGGTTGAGGTGCATAATTATAAAACTACTGTGATGTCCAAAAATGAATTTCAATATCTTTTAACACTTGGATGTACATGTAAGAAGTAGGAGAATAAAATAATGTTTTTGTAGTAAATGCATATCTATGTTTATATATTAATAAAAGAAAAATATCATCGACTTGGTGATATTCCAACCTTTCTCACCTTCAGTAGGGCAATGGTGTGTAGATAAACCATTGCACATGTGCTTCGTTGAGTCCACTTTGTGTGACAGTTCTGTGCGGTGCATTAAATGGGCAAGGGCAAGTTTGCTGTCCCAAGAGCAGATTTGTCAAAGCTTCTCGGTATTGTATTGGTATTCATCACATTGCAGAATCCTGCTTTATAAGGTTGCATGAGCATCTTTAGGTTACAGAATTTTTCTTTGAGCTTTATGATGTCAAGATAGTGTATCACAATATGCTCTTTTCATCACTTTGCATCACAAACCAGCTGATCAGTCAACTGATCTAACCATCCCTCTTACAACATGAATACACTTTTCCTGGAAGAAATTGGTCTTGACAAACAGCTTGGCCCTTGGTTAATGCTTCCTTTAGGGTGCTGCTTTTCCTTGAACTGTGCACAAGATCTGAATTTGCAACTGGTTTGTTGTCGGGCCACAAGGTTGATTAGGAGTAAAATGCCTTGGTTAGAGAAGTTAGAACTTTAATCGACTGGGATAATTCCGTGCAGTGCTTTGCAAGGGCTTTGGAAGCTTTTATTTTCCATCTCTGTATTTTGCACAGCTTTTGTGCTAATAAAGGCAACTTTTGCCTATAATAGTGAGTTAAAAATGTAAATTATTTCCCACTTAGTGGCAATAGCCATGAATTTTTGCAAGATCTGGTGCAGTCTTCCAAGATCTAAGATAAGCCTTCAATTTAGTTCAATGGTTTGCCTGAACTCTACTTTTACCTGTGTCTCCATAGCAATTGTTTGAATAGCTTTTCTAAGTGCAATTACCAGTTATTGCTTGAGATTTATGCTGTGGAACTAGACTGGGATTGCTCAAATTCTTTTCAGTACGGCCTTCTGGCTATCACAATAAGAAAACCTGTTTAATCATGATTTGAGACATGATTTGGACTCAAGTTCTGGAGGTGAGAGAATTGTGTGTCAGACAATCTCTTAATAAAAACCAAAAGAACTGCGGATACTGTAAATCAGAAACAAAGACAAAGTTGCTGGAAAAGCTCAGCATGTCTGGCAGCATCTGTGAAGGAAAAAACAGTTGATGTTTTGGATCCGGTTACCCTTCCTCAGAACTTGCTCTTAATCCTGAATGTGCTTTTAGTTGATTAGTTTGCTCAATTTCTAAATGTTTATCAGTTCCTGTTCTTGCATTTTCCACTTTTCATTGAAAGCACATTTTCTACAGAATTACACATCCTCCTCTTGTTTATCTTTCCTTCATGTAATTATCCTCTAGAAAATGATTTGCTTGTTTGTGTATATTCCTCCAAAAATGGGCTGCAGAATTGTACAATGTATGATGTACTTGTGTATTGTGTGATGTCCACCATTGACATTTCTCAAACGAGCCTCATGTATGAAGAGAAAAAAGGTCGTATTAATACAAATGTGGTTTGCTGCCTGCACCTGTATGCTACCAGCCAGAATAAGATGTATACATTTGAATTGCAATCTTAATGCACAGTGCTTGCACTCCTTAGATCATAAGAATTAGGAGTGGGAGTAAGTCTCTCAGCCTGTTGTGCCCGCTCTGCCATGCGACGAGGTCTTGGCTGATCGTGGCCGTACTCCCTTTTCTGCTTTACCCTTCCTGAACCCTTGACCCACTTACAGATCAAGAAGCAATCTGATTCAGCCTTCACTGTTCTCTGGAGAAGAGAATTTCAAATGCTGATGACATTGCATGAAGAAGTCCCTCCTCCTAATTATCTTAAACTTTTGTTAAGCGGTACCCAATTCCACATTCTGCCATGGGAACAACCATTATCTCACAAGCTTCCTTGTCAAGCCTCAAAAATTTAACCTGCTTCAACAAGTTGTTATTAGTTCAAATTCCAGTGAATAGTAGCCCAATCTGTTGCACATTACTGCATAAGATAACCCCTTCGTCCCAGGAATCGACCTTAGTGATTCTGAACTGCTGCCAAGACGAGTGAGGAGACCAAAACTGCACGCAGTTCTCCAGATGCAGTCTTCCAAAGCCCAATAGCAAGACTTGCCTAAATTTATCCTTCATCCCATTTGCAATAAAAGGCAACAGTAGATTTGCCTTCCCGAATTAGTTTTTCTTCCTGATTGCTCACCTTTTTAAATAATGTGTAAACACACCCAGATTCTCCTATATTACAGGATTCTGTGGACTGTCTTCATTTAAATGATATTCTGCTTTTGTGTTTCTCCTGTTATTGTGGATAACTTCTTTAATTTTCCACATTATTCTTTATCTACCCAAATTTTCTCACACTGAAATCAATGTGTCCCTTAGCAGACTCATTCTATCCTTTTTTCACCTTTCTTTCCTATTTCATTGTAGGGTGAGTAAATTTGACTACAATACTCTATCAATGACTTGGATGAATAGACATAGTCATAAGTAGTTGAGGCCCATCACTGATCTTTGCGGCGCTCCACTAGGTAGTTTATCAACCTGGAATTGACCCTTTTTTTGAAATCTGTTTTATGTTGCCAATCTTTTTACCCATGCAAAGATATTACCCTCCAATACTATGAACTTTTATCTGGTGCAGCAACTTCTTACGTGGTACGATTTCTTCTGAAAATCCAACTGTATTACATCTACTAGTTTTCCCTATTCCCCAGCCTGCATGTTACATCTTAACTATGTCAAACACTATTTCCTGTTTGCAAAACTTTGGCTCTGCCTGATTGTAATATGGCTTTCATATATGATCCACTCCTGTTGTCTTAGTAATGGATTCTAGCATTTTACTAATGACAGATATTAAGGTAACCAACTCACTGTTTCTTGCTTTTTGTCTCCCTTCTTTCTTGAATTGGCATGTACATTTGAATCTTTTAAATTTGCTGGTATTTTCTACAAAATGTAGGGGATTTTGGAAGTTATATGTCTGAAAGGGTCAATCAAAATAACCACGATCGTGCGTTGTCTATTTCTGTAGCCATTTCTTTGAAAATCCTGGGACGGAGGCAATCAGGTCCAGGGGCTTTATCAGCCTTTCATCCCATGAGTTTTCCTAGCATGTTTTCTCTAGTTGTTGATTGTTTTAGCTTCTTCCTACATCTTTACCTTGTGATTTTTTAAAAAAATTGTTCTTGAGTTTTCTGTTTCTACTGTGAAGACAGATGCAAAATACTTGTTTGAAGTTAGGATTGAGTCAGTCCATTTTAACACACTCCTGTTAAGTTCCAGAGCTCCTTTAGCTCCTGCAAGTGACTACATGCTAATTGAATAATTTACTTATTGCAAACCAAATGGGATTTGAAATGCCATGATTCTTGAGCCTCATCAGAACTGTTTTCAACTGTACTATGACGAGTGTTAAAGTTGTCACTCCAATTTTATTCTGGTTTGCAAAATATAAATCCACAACAGCTAGTTGTGCTAGATTTCAAAGTCATTCTAAAATTATGCTGGAGTGGACAAGTATTTTTTGTAATATGATCCTAACTTTTCAAGTCTGATATCCCCCACCAGCACCCCCCACACCCCCACCCCTTCCTTTGCAATCGAGGGTGTTGTGTAGTCTGACTTCTAAAAGGGTGGAGAATTGAGACTTTTTTTTCCATTCATTAATGGGATATGGACGTCACTGGCCACGCCAGCATTTATTACCCATCTTTAATTGTCCAGAGGGTAGTTAAGTGCCAACCTCCCTGCTGTGGGTCTGAAGTCACTTTTAGGGCAGACTAGGCACGGACAGCAGTTTCCTTCCCGAAAGGATGTCAGTCGACCACATGGGTTTTTCCTGACAATCAGTAATAGTTCATTGTCATCATTGGACTCCCAATTTCCAGATATTTGTCGAGTTCAAATTCGACCATCTGTCACGGCAGGCTTCAAACCCAGATACCCTGGACATTATCTGTGTCTCTGGATTAATAGTCAAGTGATAATACCACCAGCCCGTCAGGCTGTAAGCTTGTATATTTTCTCATGGCCATACGGAAATTATAACCATTGATGCAGTTATCTATTTTGCTGTTCATCTCTTTTCTTTCGTCTCTTCACTTTCATCTCTTCCATGTGTGGTTTCTTCATATTTCACCAGATTAATTGGCTGGATGATGTATCAGTTCAAATATTGTGAGCTCAACATGTTTGATGAACAGCAACAACTGAATGTAATTTGAAGTTTAATCTTCTTGACCTACTGGGTTACAAATGTTGCCTTTTCATCTTTCTTTGCCTTTTCCTGACTTTTGTGCATTATCAGAATTGGTGCGGTTTCAGGGACCTCGTGAGAAGCCTCTGTATATGATGTTGAAGTCACCATCTAGAGATACGGACGAGGAGATGGTATAAAATTGCAGCATTATTTTTACACTTTTCTCTCTCCTTTGGGGAGAGTAACTTCCAATAAAATTCTGACCCATCTGAAGTGAATTCTAATAGGGCATTATTTTATCTAAGTGGCATTTGTGTAGCCACTTGCTGTGCCTCAGCAAGTACTTCATGTTTTGGGTCCTGTTACATTGAATAGAAGACAGTTATCCTTTCATGTATCTCTGTGAATTTTGTCCCCTGTCATCAATATAAACAAGCTGTTAAATCACCAGAATAAAACCACTTTCAATTTTCCAAATGCGTGGATTAGAGATGCTAACCTATTTAGACTGATGCACATTGGAAGAGATTTCCTGGTGGCATGACAACTGAATGTGGTAGCTATGACTTTACGTTAAATTAAGCGACATAACTAAGGCTATCTTTTCCTTTGGGTGTCCAAATTGTGCCTGAGAGATACTTGGAATGTCATTTATCCTTGAATGCTACTTGTGTCATGTTGTAAATTACAGCCTAATCTGGGTGAGTCATCTAATTGGGATTTGACTGGAAGGTTTTGGAGCTCATAGCTTTTATTGTGGAAGCAGTAGGTTTTCCAACTTCTCCTGGTACTAGCATACTAAATGCTTGATTTCAGGCTCGACCGTTTTGGAAAACATCTGTGCTATAATGAAACAAGTGTACAATAGTTGAGCCAAGACAGCAAAGTGGACTGTACTGTTTTGACCCATATTTTATAGTGTACGAGCAGCAAAACTATGACCAATCCTGTTGCATTTGTGAACTAGAGAAGGATTGATTGAGTTTGATGTTTTGGACATAAAAGTAAGGTGATCATCAATTATGACATAAAGGTAAACCAAGAAAGCTGAATTAGTGGTCAGAAAGATGTAGTTACAGATAAAACATTTGAACTGCAGTTGAACATTCTCGTGGTTATTGGAGTGATCAACTTTTGACATGAATGGTGCCTTATCACTTTTTTTGCATTTGTTTGCAGTGGCTTACTAACTTGGAGAAAGCCATTGAGTACAGGGGACTTTGTGCTTTTGCTGCCATTTGTATCTTATTTTCAGATGTGTTCACTTGGACAGTATATGTGTCATTTTGAAGAATGAAGACCCCAGTGTTTAGTGGAGACTTGCTAAGGAATTGTTCAAGCAATCTGAGCATGATTGCTTTCTTCCAGCCCTGCCACCCTCCACTTTGTGTACTAGGATGGGGTGGTGGGAGCAACAACCTTCCCTATAGGTGTCCTATATTTTATATTTATTTTATTTTATATTTATACATGCAATTTAGGTATCACTGATTGGACTCAGAGCTCAGTTGCACTGCTGAGAGTTTGGAGTCACATGTAGGTCAGACTGGATAAGGATGGCAGATATCATTTCCTGGAGAACATTTAGTGAACCAGATGGGTTTTTATGACCGTTAACAGCAGTTGCCATTAGAGTAGCTTTTCTTAATTCTAGATTTTTGTCAAATTCAAACTACTATCAATCATCGTCGGAGTTGAACCCATAATAGGTTGAGGTTCTGGATTACTAGCCAGTGGCATTACCACTACACCGTTGCCTCCCCTAAATGTGATGTCAGCAACTGTGCTGTGTTAGGGTTTGTAAGTGCAACAGCATGGTGCTAAATGTTTCATTGCTGAAATCTTCTAGCTAATATGATTCAGTTGAGACTAATAACCTGTATATGCTGCAACGCATCTATTATCAAAGATGTTAACGTGGTGTAATTCTTGGATCTCTTCTGTCTCCTAGGTGCTGTCAGGTAGTGCAATCATTGTTCGTGGTCAGCCACGAGGAGGACCGCCACCTGAACGGCAAATTAACCTGAGCAATATCCGTTCTGGTGCCTTAGCACGACGTGCTGCTCCAAATCAACCTGAAGCCAAGGAAACACCCGATGAGGTAAAATCTTGTTTCTAATGTCTACCTGTTTGGGATGTGGCTTACATTATGGGATTACTTAACCAAAAAGCATCATGTTCTAACATAATTGCATCTGAACTGATTTAACCGAACAAGGCCAGGAAAGGTGGTATACAGATTTTGGTTGGGAAATGGTAAATGCGAAGGTGGATCACTTCTGACATATTTAAAGGATGTGTGCATATGCAATATTTCCTACAGCTGGAATATTAGCCTGATGTGTTGGGCTGTTTACACGTGGGAGATGGTCATTACCATCAATTTACATGTAAAATCTCATGTACAGTAAGTGTGTTGATCAGAAGCATTGTGCTTTAGCTGAGTGTTTTTAGTTTAATTTTTGTATTAAAAAATACGTTTCACAGTTTGGTTAAATTGGGAGATTTTCAACATTAAGTTACTAAACATTTATTGGCCATTTATGTTTAAAGGCTTCCAAGTGTGGAAAGTACAGGAGAACAAACTGAATACAGAGCCTGAAATAGACATTTTAGGAAGTGTCTTGAGCTGTCAAGGTTGTGTTTTATCATGAGAATCTGTAGAAACTGATGAGGATAATAACATTTGAGGTTTTAACTAAAACTTATTGCAATAGCTGAAAATACAAAATATTCATTGCTTTGTACTTGCATGACATTCAGTTTGGTGTTGTACTAGTGCACTGATGTTATCCTATCTCATTTGAACACAGATAAAATGAGACGCTGGTCTTGGTCATGTGTGTGTAAACAAGAAAGAAAGCACTTTGAGATATCCAATTTTGGGAGAAAGGTGTGCAGTTATATTGAAAAGGAAAAGGTAGTCTGAGCTGGATGGATAGAGGGAAGATGGGAAAGAGTGGTAGCAATGGAGAGAAGCAGGCCAGGGATGAGATTTGAGGAGAAAAAGTAGCAAGGGGATGTGTGAAAGTAGGAAGGGAAGAGTGGGGCACAGGCTAAGTAATAATTGGCATTTGACAAGCCGGTGCAGGCACAATTGGATGAAATAGCTATCTTCTCTGCCGTAACACGTCTGTGATTCTGTAATTGGGTTGGGGGGGGGGGGTGGGGGGGGAGGGGAGGTGGTAAAAGGGTTGCGGTGGCAGGAGACTAATGCTCTTTTGTAAACATACTGGGAGTGATGTATGATGATTAGAAAGAACTTATTGTAAAGTTTAATCTCAGCAACTGTCTGGAATAGTCATTATACATTTTTGAGGTTTATTGTTGATGATAATTATTTTCCTAAAGATTGTTGTTGACCAGACTTAAACCCCCTCAAGATATATTAAAAAGGTAGCCTAGATCCTAACTTTTTCTTATTTTAAAGGTGTGTAAGTCACTGTGTTCCAACTGCAGTTCAATTGGCCAAACTACTTCAAACCAAACACCCTTTATTTTTACACGAGTTAAAATACAGAAACAAGTAAAAGAACTGGCTTAATTGAAATGCTTAACAAAATACATAAAGTGAATACTCCTATTATGAGTGGACCACTGATGCCTTACATTTAGTTAAAGCTTTACAGCCTCAAAACGGAGCACCCATGAAGCATTGTGATCCATTAGCATCAGCAGGATTGGATTCAACCACAATCTGTAACATTGTGGCGTGATTACCATATTATTTTATTCTTTTACTGGTTTTAAAGGCTTTACTGATCCTGTCTTACCATTAATGCAAAATTTGTTTATTTTACCTTTCAATTTCAATCTTGATTGATCATGGTTGATTTGTTCCCTTTCTGGAATTGTCCTTACTAGAACGTATCTGTTTTTTGAATCATGAACTGTGTTCTTGAATGTTTGCCATTGTTCTTGACCTGTCTTTTCTGCTAAACTTTCATTCTCTAATTGAATGCTAAATTCTCCAAAATTATGGTCAAAATTTCCTAGGGGCTCTTTTACACTGAGGTCATTTAAGCTTGCCCATTACTGGATTTAAAATAGCCTGATCCCTGTTTGGAGCCACAACATATTATTCTAGGAAACTGTCTTGATTACACTCCAGGAAGTAGAGAACAGAATCCATCCGCTGAATTATACTATCCAGTACCACTACTGTGTTCCATTTCCCCCTCCCATGTGGGTGGCTTTTACAGTTTGTTCCATCCATCGTGCAGTCCCCACTTATGCCCACAAAGCTTGCATGAACCTCATAATTGTTGGACAGTTACAGGCGCAAAGGCTCCTTGGAAGCTAGCCTTGCTGTCCCTCTCTCTGCCTCACCTGCAGTCACGTTCACACCCCCCAGGTGCTTGATCACAAATCAAATTTGTATTTGATTAGCCTAGTCTGAGGGGAGTGACCATGTCCTGAATCAGCGTCGGGGTAACTGTCCCCTCGCTGATGTGGCATGATGCCTGCAGCTTGGACCTCAGCTCCTTACCTCAGTTCTGAAGTTTTTTCAGTTGCATACATCTACTATAGTCACCTTGATGTACAGGGGCTCCCACGTGCTGCTGCAGCAACACGTCACCTATCCTACCGTAAGTATTGCATTTAACTTACTTAATTAATCACGCTATAATCACTCCTTTTTACACTTTGTTATAATTTTACAGTTTCTAAAAACAACAGGGATAAATCATCCACATTAAAACCAAAACCTGCAGGTGCTGGAAATCTGAAGCAAAAACAGAAATTACTGGCAAAACTCAACAGGTCTGGTAGCACCTGTGGGAGGAAAGTTAAAGGTGTCACCAAACCCCATGTTAACTCTGCTTTTTTTCCCCAGCTGCTGCCAGACCTCCTGAGTATCAATCTTGTACTTGACAAGCTACTTTTAGGAAAATAGAGAAGGAAAAGACTAGAGACCTGAACACAGGAGACCCAACTTTTGCTTGAAAGATTAGAAATATTCATCAATCCTGCTCATCAGTTGGGTGCTTTTGCTGCTGTCATGATTTGGTTTGTGATGTGACTGTACTCCTGCTCTCACTGTAGGTAGGCCTCTTGATCCGCACCTTTTATCCTCTGCTGCTTACCTCTACATTTGGATTCTTACTACTTGCATTAACCTTTATTACAAATATTTCATTTCTTCTTTACATTGTATTCCCACTTTGAGCCAAATTATCTGACATACTCACTCGACCTTTGTCTCAGTCACGCAAAATCTCTGCTCACAGTGTCCTTATTAACTTTATAAATGTTGGTTTTGCCCTTCAATTGGTATTGTTGCGAATGGTTCTGATGCGTGCAAGATAAAAAGCTATGGGAGAAATTTTTGAGCATAGTTCTGTGTTACCAAATTATTATTTAGATTTACTATTTGCGTTATTATAGAACTTAATTGCTCAATATAATGGTATTATTGGGTATATGCAGCAAACAGTTGAATTGTTTTAAGTTTTGAGCAACGTTATATAACAGTTGTATGGCTTTTTCATCTTGTGATATGACATTTTCTTTTGTGGGGGTGTATAGTCATCTGAAGACACATCAATGACTTTTGAGGTGTCTTGCACTGATGTTTCTTACTTTAATCACTTTTGGAAGTCTTTTGCATACAGCTAAATGCGATGCAGGATATGTCGTAAAATGTTGAAGCCTTTTTTGTAAATGTTTACATGCGTTTATGGGATGATCAATGCTCTTAATTGAGAAAGAAGACTGAAATATGCATCAACTGTACCTGTGCTTGGATCTTAGATATTAAAACCCACCACTTTCTAATGCAAGGTGAAAGTGCAACCAAATGAACCAAACTGATGCAGATAATTGACTCAGAGATAGTAGGAACTGCAGATGCTGGAGAATCCGAGACAACAAGGTGCAGGGCTGGATGTGTTCATCCAGCCCTGCACCTTGTTGTCTCAGATAATTGACTGTTGTCTTCAAAAGTCCAGAGAAGGCTGTCTTCCCTTTAATGAGCTAATGCTGTTTAACGTGAGCAATTGCTGGGTATGGTTTGCCACCTGTATTTTGCTCAATGTTAGCATTACATAAACCATAAACATTGATCTAACACACCTGTCTGATTTGATTTCAGAAATTTTAATTGACTTATTGTTTCCCTTTTAAGAGTGTATTTATTGTCAATTACGTCTGGCAATGTTATTCATTTTACCTTCGTTGTTCTGAAACACAAAATGCCAGGGAAACTCAGTAGGTTTGGCAGCATCTGTGAAGAGAAACAGAGTTAACCTTTCAGTTCTGGTATGACTGCACTTCTGAGTCATACAGACTCAAAACGCTAACTCTGCTTCTCTCTCCACAAATGCTGCCAGACCTGAGTTTCTCCAGCTTTTTCTGTTGCAGACTTCCAGTTTCTGCAGTATTTAGGTTTCATAATTGTTGTTGTTCATGTACTTTTCTTTACAGCCCTGGGCTTGGCCAGCACGAGAGTTTCTCAGGAAGAAACTGATTGGAAAAGAGGTCTGTTTCACCGTGGAGTACAAGACTCCCCAGGGTCGTGAATATGGAATGGTTTACCTGGGCAAAGGTTAGTGAGTTATTCGTTATTCTTTATTCAAGTTCAGATTTTGAGTAAATAGCATCAAGTTGTCGTTGTCTCTGTCTCAGTCGTAATGTTTTGGGGAAGAGAGGAGCATTACCTGGTGAATTTATCCCCAATCCTTGGGTCTGTGTAACCTTTATGATCTAGCTGGTGTTAATACTGGACAGGGCAGATCCCAGACTGAAATCTGACTTGAAAGACTCCAACTTTATTGTGAACAAGAGTCTGCAGCAACGTTTACTGCAGTTTCTCTTGCTGCTGTGTGGAAATCTTTTGTGGCGGCAGCCTCCAGAAGTGACCATCTGTGTACCATTGATACGTGGGGAGCTTTCCAGATGCGGTACGGCCAAATGTTTGTCTGCATGTGTACGTTAACGTGAAAACACTTAGTAGATTAAGAAAAATGTGATAGTAGGATAGACAGTTTGGAAAGTTTTAATGGCAAACACCAGACAAAGATTCAAGCTTACACTGTCCCTTTAACTCCAGCAATATCTTTGCAAATACCCAACCCCAGCTAAGAGTTGCCACTATCTCCAAACCAGGACTTCATGGTGAGGCTGCCACAATACACAAATAGGAAGAGTTTAGAGGGATATGGGCCAAATACTGGCAAATGGGACGAGATTAATTTACGGTATTTATTGGCATGGACGAGTTGGACCTAAGTGTGTTTCTGTGTACGTCTCTATGACTCTATCTGCAACTGGCTTCCTTTCACCGTGTTTGTGCATATTCACGAGATGAATTTTCGTCACCTAAAACCGCAAGCAAAACTGATTCTTCCTTTAACTTTAGAACAAGCGTATGACTTCCTTAAACTCAATTTCTAGTAGAATTGTAGGACTTCTTATGAGACAATTTTCAACTTTGCCCTTCACGCTTTGAAGTGGATGCTGACTCCCTTCTGGATTTTTCTGTGTCCCTGGACTTGTAATTAGGTAACAGCACAGTTCTTTTCTCCCCTTACCTTTTTTCCTCTCGACTATTAACCCCCGTCTCTTCACTTGAAACCTCATTAAAGTACATGCAAACCAACAGGCCTCCAGACTTCTTGCAAGTAAAAGCACTCAAAAATGAATTTAAAATCAGTCTCCCTCTTTTTAACACACAGTACAAAAAATAAATTCAACTTATGAGATGTACATTGTTCTTAATGCCAGTATAAATAACACCACCTTTTCACTGTTGTGTGGCAATAATGTCATATCCAAAAATTTGCCCCCCCCCTCCCGTATGAAAATAAACCATGGATCTTTGTCTGCGTGTCAAGAGTTCAGATTCTCATAAGTAACTTGTTCAGCAACCTTACTGTCAATCGGGTTTTAACTATAATTTGCATTTCTTGTCTTCAGATTCTTAGTATCCAATATTTTGGACCACTTCCAATAATTCTTTGATAACCATCTGCCATGGTGGGGTTAGGGGGAAGACAAGGGCCTGATGGTTTAAAGGCTGGATTGTTAATCCAGAGACCCAGGGAACCCAGGTTCTGGGGACCGAGGTTCAAATCTTGCCACAGCAATTAGTGGAATTTGAATTCAATTTAAAAAATGTGGAGTTAAGACGCTAATAATGACCATTGCTGATAGCCAGAAAAACTCATCTAGCTCATTAATGTTGTTAAGGGAAGGAAATCTGTCATCCTCATTTGCTCTGGCCTACATGTGACTCCAGGTACACAGCAATGTGGTTGACTCTCGGCTGTCCTCTGAAATTGATGGCAAAAATGCTGGCAAGCCAGCAACATCCACATCCCACAAATGAATAAAAAAAGTAAGGAACAGGTTGAGGGTTTTTCGAATGAGACACAATTCGGATTCTAGAGAATAGTCATTCATGGTATCAGTCTCTTACACGTTGTTGCAGACCATCCTTCGTTCTTGTCTCAGCCACCTCTTGCTCAGAAACTGTTGCATCTCAACCTTTCTCAGTTTTGATTAAAGGCCATTGACCTAAAATGTTAACTTTGTTTCTCCATAGATGCTGGCTGGTCTGTTGAGTGTTTCCAGCATTTTCTGTTTCTGTTCCAGAATACTACTTGCACAGTTGCTACATTGGTTCTGCTTTAACTGGTCACTCAATGATGTGTTCTGTTGCCAAGTAACTGGCAGACGGTGCTGCTGTTTTTGCTTCTTTCTTTGTGTAATCAACATTTACCTGGAAATATGCCTATCATTCACCTACCCAACCAATAAATTAAATCATGGAATCCGATTATTTAGAAACTATCCTGATGTTTTTGCCTTTTTCTAGGCTGAAAATTTCATTACAAAAACATCTTGACGTCACTTGAGTTGTGCTGTAATTAATAGTCAACGTTTGGCACCTTGTTTTGGAACTTTGTATTTCATATTTCCCCTTTTGATACAGTTTACACCATATCAAAGTTGACGTCTCAGTTGCCTTGTTTCAATATAACATTTTCTTCTTAATTTCATGCAAGTAGACAAGAATTGGTGCAATTAATAGTGATTACAATGTAAAAATTCTCTGTGGCCCAGATATCAGACTCCCAAGCTATCAAACAAATCCTTTGGCTGGTGAATCAGTTCTCCTCCGTGTTGAGCACGGCTAATTAGAAGAAACACAAAATGTGGTAAGGGCATAGAATGTACTTTGGGTGGGGAATTTCTATGAACATCACCTTGATTCAGCAACGCCGCTGCTGACCAAGCTGGCCAAGTCATAAAGGACCTGGCTGTTAGACGTTGTCAACATCAGATGAGGGCATGAACGAGAGAAAAATGTAGTTGACCAGCTCCTCCACAACCTTTCCATCACAAATATATTTGTCCATGACAGTATAAATAGGAGAAATCACGCGACAAACCTTGAGGAGATGTTCCAACTTCACATTGAAGATAACTTTAGTTGTATTGTGTGGCACTACCAATTGCAAAATGCTG
Source organism: Rhincodon typus (assembly GCF_021869965.1). Classification (NCBI taxonomy): domain Eukaryota; kingdom Metazoa; phylum Chordata; class Chondrichthyes; order Orectolobiformes; family Rhincodontidae; genus Rhincodon; species Rhincodon typus. The sequence goes on along the minus strand of NC_063353.1, from coordinate 34,238,520 downwards.
TAGACTTTGAATAGATCTAGCAACTGATGCCTGATCATTAGCAGGTAAATTGTATTCTATGACATTAAAATCTTTTCCTGGCACAAATACCATCCCACCATTATGATCACGCTGGGGAGCCACCCCTGGTTCAAAGAAGAGTTCAGGAGCACAGCACCAGGTATATCCAAAAATGAGGTGTCAGTTTCTGAAGGTTTAACATGGAATTATTTGGCAAATGGCGGAACCAGCATGTGATAGCTGGCCCAAACTGTTCCACTGTCAATAGATCTGATCTAAACTCTGCAGTCCTGCCACATCCAGGCATGAATGGTGGTGGGCAATTAAACTAACTGGAGGAGGAGCTTCCACAAATATTCCCTTCTTCAATGATGGAGTCCAACACATCATTGCAAATGACAAGCTGAAGCATTTGCATCCATCTCCAACTAAGATGTCCCCAGCAGATGACCCATCTCTGCATTCTTGAGGTCCCCAGCATCACCGATGCCAATCTTCCAATTTGGTTCACTCCATGTGACATGAAGAAACCGCTGCAGGCATTGGATGCTGCCACATTCTGGCAATAGTTTTGATGACTTGTGCTCCAAACTTATCACCATGTTGTTTCAGTACAGCTAAAGTACTGTCATCTACCTGGCTAATGTGGAAAACTGCATAGTATGTTCCGTTCACAAAAAGCAGGACAAGTTCATAGCAGGACAAGTTCATACCAGCCAATGGCCACCTTATCAGCCTACAGTAAAGTCTACAATTAATCATTAGTAAAGTGATGAAAGGGGCCTCTATCAAGTGTCACATACTTGAGCAAAAAGATGCTCATTAAAGCTCTGTTTGGGCTGCACCAACAAGACTTGGCCCCTGTGCTCATTCTTGATCCGATCACTAACAAAAGAGCTGAGCTCCTGAATCAAGTTGATGGCGACTGCTGTACAGATAAGTGACAAGAAACCTCTGGACCCCTCAAATACCAGGCCATGTCACGGACAACATTCCCCCCTCAGCCACTCCAATGTTTTGCACTCTGTGACCAGCATTGGTATGCCAATTGCACAATTATCGTCTGGTTCCTTCGTCACCGTACCCTGCGTGCATTGGAGGACTGCACAGCTGGTAAGAAGATTAAAGGGTGCATTGGTCACAAAAGGATCGCATCACCTTCCCATGATATTCAGTGATGTTACCACTGCTGAATCCTCCACAGTTAACATCCTCGTGGTACTATTCACCAGATGCTGAATTGGATCAGCCATTTAAATATTTTGCTACAAGAGCAGATCAGAGGCTAGGAATTCTGCAGCAACTAACTGGCGTCTTGCCTCCCCAATGCCTGCCTACCATCTACGAGGCACAGTTCAGGAGTATGAGGTAATATCTCTACATGCCTGGATGAGTGCAGCTCCAACAACACATGAAGTTTGTCAGCATTCAGGGTAAAGCAGCTTGCTTCATTGACACTCCAAACACTACCTCTGACATTTCTTCCCTTCTCCACAGTGGCAGGAGTATGTATCATTCACAAGATGCGCCTCTTCAAAGCATCATTCAACTTCAATATAGTTACCATTTAGAACGACAAGGGTGGCAGATATATCAGACCACACCACCTGCAAGTTTGCTTCCAGACCCCCCACTGACTTCACTTGGAACTGTGGCACTGTTCCTTCATTAGGTCAAAAGCCTCAAACTCCCATCTTGACAGCACTGCAGTTCAAGAATTCAGCTCACCATGACCTTTTCCAGGACAATTAGGGATGAGCAATATGTGCTGTCCCAGTCAACGATGTCCATATCCCATGAATGAACAAGAAAAATGCTATCACTGGAGCTTAAAAAGTTAATGCATTGATGCTTTGTTCAATTTGAATTTTCTATTGAAACTGCAATGTAATTTATTTAAAAATAAACTGTGCTCTTTAAAGAAACAAGTTCATATTTCAGATGTCATCAAAAAGTTGTCGTGTATATTAGTTGAATTGCTGGAAAAATATTATGCTACTCCAAAGCAAAGGCTAGCTGCTGAAAGTTTTCTCCTCCAGTGTAGTAATTTATCTAAGGAGCAGATTTGCTGCACCAGGCTGGCTGACCTACACTTAGTCCTACTTTGCTGAAACACACAGGTGGTACAAAAGTCTCCTTGCCACAATTAGAGTCCTACAGCATGGAAACAGACCCTTCGGTCCATCCAATCCATGCCGACTATGTTCCCAAACTAAACAAGTCCCACATCCTTGCCTGGCCCATATTCATCCAAACATTTCCTATTCACAAATTTATCCAAATGTCTGCTGAATGTTGTAACTGTATCTACCACTTTCTGTGGTTCATTTCATACTCAACTACTGTGTTTTAAAAAAAAACTTGCCCCTCATGTCCTTTTTACAATTTTCTCCTCCCACCTTAAAACTATGCCCTCTTGTTTCGAACACCCCCACCATACGGAAAAGACCCTTTGCATTTACCTTATTTATGACCCTCATGACTTTATCAACCTCCTACCCTCCAGTGAAAAAAGGACCAGTCTTTCCAGTCTATTTTTATACCTCAAACCCTCCATTCCTGGCAACATCCTGGTAAATCTTTTCTGAAACCCCTTCGGTTTAATAGTATCCTTCCTATAACGGGGCAACCAGAAGAGGCCTCACAAACCTCCTATACAACCTCAATGTGAAGTCCCAACTCTTACACTTAAAGGTGTGAGCAATGAAAACCAGTTTGCTAAACCCCTTCACAACCTTTAATCAACCTCTGATAGATCTGATTGAGATAGAGGCAGAGTTGTATATAACATGGCAGGTTTAAAAAACAATGAACTGCTGGAAGCATGCCATTAAAAGTACCATTCATGAACATTAAATTCAATATTTCTGGTGTAGATCTTTCTACCTGAGCCTGAGGATCTCGTTGAGCATCATTTTTGTTTTAAAAACGTGGAAGTGGGGAGAGAGCAGACATAAAGCTTGTTCTCATGCACTCCAATGCATGTGCAGAATGGCCATTGAAGTTTTTGTTCATTCCTCTAAATGCCTCCCTTCTGTCCCAGGTTCCAAAGTATCTGGACTTTGTGTCTTGGGTTTTCTCCACTCATCCATTGAACATACATCAGTGGCTTTGTTGCTGATTCACTCCTTTATAATTTTCCCTCCTTTTCCTCAGATGGAAAACTGCCTGGCTGTTAAAGCATCGATGTTTGGGGTTCACTGAGTTTCATTTTGTGGTTTAGTGTGGTTGGAATTCTTAAATTATCTCATTTACTGTTTTCAAGTTTCAAGGTGCCTGCTATACTGCTAATTGTTGATTTTTATCAGGTTGATTAGTTGTTAGATGTGGCTCCGTTGCTTCAGTGATAAATTTAAATATTTTTGCGTTTGGAATCTATTATTGTGGCACTTGATGCAAAAATGGATTTATTTTATAAGTCTGTTTGTGCGGAATAACAAAGGAAATGATCATGGGCCATTTGGCACATAATCAGGCGCTCTCGCACACCTATCATATCGATGTGTTGTGACCTTTAACTCGACCAATCCAATCTAGACATTTCTGATTGTATTAACTACTTCATTCCATTGCTGATTGATTCTTCATGCAAGACTATTACTTGGTTTCTCGATTACTGTTTTGTGAATCGCTGGGCTGTAAATCGTTTTTAATGTAATTTTTTTGATAATTCAGATACAACCGGGGAGAATATTGCGGAATCGTTGTTAACTGAAGGATTGGTTTCAGTCCGTAGGGAAGGAATTCGAGGAACAAAGTAAGTACTATTTTTTTTTAAAAGAGACTTTGAATTGGAAGGAATTTAAAACATCCAGTTTTCCTGTCCTCCATAATTTATAGTGAACTTCCAATTTGTTAATTTATCAGGACAATATTAAAATGTTACAATAAAATGACAACTATTGGCTTGAAATACCAACCTTTCCCCTCAGTCTATCTTTTCTGTCTTTTCTTCATCAAATATGGTTTGCTTTTGGGTTGATGAATGTGATTGCTTTAGAAATTCTGGGTGCTGGATTGTTGAGAAGTTAAAATGTCTTGGCATTACTACATCACTGACCCACTTACCATTATCACTTCCCAATTCACATCTGATTCATTTTTTGTGGCTGCAAACTATGGGGCCTAGCAGCATCAATGTTCCTTGATCTCTGAGACAGTTCGACAACTGACCAAGTTGGAACCCCTTGGAAATTAAAGCTTGCTGAGATCCCTTTTGAAGTTGCATGGAAGGAATAGAGATAGCATATGTTTATGTTGTTAATTCTTCTATCTTGCTGCCTTTAGACCCTGAGGAGATGATTTGAGGGAACCATTAGATTTCAAAATCAGCTTGATGGAAGAACTGCTAGTTAGATGTCATTTCCCAGTTTTGTCTGTAGTACTCTGCCACTCCCCATCAATGATCTGCAAACTCTTGCTGAGAACATTGATATACTGTCAAATATTTGACAGTGTTGCTTGTCTCAGATGTGAAAGTGACTTGCCCTGTTCCTGTAGGAATATGTCATCTCCAGTGATTTTACTGAAATTGGAAATTTCATTGTACAGGGAATTGATGGTGTGGGATAAAGATCTGTTTATCATTCACCACAGGTGTCGCACAGTATTGGAGACTTCTGTCTTTGTTTCATCTATGCCAATATTCTCCCTTCCAGTTAGATGCATGAATTTCACCTTAAGGTATAGAGCAATAGATGTATAGACCCCTTTGGTATGTCAAACAAACTGATATTTAATTGTAAGAGTCAAAGCAGTGTGTTATCTGGCTGTATATCTTTGTCTTTGGAGTAACTTGGCCAAGGCAGATTGCATTTTCATTTCCAGTTGAGTTTTGAGTAGCAATTGAAAGTGGTGTTTGTCTTGACATTTGTTCCATACTGTCCAACCCAATACCTCCTCTCTTTAGCCACTCCCAAACCTGTGTAACACTGTCACCTTGCATTTCCTCCTTTGCAGCTGACAACTCTCATTCCCACCCCCCCAACACTCCTAACTTGTTTTCATTTCCCCTACTAGACAGAGTGCATAATCTGTCATTTCTACTGACCAAATTTGACTTGCCACTTAAAGCCTGAAGGGGCAAATAAGGACATGAAACGTGCTCAACATTTAGAAAACCTAAAGGCAATTTATTAAACTTTTAAAAACAAAGTTGCTGGAGAAGCTCCGCAGGCCTGGCAGCATCTGTGAAGGAAAAAACAGAGTTAACATTTTGGGCCTGGTGACTCTTCCTCAGAACTGATGGTGGCTGGGAAAACGTCAGTTTATATGCAGAAAATAGGGAGGTGGGTGGGGTAGGGAGTAAATGATAGGATAGAGCCCGAAGAGAGAGACAGTTGGGGACAGACAAAGGAGTTGATCACTATCAAGCTGGGAGGGTCAATAGATAAGAGTGTGGAGCTGGAAGAACGCAGCATTAGAGGAGCAGGAAAGCTGACGTTTTGGGTCGGGACCCTTCTTCATTTCACCATCAGTTCTGAGGAAGGGTCACCGGACCTGAAACATTAACTCTGACTTTTCCTTCACAGATGCTGCCAGACCTGTTGGCCTTTTCCAGCAACTTTTTGTTCCTGATTTACAGCATCTACAGTTCTTTAGGTTTTTATTAAACTTTCAAACCTTGTCCTGTTTTGCATAATATTCAGTGGTATCCTTGAGGCAAGTTAAATCTGTTATGCCCTACAATAATTGGTATGTGAGATAACAAGGTGTAGAGCTGGATGAACACAGCAGGCCAAGCAGCATCAGAGGAGCAGGAAAGCTAACGTTTCGGGCCTAGACCCTCCTTCTCCATGGATGGTAAACTTCAGTTATGTGGCTAAGTTGGAGAAACTGGGGACGTTCCTGGAGGAAACAAGATATTTCCCAAAATGTCAGCTTTCCTGCTCCTCTGATGCTGCTTGGCCTGCTGTGTTCATCCAGCTCTACACCTTGTTATCTCAGATTCTCCAGCATCTGCAGTTCCTACTATCTCTGAAATAATTGGTATGTGTTTGTGCCAGAGATTCCTCGTGATGAATTCCCAGTATCTGCCCTTCACATTTGTTGATGTAGGGAAGACCTTCAAGTTACGTAGAATTGGAGCGTAGAAGCTGACCATTTGATACATCTAGACTGTGCTGGTGCTTACACTCCAAATGAGCCTCCCTACACCTCCAGACAGGCATTTCATTATAGCCACCTGAGAGGACCAACTCTGGCACATCTTAATTCATTATCTAAAAAACAGTATTTCTGAAAATGTAGTTTTCCATCTGTACCTTATTGGAATGCCAGGCTGGATTGTGTGTGCCTCGCTCTTGGGTCAAGCTTGAACCCAGAAACTGACACAGGTGAGAGTAGTACTCACTGACACACACTACTGCGACCGAGTGCAACAAAAGCATAATCATATTGGTGGTACTTACATTCAATAATAGCAGAGGCCTAAGAGGCAAATGGTTGACCAGATTTTGTCTGAAGTTCTATTTTCCTGAGTCTCCATCTGCTAATTTTATCAAAATTTTCTCTTAGCCCTGAGCAAGCCAGACTTTGTGAACTTGAAGAACAAGCAAAAGCAGCTAAGAAAGGAATGTGGGGTGAAGGAGGCAGTTCACACACCATTCGAGATCTGAAATACACCATTGAAAACCCTCGTCATTTTGTGGACTCCAATCATCAAAAACCAGTTAATGGTTAGTGAATGAGATTAACTCTTCCAACAGTGTGTTTTGATGTTTCATCTTGAATCCTGAGTTGTATTCAGTGTACTCCATTATTGATGTCTGTATTTGGTAAGTCATGGTTAACTAGCAAATTGGTAATATTTTCATCTTTACAGAAGATGTAACTGTAATGTTACAAGTATGTTGCTTTAAATAATTAACAAAATGAAAATAATAGTGATGGGATCTATCTTAGCACCTGGGATTCCTCCACTATGTACTGATTGCCCAAAAGCAGCTTTGAGATGAAACTTTGTTGAAGCTAATTGCTTTTCCCAAAGGGTAGGAGGCATCACCTGGGCTTTTCTTGTTTGCCTTGTAGAAGTTGTTGCTGCAGCAGTAGGTGGGCTGAGGTGTGGAGAAGCTCACCTATCCACTGTTTGGGCTGCAGGTGGACATTTTGTCATTTATTGTGAAGCTGGTTTACGGCTGTTTCTCCAAGTCAGCCGAAAGACTGAAGAGGCTGGGATTGTTCTCCTTAGATTTGATAGGGGTATTCAAAGTTATGAAGGCTTTTGATGAAGTAAGTGAAGTGAGTTGATTTTGGAATGCAGTACCTGGAAGGGTGGATGAAATAGATCGAGTAATTTTCTGTAAGGAATTTATAATTACTCTACATTGAAAATTATAAGGCTATGAGGGAAACATCAGGGGCGTTGGAGTAATTGGACAGCTCTTTTAAAGGCCAGGACAGGCAAGTGAGGCAGAATGATCCCTATTGTTGTTTTTTCAATTTTATGCTGAATCTATTTCGTTTTTGCACAGAAACTCTCTTGGAATGCAATGCTCAGTTATTGGCCACCTTTTTTATTAAACATTCCAGAAGCTGAATTTGGATAAAGTCTTGCAATTGAATTGTAATAAATTTTAAGGAACTTTGATTTGTATTAGCTACTTTATCGTTTCATAGTTTTATAGTACAACTTGGATCAATATGTCACTGAGTTGAAATTACTGAAGCTATGTTACAAGGTTGAATTTCAGAGTTTCTGTTGAGAATTAATTCTGCACAGCTACTTCTCCCTCCTTTCCAATAACAATAATTGTGAGGAACTGATTGTACTCCTTTGTCACTAAGATTGAAATTAACCGATCAACTACCCCTTCCACCTTTCTCTTTGCACTTGTTTATTGGGTCAACTTCCTGTCAAATTGCCTGAACTTGTGTCTTCCTCCAGTTTCTCACGTATCTCCCTTCATTTTGTTTATGGGACCCACTTCTTGCTCCCTCTACCCTCTTCCTACTAAATTGCTGACCGCTTAACTACCCATTATTTGTCTGAAGTTAGCTGGTGTGTTAATGGTTTCTGCTCCAAATTTGCTGTTCCCCACCCCCATCAAAAATGATGTACCTTTGACTCCATAGGCTTTGTCATTTACCAACCAATCTCGAACTTATGTTTCCTTCCTAACATTTTGAAATATGTTGTTTCCAGGTACGCATTTCCCAGAACTGTGTTTACATTTATCCAGTCAACTGAACTGCAAATATCACCCCAACCCCCAAATCACCACTACCTCCACTTCCACACAAAAAACACACCCACCCACAAGAAAATGAAATTTCTAGTTTCAGCCTTTGCTTTGTTATTAGTACTTTTCTTTGTCAGGAGGTTGCCAGATCAAGTCACCACCTAGATTGCTTATTACCTCACCTTCAACATCCTCCTCCGAACAGACTTGCCTCATTCTATTATGCTTTTGGCAGTTCTAGGTTCCAGTGCCAAGTTATTGATAGTCTCTGTTTGCTACTGCAAGCTTCCAACTCATTCAAAGCTCAACCAGCAAAATGTTCTGATTGTCCATTCAATCCATTTTTCTCTGATTTCTGTCAGTGGTTTGGTGTCTCAAAGTGTTAAATTTGATAATTTATATTTTAAATTTCATCTGTAATTGTTGTACCCATCCTTTTCAACCTTGTCCAACCTCCTGCGCTGTGGTTCTGTCTTACGACTTTTCCGATCTCTCTCTTTCTATTGACTTTGGAAACATTTGTTGATTCTTTCTGTCTGTTCACTCCTTTCCATCTTTTTCACCTTTCATTACTAACTTTTTGACTATTTCTTGTTTTGGGGTCTGTTTGAGCCCCTCATTGTCGTCTTGAGAAAGCATCACTTTCTGTATTAGAGATGTCAAATTAATACAAGTTTATCTTGTGCCCTCTTTCAAAGGATGTGGACTGATTTTCTTTTCTCTGTTCTTGTACAGCTGTCATTGAGCATGTGCGAGATGGGAGTGTTGTGAGAGCTTTGTTGCTGCCTGACTACTACCTGGTGACAGTTATGCTTTCTGGTATTAAGGTACATTTACATAACAAGATTTTCTGCTGCATTTCATGTATAATTATATTGACTTGCCATACTTGCAGGTTCAACTTATTTCTAGCCGGAACATGACTGAGGTTCTAAGTTCATTGTAGAGCTTAGTGATTTCTCTGAGTACCATGGTAATTTTCAAGTCATTTATTGCTTTTAGAATGTCAACATGCTGAAGCATTGATATTCATAGCATTCGCGCATCGAATGAAAAATATCCATACTACTTGTAATGTCAAAGGAGCTGAAAATGCTGGAAATACAATGGGCACCACTTGTTGAGGAGTTGCAACACTTTGTTTTTAATTAGATGTTACCTGACAAAGCAAAGGACTGTGGGAAATGAAGTTAAGGTTAAATTAAGAGATCCTTTGGTAGAAAAATCTGTCTTCCTGATGCATAATATGCAATAATATGTCAGCATTTCTGTAGGCTTTTAGTTTTCTTGTTCATTGTTCCATAAAGAAGAATATCCTTATTAGTTATTCCAAAATTCTGTTTGTGGTTTTCTTCTAAATTGTACTTTGACAGTCTAGATGGTTAAATTATGTGAGATTTAAACTTTATATCTATCATAAAATTCAGCCCAGGACGTATCTGCCCTAGTCAGTCAGTGAATAGTGGTGTTCAATTATTGTGCACTCCACCCAAGTGAGTTATGAGAATTTTTTCTGTTGGTTATCTTGGGAACACAATAATTTCCTCAAAATTAAACAGTTTAAGCTGAGTTATGAAGTGCGGGTCCGTATCATCTCCATATTTATAAATTTCTGCTGGAAGTTATGTTTCATCCCATTCCAGACACACAATCATATAGCATGGAAACAAGTGCACAGCAGGCATCCAATCTGACCTAGTCCTATTTGCCAGCATTTGGCCCATATCCTTCTAAACCCTTCCTGTTTATGTACCCGTTTAAATGTTGCCTTTAATGACGCCTTTAAATGTTGTCATTATACCTGCCTCCACCACTTCCTCTGGCTGCTTGTTCCATACACGCACCATCTGCTGCGTGAAAAATTTACCCCTCAGGCTCTTTAAATCTTTCTCCTTTCACTTTAAACCTATGCCCTCTAGTTTTGGACTCCTCCACCCTCTGAAAAAAAGCCTTGGCTATTCACCCTATCCATGCCTCTCATTGATCTTATAAACCTGTGTCTGTGCTCAGGGGATAAAAGCCCCAGCCTATTCAACCTCTCTCTATAATTCAAACCCTGCTGTCCCAGCAACATCCTTGTAAATCTTTTGTGCAGCCTGTCAAATTTAATGGCATCCTTCCTATAGAAGCACAACCAGAATTGTACACAGTATTCTGGAAGTGCTCCCACCAATATCCTGTACAGCCACAACATGAAATCCCAATTCTTATACTCAGTGTTCTGACCAATGAAGGCAAGCATGCCAAATGCCGTCTTCACCCTATCTACCTTGCGACTCCACTTTCAAGGAACTATGTATCGGTACCCCTCGGACTCTGTGTTCAGCAAATGCTCCAGGGCCCCACCATTAACTATAAGTCCTTGCATGGTTTGCCTTAGCAAAATGCAACACCTCATGTTTATTGTCATTAAATTCCATATGCTACTCCTTGGCCCAATAGCCCACCTAATCAAGGTCCCATTGTATTCTGAGGTAATCTTCTTCACTGGCCACTACACCACTTGTTTTGGTATCATCTGCAAACTCACTAACCATACCTCCTATATTTACATTCAAATCATCTATATAGATGACAAAAAGCAGTGGACCAGCATTGATCCTTGTGGTACACCGCTGGTGGCAGGCCTCCAGTCTGAAAAACAACCCTCTACCACCACCCTCTGTCTCCTACCTTCAAGCTAATTTTGTATCCAGTTGACTAGCTCTGCCTGGATCCCATGTGATCTAACCTTACTAACCAGTGTTTCACGCGGAACATTGTCAAATGCTTTACTGAAGCCCATATGGACAACGCCTTTATCATTCTTTTTTTGTCACCTCTTCAAAAAAAACTCAATCAAGTTAGTGAGACATGATTTCCCACTCAAAGCCATTGCAAAGCATTTTCTTGGTTCAGTTGGAACTTGAACTTGACAAGTACGTTTCAATCTGCAGAGTTTAGTGATCAAACATGTACATTTGGAATCACCTCGGTTTGTGCTAACATTTAGCAATTGGATCTTCTGCCTTTGGAGCCAGAAAGGCTCAAATATTGCTGTGCTTCAACAGTTGAATGATATAATCTATATTACATGGCAAATCACGTACCTTATGGGCATTTGATTATTTAGAGCAGTATCACAGGAGATATATTGGAACACTTTTCCATTTCTGGTTGCCACTGTCGTAATTAAGCACTCCCAAGACTTAGGATGATGTGGCGATAGAATAAAGTCCCTTTACATTGCACCATCCAAACACTTGAGTAACATATTGCAGGATTGAATGCAAAGTGTCCTGTTTCTCCAACAATGTACCTGAGCTTCAGAAAGCAATACAGGTTAAGAGTATGTTTAATAAAGCATATGGTGACCTGAACTTTATAAACATTGTAAGAAAGTTATGTTTCACCTCTATTAAAAATACTGGTTTCAGTTCAACTGGAATATTTTTTCTTGTTTTGGGAGTTCACATTAGGAATGATATGAAGTCATCACAGGTAAGATCCACAAGAATACTTCCGGAGTTGAGGGACTTAACGTTAAATAGATTGGAGAAACTGGGGCAGTTGCCTTTGGAGAAGAGAAGCTTGAGGCGCAATATGGTTCGAACATTCAAGATCTTGATGTTATGACACAGACAGCTGAAGCAAATCCATTTTAACCTCTGTATTTGCAACACTGTAAAATTAAACCATCAAATACACCCAAGTAGTTAATGTAATGATTCTTAACCAGACTTTTGAATAATTAATCCCAGACATTGTGACTAATTTTTAAATACTGTTTTTAATCTTAACTGGTTTAAAAATTTATTAGATACAAAATAACATTAGTGGAGAAAAAAAATTGAGCAACATGGTAAGCTGATAAGCGTCTGTACTTTAAATTTGAAATTGTTGTTTCCATCCCCATTCACGTAAAAGACAGAAAAGCATATACAGTTAAAGGGGGGAAAAATCACCGTTCAACAACTGCAACTGCTCAAACATTTCTCTTTCAGACTGGCCAGAACCAGGTTCCAGGTACTGACCTCATTAATGGTCAACTCCTGCTATTTGTTCAAACACAATGGTTTTTCCCAGGGTCACAGAGTCATACAGAACAAGAACAGACCCTTTGGTCCAACCAGTCCAGGCTGAACATAACCCCAAACTAAACTAGTGCTACCTGCCTGCTTCTGGCCCATATCACTCCAATCTTCCCTATTCATGTATCTATCCAAATGTGTCTCAAATGTATAACTGTACCTGCATCCACCACTTCCTCTGGAAGGTTTTCCACACACAGACAACCCTTCGTAAAACAAAAAAATTGCCTCATGTCTTTTTTAAATTTCTCTCCTCTCATCTTTAAAAATGTGTCCCTAGTCTTGAAATCCTCCATCCTGGGGAAAAGACTCTATCTATACCTGTTATAGAGGGCATCAGCAGGGAATAATTTGATCACTTCTGTAAAGGAAAAATGTTCAAGGAAAAGGTGTGTGTGTCACATTAGCAATGATCATAGAATGGCATGGAAGACTTGAGAGGCTGAATAGCATATGCCTTTTCCTATTTCTAACGCTGTTTACGTATGAGGTGAATTGTTCTTGTTTGACCTAGATTCTATGGGATGAATGGCCTTTTGTGCCGTAAACATTTTTAACAGTGTGAAGATAAAACGCCATATCAAACAAATGGTTTAAGCTTCAAAAACAGAAATTGCTGGAAAAGTTCAGCAGATCTGGCAGCATCTGTGGCGAGAAACCAGAGTTAACATTTTGGGTCGAGTGACCCTTCCTCAGTATGGTTTAAGCTGCAGGGTGGGTTTGCATGGAGGAAGCCTTTTGACTCCTTTCATAATTTCACAATATTAGTCTTGTTATCTGCCCATTGCAACTTTCAATATCTACACAAACCTATTCGATGTATTTCATGTATCGTCTGCAAAACAGCACTTCTTACTCAACAGTGCTTTGTTTCCATGGTACTGGAGTGCCTTCCCAGTTAATATGCTTAAAATTGCAACCTACTGTCTCAGAAATGTGAGCTGAGGTAACCTGACAATACTCAATGGCTGTAATGTGGCCCACCTTTATACAGAATTTCTTTCTGGATTACCTGAAAGTAATATGAATGAAATGTTATTACTACAGCTGTGTGGATCTGCCAAGACTAAAGAGCGCATTGCGCAAAGAACAGCTTTGTGTGGCTTATTCCACAATGCGTGGTAAGTTCCCAGTATGCGTAAAGTTTCTAATACTTTATACATTTGTCTGCGCAGTGCCCGACTTTTAAGCGTGAAACTGATGGGACAGAAACACCAGAACCATTCGCAGCAGAATCAAAATTTTTCACGGAATCCCGCCTTCTGCAAAGGGATGTCCAGATCATCTTAGAAAGTGTGCAAAATCAAGTCATCCTAGGAACCATCCTGCATCCTGTGAGTTTTGTCAAAAGACAAAGAAACTGCTGTTTGGGTTTGTGTGCGTAAAAAATTATGCATGTAGGGTAGGATATCTCTTAAAATTTAGAAATGTTTTGTACCTAGCATCTATAAAGTGGTCATGTTGTTGGAGTCAACAGCCGTTTGTACTATCTGTGAAATACTTTCTGGTCAAACAAAGCGTTAGGTGCAGGGTAATTCTCCAGCCTGTACCATTGACCATTTAGTTTGGTGTAATATATGACATGCATTTTTAATGTCCCCTTATTATGCCTGTAACTCTCTTGCATCGTATGTTCTATTTCTGAGGATTAGTGGTGGAATGGTAGCTATCAACTTCTCTGAAGTGACATTTGATCATTCATGTTAGGAATTTTGATGTGATATCAATTAATGGACTTTTGCAAGTTATAAACCTGGCTGCTATATCCACTAGTTAAGAGTGGGTGTACACTACGCAGTTGCTCTGGTGACTATTGGAGTGCATTATCCTTTGAATTTGTACCATGCTCCTTTTTTCTGTTGTTTAAAAACCTTAACTCTTGCTTGGTGGACGGTCTAGTTGAATCCCTCCCCCAACCCACAAGATGGGGGACCCTTCTATGTAAAACTTCATTGGCGTGAACCTGTGTGTATGTAGTTTTTTTTTCTATTCTTTAATGGGATGTGAACATTGTTAGAAAGCCAGCCTTTGTTCCTCCTCTCTAAATACTTTTGAAGGTGACAGTGAAGTGCTGACGTGAACCACTGAAGTCTATCTATTGTTGTATACTCACCGTGCCATTGAGAGGATTTTTGGTTTTTGACTGAAGGAGCAATGATTGTATTTCCAAGTCCAGACACTGAGTTCTACTATGTAGGATTAATGAGTTTATGAAGTGCTGTCAAAGGAAGCTTGGTTAGTTGATGCACTGCATTTTTTATATGGTACACACTGTTAGCACAGTGCATTGCTGGTGAGTAGTGAATTTTTTGTGGTGGGGATGGTGCACTGATCAAGTGGGCAGTGGCCACTCTCACCTCAAACATATTGAATTCAGTTCTTTCGTTCATAGTTATGCCTATGATAGCACTTTTTAAGGCTCTTGTAGTGCAAGTCTGCTTAATATGTCTGCTGATGGCACCTGTGTGATTTTAGACTGAAAGAAGTTGGCTGAGAAGCAAGATTAAAACTCAACTGAAGCTATTTCATTTGGCCATTTGGGAAAATCTGGTTTCAGAAAGAAGAATAATTTGCTTTAGTGTTGGTGATGCATGAGAAAATGTGGGAAAAGGCATTTTTACTAGAAAAGAACCATAGAAAGCATGCTTAATATTTAATGACACTGGTTCCAATTTAAAGGGCTGTTGTAAATGCATATAGGAACAAGCCTCCCACCTCACTCACTTTACTGGTTTGTGGTAAGAGTATAGCTGCTTTGGACTCTGATATGAATGGCAGATGCACAGGAGTCTGCACCAGGCAAAAGCAAGAAAAGACATGGCCTGCCCTTCTTCTTGATGATATAACCAGAAAAAATGATATTTATTTATGTTGTCTTCTAAAAAGAAATATTAAATATTTATTTCATCCGCAGAATGGTAATATAACGGAATTGCTGCTTCGTGAAGGATTCGCTCGCTGTGTTGACTGGTCGATTGCAGTTTACACGCAGGGTCCAGAAAAGCTTAGAGCTAGTGAAAGGTAAATTGTTTTATTGTGTGACTTGAGATTTTGAAGATATGTAGTGGAGCTCAAAAAGAGCTAGCCAGAAATGTAATGCTGAATTTATCTGAGAGCATTTAATTCGTTGGAACAAGGGAACAGGAGTAGACCATTCAGCTCCTGGAGCCTGTTTCACCATTGAATGAGATCATGGCAGATATGTGGTCTAACTCCAAATACTTGCCTTTGGCCCATATCCTTATTGGGTATGGAGAGAGTTTGACATCCCCTTCTGCTTCAAACTTCATTTGATCACGGTACAGACAATTGCATAAGTTGAAAGATGTGAGATGAGAAACAATGGAGTTTTAAACTTGCTTGCATATTTCACAGGTGATAAGAGTGGCAGATTGCCTGCTGAAGAAATTTTGCCACAGTTGTCCCAATGTGAGTTGTGCAATGTTTTAAATAGGCTTTTTGGTTATGTTTCTGTAGTGACCACTAGGCCAGTGCAAATGCTGTCACAGGCTGGGAAGGAAATAATTAGCCACGCTATTTGGGAATCATTTTCAAATCTACATTGGGTAAAAGGCTAGAAGAAGCTCAGTTGTTGTGCTTCACTTCTTTCTCAACGAGTCTGCAATATCGTTTACTTTCTCTATAGTCGACTATGGATAAGTCAATTGAATGAAGGTGAGCAGTGTCTGTGGAACTATTTCCCAAAGAGTTGGTGCCTGGTGTGTAAGTTTGGAAGACAGTGTGGAAAAGAATGAACCTTTTTTTTTGTTTTGCTCCTCCTCCCACAAATTCAATACCTATGGTTCATATTGGTATAAAGTAGAGGGATTTTAAAGTTGATGTGCAGGTGTAGCATGCATCAAGGTAAATAAATGACCAGAAGCTTAACTGGACCTGCATGTAAGTACTGTAGCTGTTACAGATGGTCAGAGACTGGAAATTAATAAATTGCCTCCTGACTTCCCAAAGCTTGTCCTCTATCTACAGAGCACGTCAATAGTGTAATGGAATAATTTCCATATGCTTGGATGAGTGCAGCTCCAGAAACTCAAGGAACTTGACAAAATGCAAGAAAAAAATGATCCACTTTGATCAGCACCCTTAAACATGCACTACCTCCACCAGTGGTGCTTAGTGGCAAAAAAATGCATCATCTACAAGATGCAGTGCCTTAACTTGCAAAGTATTCTTCTACTGCACCTCTCAAACCTTTGGACTCTACCATGTACTTGGAAAAAGGCAGCAGATACATGGGAACACCATCTGCAAGTTTCCCTCCAAGCCATGCATTGTCTAGACAAAGAAACATAGAAAGTAGGAGCAGGAGAAGGCCATTTGGCCCTTCGAACCTCCATCTTTCAGTTTAATGGTTCTTGATCATCCAATTCAATAGCCTGTTCCTGCTTTTCCCCCATACCTTTTGAACCCCCAAGAATTAAATCTAACACCTTGTTGAAAGTATTCAATGTTCTGGCCTTGGCCACTTTCTGTGCTAGAGTATTCCACAGGCACATGCTCTCGAGGTCAAGAAATTTCTCTTTATCTCAGTCCTGAGTGGCGTATCCTGTTATCCTTAAACTGTGACCCTGACCCCTGGTTCTGGACTCTTGATCGTCAGAAACTTCCTTCCGATGTTCACCCTGCCTTGCTCGGTTAAAATTTTATAGGTTTTGAGCCACCCCGAATTCTTCTAAACTTCAGTGAATATTGTCCTAACTGTTGGAAAAGGTGCAGAGGAGATTTACCAGGATGTTGCCTAGAATGGTGGGAAGGTCTTATGAGGAAAAGTTGAGAGAGCTAGGGCTTTTCTCTTTAGAACGACGAAGGATGAGAGGTGACTTGATAAAGGTGTACAAAATGATCAGAGGTATAGATAGAATAAACAGCCAGAGACTTTTTCCTCTGGTGGAGGTAGCTATTATGAGGGCATAGTTTTAAAGTGAGTGGAGGTAGATATAGGGGAGACGTCAGAGGTAGGTTCTTTACTCGGAGAGTGGTAGGGGCGTGGAATGCATTGCCGGAAAGAGTAGTGGAGTCGGCCTCATTAGGGGCATTTAAGTGGCTATTAGATAGACATATGGGTGATAGTATAAGGTAGGGGTGGAGGTTAGATAGACCTTAGGTTTATGGTAAAAGTTTGGCACAACATCGTGGGCCGAAGGGCCTGTACTATGCTGTACTGTTCTATGTTCTGTGTTCTATGTTCCATTCTGTCTTCAGACGTCAGTCCCGCCATCCCAGGAATCAGTCTGGTGAAGCTTTGTTGCACTCCTTGCACAACCAGGATATTCAAGACCTATTAGATTTTTGAATTTTTAAGGGAATTGTTGGGGGTCAAATTGTGGAAATGTGATCTTGAGATAGAACACCACCCATAATAATATTAAATGATGTTCTAGACTCTATGACCTTTTACTGCCCTATTTCCTTTGCACTTCTGTATTGATTCCACCTCCAACAGTCATGTCATGTTTCAATTTTGGAAATGATCATGTGTAAAATCTCCTGTAAGGTGAATGCTAATGTTGGGAGGAGGCATTGCTGAATAAGTGGGAGGTATTGATTCTCTTGTGCACGTTAAATCCATCCTGAGGCACATACACAGCAACGCTGGTATTTTTCTAAAATCTGTGCCCAACTTCCAATTTCTTCTGTCTAGATTACACTTCAGATTTTATTTTCCTGTTCTCAGATGAACATGAGTTTTCATGTGGAAGGGTGCAAATGAGGAGGCTGTGATCCTTGTCTGGGCTCTGGTCAGAACTGTATGAGAAGACAAAGGCTTGCAGGACCCTGGAAATGTCAGCTGTGCATGCTTTAAAATATGTTCATAAGTGCTAAATATTCCCTTAAACTATGTTCTGAATACACGTAAAAAATGCCTGTCCACCTGAATTATGATGACTTAATTGCATCTGTGCAATTGGTGACTAAGCTGTGTAAGATTATTGAGTAAACTGTGCTCACTTGCCATCTAGTGGCGCATTTGTGTGCTGCATTGGATGGCAAAGGGAATAATTTTGCAGTTGAATTGTTCCTTTGTTTATTGCGAACACTGAGAATGTTGCACATATCTTTGTAACACAGTGCAAAGTCTGCTTTAGCTGCCAGACTTCTGATTGATAGTTGAATTAGTCCAATGACCTTTCCTAACCCCCTGTTCCTATTTACAATCATACAAATTTACAATTTTACAAAATAGTTGATGGGTTGATGGATTGATGTATTATATGTACTTCTTTGTACCTTTACCCCTTTGAAATTTTTCCACTAACCAGTCCAGCAGATGTGGCTCAAAGTGGCTTAAAGTTCAACTGGTTTAGGTGATCCTATGAACGCAGTACATCCTGAACCTGTTTAGCAAGGACATTCTTGCTGTGGTAATTCAAAGCCTGCCATTCAACAAATGGGGTTTGTGACAAGGAACTTATTGGTGACTTTGTGTTTCTGATTCCCAGAAGCGGAGAATGTCTGCTCGCAAGTACTGCTGAGGAAGTTTGTTCCATATGGTCTGCCAAATTAGGAGGCAGGTAGTAGCTACATTGGACAGGTTGTTATGGAGTGGTAATTGGTATGCAGTATGAATGGTTTCAGCAACTTTGGGTTTTCATTAGTTTGCTGATGGGAGTGAGTTGGGACTGATGTTGAATGGAATGCTGCATTTGTGTCAACAAGATGTGTGTGTGACCTTTGCTGTAGATGTGTACAGTACTCTGCTGTAGAGTAGGACACTTAGGTCTGGAATGTTGTGGCGACAGCACGCACACACGCATACCACCACCGCCTCC
>NC_063353.1:34218132-34219382 GCF_021869965.1 Rhincodon typus | reverse complement strand
TGAGGTTTGCTGTGTTTTTCAGATATTCCTGGAATGGCAAAATCCTATCTATTGTTAGTGAAGTATTTTGGATTGGGATCATGCTTCAGTTTCTGACCATCCATGTATATGTGCACTAGAATTGCGGCAGTGAAATATATTGGGTTTAGTTTTAGAGGAATTCATTGTAAGACTCCATGTGCTCGTAGCATCTTTTAGGATTTGGTCCAGGGTGCAGAAGGATCGAGCTGGAGTGGCATAGCAGAAGTCACTGGCACAGCTGAACTTGAAGAATAAAGTAGCACATTGTGACTATTGATCACAGTAGGTTGGGAGTCCTTTTATAAAACTTTGCAACTTGATCCCTTTTCTAAGGTTCAGGAAGTGATTTTCAGTCTTGCTGCTGATGGACCACATCTCAGCTGAGCTGGCAGGCCAGCTCTTCCACTGAAGGTAAACCTTGACATCACTCAGAGTTCTCTGTCTCTCTCTTATGTTAATAGATCCGCTAAAGAGCGCAAAATCCGGATCTGGAAAGATTATGTGGCTCCAACAGCTAACATGGATCAGAAGGACAAGCATTTTGTGGCCAAGGTTAGTGTTCTGCAAATCAATGGTGGGGAGTGGATAAGTGCATGGTTTTTATTTTAACATGTATGCCCTTTTGCTTTGAACGGTCAATGTAGTGGGCATCTTATTGACATAACTTCATTGCTTTTGACTGTAAATGATTGTGTGGAGACATAAAATTACAGTTCTGCAGAAATGATTAGTTTTGATTTTTTTTCTCTTTATTGTGCTTGTGGTGTGTTGCTGAGATCTGGTGCTCAGAGTTTTACCTTACAGAAAGAGGTCCTTTAGCCTATTATGTCCACGTTGATAATCAATCATATAGCTACTCAAGGCCCATTTTCCAGCACTAGCCTTGTATCCTTGTATGCTATTGTGTTTCCAGTGTTTGTCTAAGTATTACTTAAACAAGGTGATGGTTCTCGACTCTGTCACGTTATCAGACGAAGTTCGAGATACTCACCATACAATGGGTGAAAACATTCGTCCTTCATTCCTCCTGAAACACCCTGCCTCTTTCTTTCAACCTTTGTTATTGGCCCCTTGATGGGGAAAATTTTTTCCTTTTTATCCTTGTCCATGCCCCTCGTAACTTTGTATTGCTCAATCACGTCTGCCTCTGTCTCCTCCGTTGGAAGGAAAACAGTATGCTGAGACTTGCAGCTACACATCCCTAATGTGTTTGAACTTCAATTTTGCTC
>NC_063353.1:34199375-34217632 GCF_021869965.1 Rhincodon typus | reverse complement strand
TCCACATTGTAAGGATTCTATGATCTATGAAGGTGATGAAGATTTGCCTATTGGTAGGTCACTGATGTGTTCTGGCAAGGACCTGAGTGCTGGTTGCTCATAATGAGCACTTCACTCTTTATGGTGAAAGGAAGGTGACTTATCTAGTTTGCCATTATCTTTCACCATCTTTTTTCTGTTGACTACCTGCTGTCATTGAAACTTCAGTATTGATCCAACATATATTCCCTTTCCTGCTGATGTACCACCACTGCCCTTTTGGGTGGGTTTCCTGGGAGGATGTGAACATAAAGGGAGATTGGAAACTATCTGTTCATTCACGACAATGATACGTCACTTCATCATAGATATCGTGATCATCAGATTTCAAATTAATCACCAAGCAAGTGAGAAGTCTGCAACTTTGAGTTCCTGGAACACGGTTGTAGTTGAATATTAGGGTGAGGAAGAGAGGATGTAATCAAAAGAATTGCAGGCTGCTTCAGGGTCTGTACACAAATAACTTAATAATAGTCATTATTTCTGTATTTCCCCATTTACAGCTTTTAGAAAAATGTCAGGCAGAATTGCTTTAAATTGTTTGTGCAAATATTTAACAGACAATAAATAACCTAATTCGTAGTTCTCTTTGAACATGCTTTTGTATGCCAACTACTTGGAATGTTTTTTAGAGCCTAAAATAACTATGTTAAGCTATTTTCTCTTTCTTTGCTAAGTGCATGTGGAAAAATAGTTCGCGAAATACTTTGGACTTAATGGGTGATATTAACAGTTGGGAAATAGATCTCTACTTAAGGCTTTCTGTACCAGCAAAAAAACTTTCAAATGGAGTTACAGAAATACACTCTGCCCCAGAAATGTGCCTCAAACTTAACCTCAAGAACTGCTGTTTTACAATTGTAACATTTATTGGGAACAAAGACAGATAGGCAGAACAGAGAATGTACCCAAGAGGGAATGCAATCTAAGGAATGAGGTGTGTAGCATTTGCCTTTGCCAACAAAGGCAGATGAGCACAATCTCAAGAATTTTCTTCAGAGAAACATAGCAATAATGGGCTCACAGGAAGGTTGTAGGTTGATTGGTTAGTTGTTGGAGGCTTTGTTTCAATTCTAGTAATTTCAGAAAATAGAAATCTATAATTAGCACAGGAAAAGTATGAGTTTGTACACAAAGAAGGAAACTGATTTTTGGCAGAAGTGAGGAATTTTTGCTTTCCACTTTATAACAAATAAACTGCAAAAGTAAGGTTTAAATAAGCAAAGTTAAACTAAAGTTCATAGTAAGTTTAAGGGCAATTTAGTCGAGGAATGCCTATCCTGTGTCGTCAAGAGCTCTGGGCACTTGGCAAGATCTACTTGAGCCCGTGTGCACCTTGATTAGCAGTTGAAACAACTCGGGTGCATCTGTGAGACAGAGAACTATCCATAGATACCTTGTTCAGTGAGCTCCGATCATGGATGCCACCGAATGGCTGCAGGTTGGTCATGTGAGATAGGGTGAACAGCATGAGTTCATGAACAAGTGGCGATCATAACTCTGTTACTTTTATGATAGTCATGGAAAAGGATAGGTACATATAGCAGGGTAAGGTTTATAATTGGGGGAGGGTAATTATAATTCTGTTAGGCAAGAACTGGGTAACAGAAAATGGGAACAGATGCTGTCAGGGAAGAGCACTATAGAAATGTGGAGATTGTTTAAGGAATGCATACTGCGTGTGCTTGATATGTTTGTCCCTAGCAGGCAGGGAAGATGCGGTCGAGTGAGGGAGCCTTGGTTCTCAAGAGAGGTCGAACGACGAGTTAAGAGGAAGAAGGATGCTTATATAAGGTTTATGAAACAAGGATCAGAAAAGGCTATAGAGGGATACAAGTCAGCCAGGAAGGAGCTGAAGAAAGGGCTTAGGAGAGCTATAAGGGGGCATAAGAAAACTTTGGCAGATAGGATTAAGGAAAATCCCAAGGCTTTTTACACATACGTGAGGAATAAGAGAATGACCAGAGAAAGGGGAGGGCCGCTCAAGGATTGTAAACGGAATTTGTGTACGGAGCCTAAAGAGATAGGAGAGGTCCTTTAATGAATACTTTTCTTTGGTATTCACAACTGAGAGGGACCTAGTTGCAGAGGAGGACAGTGTGAAATAGGCTGGTAGGCTAGAGGAGGTCGATGTTAGTAAGGAAGATGTACTAGGAATTTTGAGGAACTTGAAGATAGATCAGTCCCTTGGGCCTGATGGGATTTGCCAAAGGGTTCTATGGGAAGCGAGGGAAGAGATTGCAGAGCCTTTGGCGATGATATTTTTGTCCTCGCTGTCCACGGGTATAGTGTTGAAAGATTGGAAAGTGGCAAATGTCATTCCCTTTGTTCAAAAAAGGGAATAGGGATAACCCCGGAAATTACAGGCCAGTTAGTCTTATTTCAGTGGTGGGCAAATTATTGGAAAGGGCTCTGAGAGATAGGATTTATGATCAGTTTGGATAGGCACAGTTTGATTCGTGATAGTCAGCATGGATTGGTGAGGGATAGATCATGCCTCACGAACCTTATTGAATTCTTTTGAAGAGGTGACCAAACGCGTGGATGAAGGTAGAGAAGTGGATGTGGTATACATGGATTTAAGTAAGGCGTTTGATGAGGCTCCCCATGGTAGGCTCATGCAGAAGGTAAGGAGGCATGGGATAGGGGGAAATGTGACAGATTGGATTCAGAATTGGCTGACCCTTATAAGACAAAGGGTGGTAGTGGACGGAAAATATTCAACATGGTGCTCAGTTACGAGTGGTGTACCACAAGGATCTGTTCTGGGTCCTCTTCTATTTGTGATTTTTATAAATGATTTGGATGTAGGAGTGGAAGGGTGGATTAGTAAGTTCACGGATGATACGAAGGTGGGTTGAGTTGTGGATAGTGCGGAGGACTGTTCTAGGTTACAAAGGGACATTGATAGGATGCAGAGCTGGGCTGAGAAGTGGCAGATGGAGTTTATCCCTGAAAAGTATGAGGTGATTCATTTTGGAAGGACAAATTTGAAGGCGGAATACAGGGTTAACGGAAAGATTCTTGGCAGTGTGGAGGAGCAGAAGGATCTCGGGGGTTCATGTCCACAGTTCCCTGAAAGCTGCCCCCCAGGTGGATAGCGTTGTTAAGAAGGCATATGGTGTGTTAGCTTTCATTAATAGAGGGATTGATTTCAAGAGCCGTGAAATTATGCTCCAGCTACACACAAACCTGGTTCGGCCACACCTGGAGTATTGTGACCAGTTCTGGTCGCCTCATTACAGGAAAGATGTGGAAGTTTTGGAAAAGGTGCAGAGGAGATTTACCAGGATGTTGCCTGGAATGGAGGGAAGGTTTTACGAGGAAAGGTTGAGAGAGCTAGGGCTTTTCTCTTTAGAATGACCAAGGATAAGAGGTGACTTGATAAAGTGTACAAAATGATCAGCGGTATAGATAGAGTAGACAGCCAGAGACTTTTTCTTAGGGTGGAGGTAGCTATTATGAGGGGGCATAGTTTTAAAGTGAGTGGAGGTAGATATAGGGGAGACGTCAGAGGTAGGTTCTTTACTCTGAGTGGTCAGGACGTGGAATGCATTGCCGGAGAGAGTAGTGGAGTCGGCCTCATTAGGGGCATTTAAGCGGCTATTAGATAGGCATATGGGTGATAATATAAGGTAGGGGTGGAGGTTAGATAGACCATCGTGGGCCAAAGGGCCTGTACAGTGCTGTACAGTTCTATGTTTAACAAGGTTGAACCAACAACATAAGTATAATTTGGATAAATGTGCGGTTATTCACTTTGGAAGCAAAAACAAGAAGGCAGGTTACTACCTCTGGCTGTAAATTGGGAGAGGGGAGTGTGCAGCGGGACCTGGATGTCCTTGTGCACCATTCGCTGAGGGTAAGCATGCAGATGCAGCAGGCAGTAAAGAAGGTAAATGGTATGTTGACCTTCATTGTGAGGGGTTTTGAGTACAGGAGCAGGGATGTGTTGCTGCAGTTATACAGGACCTTGATGAGGCCACACCTAGAATATTGTGTGCAGTTTTGGTCTCCTTTTCTGATGAAGGTTGCTCTTGCTGCCAAGGGAGTTCAGCAAAGGTTTACCAGGCTGATTCCAGGGATGGCGGGACTGACGTGTGAGGAGAGGTTGACTAGTTTGGGATTGTTTTCGTTAGTTCAGACGAACGGGAGGAGGGATCTCATAGGGACTTAGAAAATTTTAACAGGACTGGACAGGGTAGATGCAGGGAGAATGTTCCCGATGGTGGTGTATCCAGAACCAGGGGCCACAGTCTGAGGATTCGGGATGGCCAGAGATGAGGAGACCCTTCTTCACCCTAAGAGTGGTGAGCCTGTGGAATGCATGACAGTAGGAAGTAGTTGATAGCACTTGGGATGAATGGGATCAGAGGTTATGGGGAGAAAGCAGGATTAAGCTGTTGAGTTGGACGATCAGCCATGATCACAATGAATGGCGGAGCAGGCTCGACAGGCCGAACGGCACCTCCTGCTCCTATCTTCTATGTTTCTATTTAGGAGGAGTATGTGGCCCTACAGTGAGAATTTAAGGAGTTGGTAGATGACCATGCAAGACCTCAAAGTAATAATTTCTGGATTACTTCAGTGTCATGCATCAACCAGAACATAAATAAGAGATCAATGTGTAGTGGGAAGGATGGTGCAGGAGGGAGCACTTCTGATTTCTGGGACTGGCTGTGGGAATAATGGCACCTGTACAAGTTGAATGGTCTGCACCTGAACAGAGCCAGAAATTTAGATCGTTTTGGGGTGTTTCACTGGTGTGTTAGGGTGTATTTAAATTAATTCAGGAGTGATGTGGGAGCCAGAAGAGATGATTAGTGTGCTATCAGGATGTATGAAATAGTTGGGGTGTAGATAGAACTAGAATAAAGAATAGTAAGTTCATAGGTTGAATTAGAGTAAGGAGAAAATATTGAAACCTGCATTATAGTTGGGCTGCTTCAATGTGTATGCAAGCAGTATAGTTAAGATTGGGAAGTTAGTGGCACAGATCATCTTGTGGCATTATGTAGCAATAATGGAGACCTGGTTTAAAGAAGGCTGGGACTTGTTAAATATTCCTGGCTACAAGATGTTAAGAAATGTAGGATTGAAGAAAAGGAGGGTTGGCATTTTTAAGAACACTGCAATGTTGAAGAAAGGACGCGAGTGAGAGATCAAGCACAGATTCGATGTAGCGAGGGTTAAGGAACAAAAAGAGTGCAGTTATATTTGTCACATTGTATGTAGACAATTGACCACCCACCCCCTCATTGGAAAAATCAAATCATAGGGGGCAGATTTCAAATAGTGAAATTGTGAAGGCGGGATCATCCCAGGCCTTAAAGAGAGAATTGGATCGTCTTAAAAAGCAAAAATATATACTGCTACAGGGTCGAGGCAGGGAAGTGGCAGTAGATTGGCTTCTTGATAGCTGAACAGCTCATATATTTGGCCAGAAGCCATTGGACCACCAATGGATTGCAGTTTTAAACATGGCGGGCTGAAATGTCTCCTGCGCTGTAACCATTGAAATGCAAGAAAACTAGTAGATTTGTTCGGCTGCCTTTAGATCACTGTGTTGTAAAGGCTATCGGAAGTAATTCTGAATTCATTCAGATTTGCCTGATAAACATTTGTGGTTGAATGAACAAGGAAAAACAAAGGAGTGAAATACAATAAAGGGGATGTTTATTTTAAATGCAATTATGGTTGTGGCGTGGGGAGGTTGCAGCAAATGGATGAACAGATCTTGACAAATAATAAAAGCTCATATTTTCAGTTGAGAAAACAGTTATAATGTAATCTGTTCTAAACAGTCATTGGTAGATGCTCCTTTGCAATCTCCTCCCACCTGCTACAGATGTGTGTCATAGCGTCTCTAAGCAAGTTGATTAGAAAAATATCTACATTTAGGTCTCTTGTTGTACAGTAGTGGTGTCCCTACCTTACAGCCAGGAGACTTGAGTTCAAGTCATACCTGCTGCAGGGTATGTGATAACATCTCCGAACAGGTTCATTGAAATGTAGCTGTATGTATTTACTATCAGTGCCGGGTCAGATTATCCACCAATATAAGGACTCTTGATGTGCAGTGGTAGTGTTCCTCCCTCTAGACCAGGAGCCTTGGGTTCAAGACCCACCTGCTCCAAAGATGCATATCAACATCTCTGAGCATTTTGATTATAACAGAAACCACTCCTCCCAAAGGATGCAACTTCAAAAGATCTAATTGCCTGGATATAAACAATTTTCTTTGAATGTAACAAATTAAGGTCCTAATTGCAGGCCTTGCTGAATTAAGATTTGGAGCTTTCAAAAGGCCTTGAAGCCACACAGCATGTTTTAGATTGATTGTATTAAATAACTATCAGTTTCACTATCAGTAATGGAGTTCTGTGGTATGTCAAATTAAAATAGTAGAATTTGCATTTCCAGTGATTCTGAAGCTGGGAATATTTCTGTCTTACTTTTAACATGGATTGTCACTTCTGCTTCATTGATGTGGCAAACTTTTAGATTTAATTATTGTATTAGCTTTATTTGTGGTCTGTAATTCACTAAAGTTAGTGTACATTACTGTACAATCTGGATTTTCTTGGTTGCCAATTTACAGTAAACTCTTATGGTAAAATAGTTTCAAGCTGCAACCTCTTCCCTGTCTCCAGTCTCCCCACATGTCAAGAACTTTGACTTAAAGCCTAGCAGCCAACTTCATTTTATTCGTTCATGGAATGAGGCTCTTGCTGGCAAGGCCAGCATTTATTGCCCATCCCTAATTGCCCAGAGGGCAGTTAAGAGTCAACCACATTGCTGTGGATCAGGAGTCACAGGCAGATTTCCTTCCCTAAAAGGCTTTAGTGAACCAGATGGGTTTTTCCAACAATTGGCAATGGTTATCAATAGACTCTTAATTCCAGATTTCTTTTTCTTGAATTCGAATTTCACCATCTGGTGTGGCGGGATTTGAACCCGGGTCTACAGAACATTTTCCAGGTCTCTAAATTAACAGTCCAGCGATAATGCCACTAGGTCTCTTCCTCCTGCCTTCTAATATAACAAGTTTCCTGATTTGTAATCAGAGGAGAGCAAGATGGGAATCTGGGAAATCCTCTGCTGGTTGGAGTCCTACCAGGCACATAAGATGGTTGTAGTTGTTGGAGGACATGGCTGCAGGAGTTCCTCATGGTGGTGTTGTTGGCCCAACCATCTTCAGTTTAATCAATAACTATCCCTCCATTGAAAGGGCAGAAGTGAGAATGTTTGCTGTATGCATAATGTTTTGGACCATTTGTGATGACTGTGATGCTGAAACAGTCTATATTCAACTGCAGCCAGACCCACAATGGTTCAGGAAGGCAGCTTGCCACCACTTTCTCAAGGGCAACTGTGCTAGGGTAATAAAGGTTGACCTTGGCAGTGACACCCATGAATATTCATACGTGATTTTTTTAAAAAAGGAGGGCTTCTGCAGACAAATTTTTTTTGTCAGATCTTGCAGGATTCTGCTCTGCTGCGGATGTTTGATAATTTCACAAGATCTGCCTCGTAACTCGGGACTGACTCGATAAGCTGGTTTAAAAAAAAACTCCAGAAAGGTTACTGTGCTGTGTTCTTGCACTTGGACAAGTGCTTTGGACTTGGATCTAACTGGAGTTCTGCAAGTCTCAAATTCTGTTGTTATTGAAGAATTTTTGCACATGATGCTTTCTGAAGCTGCTTTTCCTTCTGCCTTGACCTGAGGAATTGTTTCAATAGAAGAATGAAGATAATGCCCAAGATCAGAATTCTTCCATCAAAGTAACGCAAACCCCAATCTGGTAATGGGGTTTCTCTATTTACATTGGCTGCAGTTGAGCACGAGATACCTGTTCATCTCTTAAGTAATACTGCACCAGTCTTCAAGAACTGAGAACAAGATTAAGCTCTTATCAAACAACCTACCTTGTTCTACTGGCAAAGATGAAGGATGACCACCTAGGTGAAGTAGCAGAGCTTGCCTTGTATATGACCCAAACTTAACAAGGACTCACTAGATTTCAATCAGAAAGGGAAGACATCATATTATTGCACAGTTTTATATCTTTTGTTGCTGATGGCTCAATAGCAGACTGATTAGAAGGTAAGTATCATGGAAATGCATCTTAAAGGCCAATGCGATTGAATGAATGTTTTTTAAAAGGGATGGTTCTGAATATTTTGGGAACCAATCCTATACCTTTCATCATTTGATAGCGTAATAGCATGAGGAATTTTCTTGGACCTTTTGAGCTTGGACTGTAAGCATATAATTTGTTAATTTGTTTCCAAAGTTGTTACCTGGTCAGTTGCTGGCTTGTAAAGGTATGACAATGTCCATTTGATGGTGTAGCCGAGATGTCCCTGTAATTTACGCTAAAATTGCAAACATAGACCCAGGTTTCTGAGCATTTTTGTTTATTGTTCATTAATATAAAAGTGAAATTATGCCTAGAAGTCTTGAATGATTATGTTCAAAACATCATCTTAATCATTGAAGAAACTATCAAAAGTAGCATTTTAAATGCATGGTAATGGAAGTATTGCATATATATAATTTCTTTGCTGACCTTAGGATGTCTGAGGCATTTCACAACCAATAAAGGAAGTGTATTTTCAAAGCAAACACAAGATGATTTAAACTCTTGATTTTACAAGTATTGTATAGTTTTCTTTTCAAGGAATTCCTCATAAAACAAGTGTGTCAACAGTGTGAAATTTTCATGTTGTACAAAGCTGCATTACTGGCTGAAAACCAGGTTCAGCTGCAATTTTCTTAGCCCACCCACCCAGAAAATAATAGCCCTGGGTCAGTAGCAGCAATAATGCCCTGCTTGAGACACCCAATCCAGATTTTTGCTGCATATGTGATACCAGTCGATGCCAAGTTAAACCATGTGGATCTTTGTTATATTTTTGGCTAAATGGATTTTTGTGAAAATAAATTTATAAATGCTTTTCAAATTGGTACTGTGTTTAAAGGGAAGGAGAGTAATATTGTATTGGATGTTCAAATCAGGAGATTATTTCTATGATTAAAAGTACCAATTGCAAGTGTACAACAGAGTGCCTTCTGAAAAAGAAAAATGAGTACACTGTTTCAAAATGTTGATTGTAGACTTTAAGTTTGTTTCCAGTTTAACATTTTTAGATCTTTTCTATAAATGCCGACCAGCCTGTTGTGTATTTCAATTGAAAATTTAAAATTGAGATTTATAGCTGTCTTGTTAATTAAATAGTTGGGATTGAGAACCTTTAGCCTTTTAAAGCCTCTGTCCTTACAATAGTCAGAATTCTAAACTTTTTGTTGTCTTGTTTTCTGATTGCTTTCTTTTACTTTATCAAATAGAGCTAGAAAAAGAAAATGGAGCTGTTGTGGCATAATTATAGTACTAAAACACAACTGTAGCAAAAACTAAAACATGCTAGGAGGGGGCTTTTAAATTCCAATCAAAAATAGCAACACAGGAGATGCTAGTTCCAATCATGATGCCTGTGTTAATGCTGCTACTTCACGTTGAGCTGTTATCATGTCATTCCCATCCTTCCCAATATCCTTGCTTCCTTTAACTGACGTAATTTCTTTCTAATTGTCGTGACCAACTTTAGGGCCACTCAGCTCCTGACCTCGTTACAGCCTTGGTTTAAACATTGTCAAAAGAACTGAGGTGAGTGTGATGACCCTTGACATCAAAGAGCCCTAGAAAACCCAGAATCAATTAATTTGTGGGGGTGGGGGTGCAAAATCTCCACTGGTTGGAGTCATACCAGGCACATAGGAAGATGGTCGTGGCTGTTGGAGGTGAGTCATCTCGGCTGCAGGATATCTCTGCAGGAGTTACTCGGGCTAGTGTTCTAGGCTCAGGCGTCTTCAGCGATGATGTTCCTCCCATCATAAGGCCAGAAGTTAGGATATTCACTGAAGATGCAGAATGTTCACCATTTTGTGATCTCTGAGATATTGAAGCAGTCACTGTTCAACTGCAACAAGATCTGGACAAGATCCAGGCTTGGGCTGACAAGTGGCAAGTAACATTTGTGCCACACAAAAGCCAGACTATGACCGTGACCGATAAGAGACCATCTAACCACTGCCTCTTGACATTTAGTGGTGTTACTATCACTGAATCCCCCACCATCAACATAAACTCATCACATAAACATAGTCATCACAGTGGCTACAAGAGCAGGCCAGAATCGGTGAATGCTGCGATGAGTAACTCACCTCCTGACTCCTGAAAGCCTGTCTATCATCGACAGGGCACAAGTCAAGAGTGTGTTGAAATAACCCCCCTCCCCCCACTTTCTTGGATTGGTACAGCTCCAAGAACACTCAAGAAGCTTGACACCATCCAGGACAAAGCAGCCCGCTTGATTGGCACTACATCCACACGCATCTACTCCCTCCATTGCCAATACTGAATATCTACAAGATGCAGTGTAGAAGTTCTCCGAAGATCTCAGACAGCACCTTCCAAACCCACAACTCCTTCCAGTTGGAAGGACAAAGGCAGCCGATACATGGGAACACCACCGCCTGCAAGTTCTCATCCAAGTCACTCATCGTCCTGACTTGGAAATATATTGCTGTTCCCTCACTGTTGCTGGGTCAAAATCCTGGAATTCCTTCCCTCGTGATATCGTGGGTTAACCTACAGTGCATGGACTAGAACAATCACCACCACCTTCTCAAGGCCAACTAGGGACAAGCAATAAATGCTGGTCATCCAGTGATACCCACATCCCACAATGAATTTTTAAAAAAAAAAAATTGGAATGGGTGGAGATGTTTTTCTTGTGCATCTACTCCACTGACTAGAATAGAGCTTGAACTTAAAAGGCATGTCATTGTTGCCAATTGTATATTAGACTGTATACGACTGAGTATCAGAAACAAGTCAGTCAGGTTCCTTAAGGTAATAAATGAAGAACTAATTCTATTGCAAAAACTGTGTAGAAATTATTAACACAATGTTTAATATATACAAATATGCCTGATACCTTTCTTGAAAATAATACGTATAAACACAAAGCACTCAGTTTAATATTCTGAAAATAACTTGGGACAACTGAATTTCCTTTACACAAAGGTTAATGGTACTGGGATTTCTCCCTGGATCAGTTATGACTGGTTGATTTCTGTCTCTCTGGACACAATGATGTAGATTCAGATTTTTCATTTAAGAGCCCTCTACTTGCGGTGATAGGTGTGCCAATGGATTTTCAACTCCTGACACAACAGGTCCACAGCAGACGTCATTTCCTAACCCTACTGTCATCCCTGAAACATCTCGATAATGAGGATACCCATGTCAGGCTTCTGACTATCGACTGCAGCTCCGCCTTCAACACTATAATTCCAACCAAACTAATTTCCAAACTCCGAGACCTAGGTCTCTGCTCCGCCCTCTGCAACTGGGTCCAAGACTGTAAGAAACTACAAAGTTGTGAACGCAAGCCAACCTCCCATCCATCGACTCGATCTACACTTCTCGTTGCTGTGGAAAAGCAGCCAAAATTATCAAAGACCCCTCCACCCTGGTCATACTCCCTCCCAACCTCTTCTGTCGGGCAGAAGATACAGACACTCGAACATGCACCAACAGATTCGAGAACAGCTGCTACGCTGATGTTATCAGACTACTGAATAGACCTCTCTAATTTCAATCTCATGTTGATCTTGCTTTTGTGCACCTCCTGTAAGCTTGTAGCCGTAATCTTGTATCTCTGTATCGAACCCTGCTCTGTCTAAATACCATATGATCTGAATTACCTAGTATGTTATGATCTGCCTGTACTGCATTCAAAGCAAAACTTTTCTGTCTACTAAGGTACATGTGACGACAATAAATAATTCAAAATTCGGTGAAATTGGGGGGAAAGCAGCTCAGTTACTCCTAAATTTGCATTAAGGGGTCATTTTCTGACTGGCAGAATATGACAGGTGGTGCTCTACATGGATGTCTGCTGGGGCCTCAACTTTTTACATGAGAACAAGAGCATGGTAGCCAATATTTCAAATGGCAAGGTACATAGGAAAGTGTATTATAAAGGGGACGTGAGGTTGTAGAATGATTATAGATCAGTTGAATGAGGGGGCAAAAGCTGGCAAATGGAGTTTAATGTAGGAGATGTAAAATTGTTCACTTTTCAAGGAAAAATGAAAAAGCGATATTGCTTAAACTGAGAATGACTGCACAATGCTGTAGTGCACAGGGATTCACGTATTCTAGTGCACAAGTCACAAAGAGATAGTATGCAGGTACAGCAAGAAATTAAGGTTAATGGAATACTATGCATTTCTACGAAAGGAGTTGAGCTTGAAACGTAAGTATGTTATAATTCTGTTATACAGGGTGCTAGTGAGACCATAATTCAAAAAATTGATCATGACTTTGATCTTACTTAAGGAAGGATGTGAATGCATTGGAGATAGTTTACTAGATTGATACCTGGAAAAAGCAAGTTGTCTTCTGAGCAGAAGTCAAGCAAACTGGCTTGTTTTCATTGGAGCTTGGAAGAGTGAGGTTGATTGAAGAATTTAATCTCCTGAATAGTCACGCCAAGTGGCTGCGGAAATGTTGTTTTCCCTTGGGGATACGTAGAGAATTAAGCATTGTTTTAGTAGTGGTGTCTCTGTTTAAGGCAGAGATGAAAATTTCTCTCTCGTATGGCGTTTTGCGACTTTGGAACTCTCTGCCTCAATGTAGTTGAGGCAGTGCTAATGAGTGTTTTTGAAGCAGAGGTGGAGTGATTCTTGTTAGGCAAGGAAGGTTGGGAGTAAAAGGCAATGTTGAATTTAAAACCCAAACACATTATCAGCTACGATCTATTGAATTGTGGAGCAGGCTCGAGGGGCTGAATGTCCTGCTACTAATCAGTATGTATGTATGTCGTTTATTCTTGATTTAAGCAGTATTGCTTATTCATTCTTCCCTTCAAGTGAACAATTTCAGTTACTTATATTCTTCTCCGTTTGCCGGTTTTGTCCCTCCCTTCGACAAATCTGCAATGTACGTACGAAGTTTGCTTTCTAACCCCTAGTTGCAGAATTTTGTTGTGGTTCATTACCTCA
Source organism: Rhincodon typus (assembly GCF_021869965.1). Lineage (NCBI taxonomy): Eukaryota > Metazoa > Chordata > Chondrichthyes > Orectolobiformes > Rhincodontidae > Rhincodon > Rhincodon typus. The sequence continues at coordinate 34,204,515 of NC_063353.1, read as the reverse complement.
GAATAAACAAACGTGTTGGCCAGCAGCTTACAAGTCGTGATGCTTATTTGAAGTGTCAATCTTAATTCCATGAGAGCATTCTTGTCTCAAGTTGGAAGGTCATTCAAAGCTACACTTCAGTCACAATGTTTTGCCTAACATTTCAGCACATCTTACCACTGCACTACCGTGGTATTCTGAGTAATTTCACTTTAGAACTTCTTACTTGATTGCATTATATAAGTAATTCCACTTCAGAACTGCTTAATTGACTGAAGTGTGTCCTGATGCCCAGAGGATGTGAAGAATGCAGAACAAATCCATGCTTGTTCTTTTTTAAAGATAGATGGGTGTAATGTTTTGCTATTTTATTGATCATTTTTCCTTTTATACTGCATTCTTTTGCCTTTGGAATGTAATTTCCCCAGAGAATGGTGGCAGCAGAATCGTTGAATGTTTTTTAAGGCAGAGGTAGATAGATTCTTGACTAACAAGGGAGCTAAAGGGTATTCAGTGGGTGCATGGTAAAAGGAGGCCAGACCAGTCGCACTTGGATCTCAAGTTTTAAACAAAAAAGAAACTTTCATTTGATGACATTTAAAACCTTTCCACTCTGTCACCATATTGACTGTTAATCTTGTTACATCATCCTCCTTACAATCCCAAGTATCCTTTTCAGCGTCCTTGCTATATACTTAGCATTCTTCTTTTCAGAAACGAATGTTGCTTATTCATACTTACGTTGAGGAAGAGGAGGGAAAACAAAGTGTCATTTGACCATTAGAATAATGTATAAATTTAATTTTATTGGCATATCTAGTTCACATAGTGACTTTCAAGAATAAAACTCAGTCGTCACAGTGGAGACCACATTAACACTACTTGCTCCATCTGCTTCGAATAATAATTTAATGGATTTGAGTGGCCATATTTTTAAGAAATGAGATTTCAAGAGTCAAAATTCATTAAACATGTGTAAACAACAAGTTTATCTGAGAAATGCTATTTTCTGCCATTTGGTTAATACTATACATTAATTGCTGTTCATCTAGTCATCCATCTGCTCTACAGTTATTCATTAACATTTTAACTAGAGTTTTCTGTTTTCATTTTATGCTTAGGATCGAAGGAAACTGCGGCCGCTCTATGACATTCCTTATATGTTTGAGGCCCGGGAATTTCTGCGGAAGAAATTGATTGGCAAAAAGGTAAGCCTGTAAAAGATTCCAGTTTATCAACTGCTAATTGTTGAAACACGTTTTGCTCTGTGCATTTATGATTGTGATGTTGCTGCAAAACTTTTGGCTGTATTGCCAGAACTTCCTCTTCAAGGCATTCATTGAGATGTTGCTTTCCTGTTTCACCCTTACTGACCTCTGCAGCTTTAACTAATTTACCAGTGCCCAGGTCAGCTATAAATAGAGGCTGATGTTATGGGTTTCTACATAAGTGGTTACTTACTGTCTTTTGCTTCCCTCCTACAATGCTTCTTTTGAGCATGAGTCTTGATAAAATGGGTCCATGAGTGTTGCGCATTGTTTACTGGTACTTTACCCATATGACCATTCTTCGCATGCAAGTCTGGATCTCGTGCTCAGGTTAAACATATTTTGAGCAATGAGACAAAAGCAGTAAGAATGGCTGTAGTTTGATTTATCCTGACTGAATTTAATACATGAGTTAGGATTATGAAATCATTTGAGATTTTGCAATTTTGTTGCAAGGGTTCAAGAACATGTGTGGATCCTGGACTGCACTTCATCCACCCTTGTTCTGCATAACGAAGTATAGATTTCTGCATAAAGCAGTATTGTACTAGTTATTCTTCCACAATTTCACAATTAAACACTTGTGTTTCAGGACATTTGTGGAAGGTGGTTTTGCTTAAGTATTGAAATTGAGTGTATTCCAAAATTAAACATTTAAATTAATTTATTACCTTTCACTGAATGGAGAGAAAGGCAATTGCATACTGACTGCTGTCCCTGTGTTTCTAGACATGAGAAGGTTTATGCTAACTGAAAAGATTCTACAGGCTCTGCTGTTCAAGATTAATTGATTCAACATAAAATGATTTTTTTACTGCACTCTGAAGCTGGTTTGTGATGCTTCCATAACAGAATTACAGCCATAGCATTTTTTAATTTGCAAGAGGTTCCAAATAACATTGCATACAGCATGGTTTGCCATCGGGTCTGGGTTCCTGAACTGTGAAAATGAATTGTTAAACCACTGTTATGTTTTCATTAATTATTTATTTTTGCTATTATTGCATTTTCCAGTAAGGAGATGGAGTTTGACTCTAGAGAGATTGCATCCACCTTGATCATGTTTGATTCATTTCTTGTTGCTGTTCTTGTCTCGATGTTGCAGAAACTCCTCAAAGGCATTTGTCTTGATGAAATCATAAATGCCTACTGTTCAAACGAAAATATGCAGTGTCATCAGCTGCTTCATTCTTGGCAAGGGAGCTATTTTATTCATTGAAGCAGCTGATGACACTGAATATTTTTGCTCAAACAGTAGGCGGTGATAAAATTATCATGGAAAGTGGCTGGGAGCTATTGGGCTTGATCATGAGTGCTGAATTAACCTGAGAGATGGAGCTTCAGCAATCTGGTCCCCTCTAACTGTGTGAATAAAATTACCCATTTTCTCTCTTCCCCACCGCCCTCAGGGTTCACTATTGGTTCAGTAATTCCCCTAGTAATTACCTTTTCCTTTCCGAACAAAAATACATTGCCCTTTTTAAAAGAAAAACAGTTTTGATTTAACAGTTCAGCTGATTTTTCTTAAAGAACATTTTTATTGTTCAGTGAAGCAGTCATTACCAGTGCAAACAGAAAACAAACATTTAACAGTTTTTGGAGTGATGTAGGCTAATGCCAGATGGAAAACAGAGACACAGGAAAACTGATCCACCTCTACAGTTGTTGCCTCGGGAATAAAACAGAATGACTATTGTCCACTAATCTGAGCCTATGGCAGCCTCATACTCCTGAAGACTATTAATGTACACATATGCATATGTATGATGCAAATAAACCTTTCTGCAATTGCTGTTAAGCAGATGTACTACATTAACTTAAATATTGGTTGATTGCTTGCTCAAATTTTTTTTTGGAAAGCTGCCTTATGTTCATTGGTGCTTGAAATCATTTAACGTAAACATCTAATTAATAAAAAAGTGTTGAGTTCAAATTCGTTGAATATTTTTCTTATTCCTTCTACTCAGTAGTTAAAATCTTTTGTATAATTTTGAGCCGTTTTGAAACATAGATGGAAGCTGGAAAAGGATGTAAAGTGAGTGAATGGGCAAAACTGTTGACTTGTGGAGTTCAACTGGGGATGTACCTCAGGATCTAGAAAAGCCAAATTAGTGTATTTTCTCCATAGAGGAAGTCTAAGAGCTGTGAAGGAGCTATGGTTTGTTTGCACAGAGATTTTTAGTGTACAGCTGCAAAAATAAAGGTTAAAGCCAAATGGAACATTTTTGTGCGCAGCTCAACTGGTTTGGAATGCAACAATGGGGAAAAGATACTTCAGCTGTATAAACAGGAGTATGCAGTTCAGTTTTGGATACTGACCCTCGGGAAGATGTATATGCTATTGTATAGTAATCATATTTTACTCAGAGTAATGCCAGGGTTTGAAAGGGTTACATTATAAAAATAAATCACAAAAGCGCTCTGTACTCTTTTGAATTGAAAGGTTTAAGGGTAACCTGATTGAGACTTTTAAAATTATTAAAATAATTCATTAGAATTGGGGCAGCAAAGATTCAGGATGAATGGCCATAATACATTTTTCACAAAGTAGTGAACATCTGCAACATGTGTCCGCTAAAAATGCAGAGTGGCTCAATTAAAATTTAGGATTGAAGTGGGCAGATTTTTCTAAGATATCAAAACATAAGCAAAGGCAAGTCAATGATCTTGAAGTAAAGATAAGCTGAGTGAATGGTATAGATCAGATCTGGAGTGCTAGTTAGTTGTGTTCTCGTGTTCGTGTATTTGATGATCCTGACCCCACCTGCAATCCACGTTAAATGAGCAGTGTCCTGTCTTTTAATGCCCTATATCCAAAACTGTTGGGAGTAAAATATACCACTGCATAACCTTATGATTGACTACCTGTTGTTAGCATTTGATGAAAACTTGAAGAATAGCTTGCACCCAACTGTAAATTATTATGAAATCTCCCATTATGAAGTGATGAAATGTTGAACTTGATTTGCAGTGTTGGTTTTATTGTTGAAAATTAGGCTTGTGAATGATGACAATGCATTTCTTGGAGAAGAAATTTAAGTTTTTGTTGGGAATCTTCTGTGTTGAATTTCATTATGCTAGATACATAAATAGAACATGAAAGGTTTTCAGCTGGGTCCCAGCATGCAACTATGTAGGGGTAATTTCTGAAACATTTCATCAAGTAATGTTCTGAGAGTGTGAAAAACATTCTCTATTTGGTATTAACAACATTGTAAAGCTATAGCTGAAATTTTAAAGCAGTCACTAACTGAACAACTGGTCATATTGAAAGGCTGTTGCAAATGTACGGTTCCACAGGACTACTGTTTCTTTTTCACATTATAATAAGTCCCTGGGCCTGCACCTGGCTCAAACCAATGTGTCAGGCCATATATGCTTCAGAAAAATTCAGGAACCTTTTCTTCCCCAAAAGTATGAAGTCTACATTGTTATATTTTTAACTAATTGTTTTCTCATTGCTGAGAGGAGTGACACGTTGTTGAAGCTTTTGATTTTTCTCTAATGAGAGCAAACACAAGAATGCTAAAATGCAAGTGGTCACAGCTTGTTTATAATACAGGAGGAAAGGGTGCTGATTATTTGGCACGACTACTCTGTTTTTCCTATGGCAATGCTTCAATGAGGAGCTATCTGGATAATTCAAAAAGGCACAAGACTGAACATCTTTCCTTTGTTTGCAGAAAGTGTCCTTGCTTATAAATATATGTTGCCTATGCATACCCAACTGTCCATCTTAAATTAGTTGATTTTGCTGTTAGTGCGCTCAGGATTTCTCAAAGTGTTGTCCAATTGCAGAGCCATGTTCAACAGAAGATGTGTTCTTTTGGGTTTTATGAGACAGTAGGTGAGGTCTGTACGCTTTGTCATTTAAAAAATACCAAATGAGCAAA